>NC_091833.1:53643301-53945801 GCF_037783145.1 Equus przewalskii
AATCCCACTCTTGGTAACAGTGTCCTGACTGGTCTCCACTAGAATTGTAGGGATATTCTTCTGTAGGTAACTCAAACGGCTTGGAAGAGGATGAGCTCCACTCCATCTCTCTGGGAACACTTGTCACATCTATGTTGTGAATTAAGAAGCTTCCAAGTATTCTTCAGGTGTTTTATTTAAGCACTTCAGTTTGGCATTGCTTATAAACCAACGTAAATTAGTAATTTCCTCATCTGTGACTGTTGAGGGCATGGAGGTCTCTCCAATACAAAGCTCTTCTTGCCATTTAGAAGGTACCATCTAATTAGCAATTTAAATAGACCCAGAAGTGAACTATAGTCATGCACTGCATGCGATGTTTCAGTCAACCGCGTATAGATGGTGGTCCTGGAAGATTAGTACCACAGAGCCTAGGGGTGTAGTAGGCTACACCATCTACGTTTGTGTAAGTGTACTTTACGATGTTCGCACAACGACAAAATCGCCTCAGGACACATTTCTCAGAACACGTCCCCATTGTTAAGCACCACATGACTGTCTTGGGCTCGCTATTTTTGGGCTGGGCATCGTTCCTTCGTGATGGAGTACTCTAGAAGAGGCCAATGGTAAATCTGTATCACAGGCGACCACAGAAAAGAGATGGGCTGGTCATTTGCCTGTTTGCTCTTAGAATCATTCCCTGCTCCTTTCTTCTCTGAATGGCAGGGGCTGGCATCTGGATACTTCCATTTCCCAGACTCCCTTTCCCAACTGGCCCTCAGTTAGGTTTGGCCTCTGGGGACTGTAGGGGAGGAAAAAGTTTTCCTTGACCCTCTTAGGGTTCCTGGCTGAGGCTGAAAATTAAACTGACAAAGTCAGATTAATAGGAGAAAAGCTTACAAATTTATGTAATATAAGTTTTACATGATATCTGAAGAAACAGTTAAACCTGAGTATTTTTAGCCAGGTTTGATGAAGAATGGATGATTGTGTAGAAATACGATAGGTCAAAGAGTATGAAGTAAGTGTAGCAAACTGGGGGAGGTCAGTAAGGCCTGTTTGTTAGGATTCTTCTTGGTGTCCCTTTGTCTTCTGAGATAAGGATGCTCCTTCCCTCTGGATACAGAGAGGGGACCTCTCACATGACACCAAGGTGCCATATTTTGGGGTAATGTGTACTGAACTCCATCAGGATCCACTTGGAACCACAGAGTAGGTATAAAGATTATCTTAATCTGAAAAGAGATTCAATACATGCTGAAAGAAGCCTTGTCAGAGCTTCTCTTAGCTGACTTAAAACAGAAACTTCTGAGAAGTGAGGCTGCCATAAATTCCCTGCTGGGGGTGGGTCTGCTCCCAGGAGAGAGACCAAGAATTAACCTACCACATATTCCCTCTCTGGAGAGTTTCATGGTGGAAAGACCACTCATACCCGTATAAACGTTACCGAACCCAGGTTCATTTTTGCCCGCTGCCCGGAAAGCTAAACACCGAGATGACAAGATTTCAGCAGGGAGAGGGTTTACTCACAAGGCAGCCAACTGAGGAAACGGGAGAATGAGTCTCAAACTCACTTCCCCAAAAATAGGAACTCAGGGATATTTATGGAATGGGGTCAAGGTCGTCTGAAATGTGGAGGTAGGTGATTGGAGGTGAGGGGAGGTGAGGTAACTGATGATGTGTGCAAGCGTAGTCAGACTCCATGCCTCTTCACAGGACGCGTGTTCACAAAATGACGGTGTTAGCACAATCTGAGAGGAGAGTTTTAGCCTCCTTTTTTTTTTTTTTGAGGAAGATTAGCCCTGACCTAACTGCTGCCAATCCTCCTCTTTTAGCTGAGGAAGCCTGGCCCTGAGCTAACATCCATGCCCATCTTCTTCTACTTTATACATAGAATGCCTACCACATCATGGCATGCCAAGCGGTGCCATGTCTGTACCCAGGATCTGAACCGGCAAACCCCAGGCCACCAAAGCAGAATGTACAAACTTAACCACTGTGCCACTGGGCCAGCCCCAGTTTTAGCCTCTTGATATCAAAAGGTCACTTATGAGACATCTGCATGGGCCCAGTTGATGGATGGTGGTCTCAACTGGCCTGAAGTGGACAAGGGCTTCTAATTCCCGAAAAACAGCTCAAACACCCATTATCATGGTGACCCAGGCTGCAGGGAGATGCTATCTATAGGAACCTAGTGGGAGTCAGATAGCATATTGCCTAAATAGCACAGTTAAGAATGGGTGGGTAAACAGCTAAAAGCTATAATCAGTAATTGCAAAAAGGAAAAAAAACTTTAGTTCCTAGCTACTTAAGCATCAATGGCTAACTGTTTGCTGCTTTTGTAAACAGACATTACCACAAACTTTCTCACATCCTGTTTGTGCTCTTGAAAACCCATTTGTCTTTCTTAAAGAAACCTATTTATTCTTCCACTGGAAGCCTTTTCTCCCTTCTCCCTTTCTCTTACTAAGTGTATAAGCCTCCAAGTGCTAACCACCCCATTGCATTACTCATCACTGAGCACTCTCATGTGTATGCATGTTGCACACATCAACTAACTCTGTCTTTTCTTCTGTTAATCTATCTTTTGTCAGTTAAATTCACAGGCCCCCAGGTACTGAACCTAAGAGGGTAGAGGAAATGTTTTTCTTCTCCAAAGGGCCAGTGAGAGACACTGGCCGGAGATTGGGCAGTATCTCTGCTGTGCCTTCTCCAAGCTTCCAGCTTCTGTGCGACAGCCCCTCTACCAGTCTCAGCTCCTCTGGCAGCCTCCAGTGTGGTCAGTTCCCATGGAAGGTGGTAGTCCTGGCTCCTGGACTCCTAATACCATCTTCTTCCTTGATCTGTCTAGCTTTATGGGTCATAACAGCTTTCTGCTGTTGCCGTGTCTTTTGTTTGACTTTTTGACTGTTTCAACACTTTTGTAATTAGTTCCCTACATTGTATTCAACTGGAATGGCCTCTGTTTTCCATACTGTACCCTCTCTGATAAAATAGATTGCCACGGCTTGGCCCTCCTCAGCACCATCAGGGCCTTTCCGTTGCCAGCCCTCCTTAAACTCTTTACAGAAAGACAATCTATTGGTGTTTGAGGATGGTAGGAATTCAAGAAACATTGACTGGCTGGCAAAAGAAGGGACAACTGAGTGGTTTGGCCATGGCATGTGTCCATAACTACGAGCAAGGATTAACACAGAGAAAGGAAAGATGGAGTCCAGAGAGCGAAGGGGCAATGAATGGGCCCAGCTTCCGGAATCTGAACACTGCTGAAAATCTTCCTCTTCTCTTATTGCAGGAACCAGAAGGGCATCAGTTTAAGACACATGTAGATCACAGAGTTTGGAACCTGTTGAAGTTTCTGCATGCAACTCACACTTTCGATTGAGGGCCTGCTGTGTGCTGCAAAGGATACAAAGGCAAATCTGATAGAACCTTGTTCTTAAGAAACATGTAGCTTAGCAGCAGAGAGGAGGCATCCTCATAAGTAACTATAACAAGAGCAGTAAGCAGAGGAACTTCAGAGCAGAGGTAGAAGCGCAGTGCTGAGGGAGATTAGAAGATGGTGTGAAAGAGCCTGAGCTTCTGCCTTCACCTCCTGGATTCATTTGGAGAGGAAAGAAAGCACGGAGAGTCTGCGAGTGCTGTGTGCCTGTGTATGCTAAACTCCCAACCATGGCTTTGATGACTCACATTAACAAACAATTCAGAAGGAATGGCTTCAGGCATGGCTAGATCCAGGGTTCAAATTTTGTCCCCAGGGCACCATCTCCTTTTATCTTAATTCTGCCTCCCCTTGAATTGCTTCCATTCTCAGTCAGGCTCCCCCATGTGGTGGCCAGATGGCTGTCAGAAGGCTCATATCCTCACAGCTAAGCAAAACCATTGAAAAAGGAATTACTCTTTCATCCTTTTCGTGATGGCTAGAAGGATGTACTATGATGATTGACAAGCCCTTGGATACAAGACAACCCCTAGAACCGCAATGGTTTGGGTCATAATCCCCTTCCCCACATCACAAGGACTTAGAAAGATAATCAAGGGCCTGGCCCAGTGGCTCAGAGATTAAGTTCACACATTCCGCTTCAGTGGCCTGGGGTTTGCCTGTTCGGATCCCAGGTGTGGACATGGCACCGCTTGGTAAGCCATGCTGTGGTAGGCGTCGCACATATAAAGTAGAGGAAGACAGGCATGGATGTTAGCTCAGGGCCAGTCTTCCTCAGCAAAAAAGAGAGGAGGATTGGCAGTAGTTAGTTCAGGGCTAATCTTCCTCAAAAAAAAAAAAAGAAAGAAAGATAATCAAGATGTTGTTACCACAAAAAAAAAAAAAACGGAGACTGGCTGTGGGTACAAACAGAGTTGTCTTCCTCTAAGAGGGCGGTAAGTTCCTCTGAGAATAGCAGTGTTCAGCCCATGCATCACCAAACACCACTGCAGCACGCATCAGACAGGCGTGGCTCAGGGAGTGAGAGTGGAAGGCTTATTGGCCTCCCAGCCTAGTCTAGGCTCAACTATCCGTTCGTGCTGTGTGTTTTGATAATTCGTGCAAGCCAGTGCTTTCCAGGGGAAGACGATTTCCACCCTCACCCCACTGGGGACTTTTAATTAGTATCTGGAGACATTTTTAGTTGTCACAGATTGGAGTGGGGGAGTTGTCCTACTGATGTCTAGTGGTAGAGGCCAGGGCTGCTGCTAAATATCCTACAATGCACAGGACAGCCCCCACCACAAAGAACTATCCAGCACAAAAAATGTTAATAGTGCTGAAGGGGAGCAGAACACACAACCCCAATAGATGCCACTCTGGCGTGTGGATTATGTTGAGCTGAAGGCAATCAAGGCCTAACAGACTCAGACACCTACCCACTTCCCCCGAGCTCAGGATGGTATAGAAACCTTAATTGCCTAGCTGTCCGGAAGCCTCATATCTTTGGGGTTCCCGTACGTATGAAATTACGTTTTTTTCTCCTGTTAATCTGTCTTACATCAGTTTAATTATTAGAGCAGCCAAAGAACCTAGAAGGGAAGAAGGGAAATGTGTTCTCCTCTACATTGCCGTGTTTAAAACCCTGGCAATCAGAAAAGAGTATGTTTCTGCTGTTTTACCAAAATGGAAAAGCTGTGTGCTTGACTTTTGCTGAATTACTTTTTTTTTTTTGGTCTTTATCTGACACAAATTGAGTTGGTAAGTTTCCCCACAGTATGCATAAGGACAAATAAGAGGCTTAACTCTTCTTGTCGGAAAAAGGGAAAGACCTTCCCTCTTCCATTTCTTTCAGAGTTCTTCTCTGTCCTTTTCAAGGTAGGTAAATTTTGTGTGTGTGTGTGTGTGTGAGGAAGACTGGCCCTGAGCTAACATCTGTTGCCAATCTTCCTCTATCTTGGATATGGAACGCTGCCACAGCATGGTTTGATAAGCGGTGTGTAGGTCTGCACCAGGTGTTCCGAACCTGCGAACCCTGGGCTGCTGAAGTGGAGCACAGGAACTTAACCACTACAATGCCGGGCTGGACCCTAAAGTATGTCAATCTTTTTAATGGCCAAATAAGTCTCACACCAATCTCACGACTCTGGAATGTTTCCCCAAGGACCTGGGAGCCATCTCTATGAAATGTAATTATCAAGGAAGATGGCACCCTGTCTCCCAGTTTCCCAGGAGAAGGGCCCAAATTCACCAGCGCCTGACTTCAGACTGCAAATCCTCCCTAATGTCATATCACTCATCTGAGTGTGTGAGCTTCTGTCTTTGCCATCTCTTCAGCAGATTGCCTGAGGAGGTGTGTATTGCATTCTAGTTTAATGCTTATTCAATAATAAAACTGTTTTCTTTCTCTTCTTTGTAGAGGTTTTCTGGGTTGTGAAGAGATTTTGTTTTTAATTGTATTTTGTTTTTAATTGCATTTCCCCAACAAATGCCAGTTTGTTAGAGTGGTTAAAGTGAAAAATCTGTCAGAGATGTGGACACACATGTCTCTGTGTTTTCCTAATAAGGCTGTTTGACACCAATTTATTCTCATTTTCTTTTCATCTTGATTCAAGATTAAGTTCTCCGTTGTTTAAATTTTCTTTTTTTTTTTTTGAGGAAGGCTAGCCCTGAGCTAACTGCTGCCAATCCTCCTCTTTTTGCTGAGGAAGACTGGCCCTGAGCTAACATCTATGCCGATCTTCCTCTACTTTATATATGGGATGCCTACCACAGCATGGCTTGCCAAGTAGTGCCATGTCCACACCTGGGATCCGAAGCGGTGAACTCCAGCCCACCGAAGCAGAACGTGCGAACTTAACCGCTGCAGCACTGGGCTGGCCACTAAATTTTCTTATAACCTGTCCTTACCCAAATTATAATAAATATTAGTATTGTTATCAAATAACTTGTAGGGGATCTTAAAATCACTGTTTCCTATTCCTTTCCAAGAAATCATTCTATTCATTTCTTTTTAAAATTTCTCCTTTCCCTTATTAATAGAAGCTATGCTTAATAAAAATAATTCCCATGGCTGAGCTCTAGTAAGAAGTAGTGATTAGCTGGGATATTTTTTGCAAAAAAACTAAAATGAGCTCTACTTTTGTTACTGCCCCAGATGGGTCATCTGCCCACTGCAAGACATGCCAATAGTCAGGAGGCAAGGTGGTAGGAGAGAAAGGACTTTATTACAGCTTGCTAGCAAGAGGGAAGATGGCCGACTCATGTCCAAAAGAACCATCATACAGAACAAACACTACAGGCCACTTATATATGGGGCTGTCTCCAGGTGGGGGAGGTGGCTGGTCTGTGGGTGGGGCAGACATCTGGTCCCAGTGCCTGATAGTCCTCTGTCTTACTGGATATGCATCAGAGAATGGACTAATGCCCTATACCCTGATCTTTCAGTTGTCACTATGGCCATCAGCACAGACTCTCTGCCCAGGGCTCATCACATTCCTAGAGAACTCAAAAGAACAAAGTTACCGTCTGAAAGCAGCTGGGAGGGGCCACAAAATCTGCAGAGCACATCCGGGCTAGTTAGAGGACATTTAAAGTTACAATATGGTTTCTTTTCTACAATATGGCTTCACTTATGTCAACCTTGTGTTGAGCCGTTATCAGTTTCAGGTTTGGAGGCAAATGTTGAACCCTTGCATAGACTGCAAGATCCCAGGGGAAATAACGTTACCTCCTGCTGCCTCCGCAACCATCCAAAGAGCTGGGAGTGCTGAATGTGCAGGAAATGCTTACAAAGCAATGTCGATTCTGGATTGAAGGTAAAAAAAAAACCCCAGCAAACAAGAGTGATCTAGAGAATTGCCTATCTCGTATTTTTAATTACTTGCTCTTGCTTTTTAAACAATATTTACTGTGGAGGAAAGAGCCTGTTATTATAAAACTAATAGTCACTGCTGAACATCTAGAAAATAAACAAAAGCCCAAAAAAGGAAATTTTAAAATGTCCCCCTCCAGAAATAACTCATGCTGACACTTTGGTATGTATTCCCTCCTTCTTCCCTTGCAAACATACACACTTTAACACTGTAATTGGATGTGCTGCCTGTTAGCGCTGTGTGAGGCACAGAGGGGTCACTGTGGACATCTGTGATTCAGACAGTTCAGAAGTTGCTAAAAGCTGATAAGAGCAATAATGATCACACTTTTCTTGGCAGAATCATCCATCCTTGTTAAGATAACATCCCAGGATGTTTGTGTTTGTACATAGTCAAGCCACACAGCTACAAATGAAAAGATAACTCTTTTCCAAAGTCTTTGTAGGGGAGGAAAAACTTTTTCCTCTACTCTCTTAGGTTTAGTACCTAAGGTCTGTGAAATAAACTGACAAAAGATAGATTAAAAGGAGAAAAAAGTTTATTAGTACACACAGGAGCCAATACAGGTTAAAGTTAAATGCTTATACATCTAACAGCTTCTATGGGAAGAATAAATAGATGTCCTTAGGAAAAACAAATGGATTTTTAGGAAAACAAATGGGAGATAAGAAAGTTTGTGATAATGTTTGTTTATGCAGGTGTAAGTGATCTTTCCATCTTTATGGCCATGAAACACACTCGGAGGGGGAACATATGGTAGATTTACACTTGGTCTCGCTCTTGGGAGTAGAAACCACCCCAAAGAAAATTTATGGCCCCCTCATTTCTCAGAAGTTCCTGCTTTTAGTCAGATAATGTCTTCAGCTTAAAATAATCTTTATACCAACTCTGGGGGTTCTGAGTGGGTCCCCACACCTTGAAAGAGGGAAAAGCAACAAAAAGGATGGATTTTCTGAATCGTGGCATGGGGCTGGCTCCTTTGCTCACAGCAGTTCCGCTGGGCTGGTTTTGATCAATCCCATTTTACAAACAGCAAACTAGAGGCTCAGAAAAGTTAAGTAGCGGACCCAAAAACCTGAGCCCAATTGCGTTTGAGCGTCTAGAACCATTCTACTTTATTCAACGAACATTCGGTAAGTGAATCTTGTGTAGCGGGTTTTATACCAGGCACTGAGAATGCCAAATAATAACCTGCTCCTGCCCTCGGGGCCTTGCAGTCCAGGGGAAATCAAAGCAGAGTGAGGATGACTGCGCAACATAGCAGGTGCTGTGATAGAGACGGGGACTCTGCACGCGGGGGGGGGGGGGGGGGGGGGGGGGGGGGAGGTGCTGCAGAATCACAGAGGAGGAGCCCCTGCAGCAGCCAGCTGACAGCCCTTTGGCCGAATCTGGCCCTCACGTGTATCTTATTTGACCTCTACTGTTGGTATGTGTTGAACTGTGCCCTCCAAAAAGGTGTGTTGAAGTCCTAACCCCAGTTCCTCAGAATGGGACCTTATTTGGAAATAGGTCATTGCAGAAGTAATTAGTTAAGATGAGGTCGTAGTGGAGTGGGGGTGGTTCTAAGTCCAATGGAACTAATGTGTTTTGCTGTGTTTCTTTGTGAGGAAGATTAGCCCTGAGCTAACATCTGCCACCAATCCTCCTCTTTTTGCTGAGGAAGACTGGCCCTGAGCTAACATCTGTGCCCATCTTCCTCTACTTTATATGTGGGACGCCCACCACAGCATGGCTTGCCAAGCGGTGCCATGTCCACACTTGGGATCCGAACTGACGAACCCCGCCACTGAAGTGGAACGTGCCAACTTAACTGCTGTGCCACTGGGCCTGCCCCTGTGACAGATGTTTTTATAAGATGATGTGAAGACACAGGGGGAGAATGCCATGACGGACACGGAGATTGGAGCGATGTGTCTGTAAGCCAAGGATGGCCCTGCTGACACATTGATTTCAGACTTCTAGCCTCCAGCATTGGGAGAGAATAAATTTCTGTTGGTTTAAGACACCGAGTCCATGGTGCTTTGTTACTAATACAATAGTGTAACATTTAAAAAATAATAATTTGGGGGCTGGCCCTGTGGCCGAGTGGTTAAGTTTGCGCGCTCCGCTGCCGGCTGCCCAGCGTTTTGTTGGTTCCAAGCCTGGGCGCAGACATGGCACTGCTCATCAAACCACGCTGAGGCAGCGTCCCACATGCCACAACTAGAAGGACCCACAACTAAGAATATACAACTATGTACCAGGACGCTTTGGGGAGAAGGAAAATAAAATAAAATCTTAAAAAATAATAATAATAATTTGATGACGGTGGTGGTGATGCTTCTTTCCTGCTTCTGGTCTCCTCTTCCACGTGCACGGAGCGAGCTCAGCAATTCAAATACTCCTGAATCCTCCTTCACTCACTCTTCTTGTTGTTAGCACCTGGAGTCAGTTCAACTCCTAGCAACCCTGCGGACAGGCCTGCCGGGTCTTTTGCGCCATCTTCTCGCCTTCCCATGCCATAATCTGTCAATGCTCTGATGTTGCTCAGAGAGTTTTCATGGAAGCGGGCCGCCAGGTCCTTCTTCCTGGTCTGTCTCAGTCTGGAAGCTCCACTGAAACCTGTCCACCATGGATGACCCTGCTGGCATTTGAAATACCAGTGGCCTAACTTTCAGCATCTCAGCAACAGCAGCTGCCAACAGCAGTATGACAACAGACAGACAGGTGGTGTGGTTCCCTGATGGGAAACGAACCTGGGCAGCTGTGCCAAATCTTGACCTCTAGACCACCAGGGCTGGCCTTCCCCAGCAGACGGAGAGTAAACTGGCACTGCTGAGTTTGGGATAATATGGAACAGGGCTGGCATCCTAGGTCTGTCTTCCCTTAGAATGATCCAGCCCTCAGAGAGCCTTGTTCCCTTCAGCTCTTCCATGCGATGGCCGTTATCAGAGCTGACCTCCCTTTGCGGGCGGGCCTTTGCTTGGGTTCCCCAGAAGCAGAAGCTGAGAAGCAAATTCATGGTCCAGTGCTTCGTTGGGGGAGCGCTCTCAGGAGAAGCGCGACGAGGGAAGGCCGGCAGGATGGGGAATACAGCGGCAGCCTTGCTCTGTCTAATCCCTCGGAGAAGCTCTGGAGGCACCCTGCAGCGCAGTTAGTCCCCTCCGAGGCTGCTGTCCCTCCTGCATCAGTCATGGGACAACGCTGACTGAGGGGCAGGCGAGAAGGGGCGGAGACCCCCGGGCAGGCCAGGGCAGCACCTGCGTGGCTGAGGGCAATTCTCCAGGGAAGGCAGCAACTGTAGGATGTTATCAGCCCCACTCACAGCAACTAGAGGGTGGGCGCACCTGCTGGCAAAGGGGATCTAGGTCCCCCCTCCCCCACACACATACCAACCACCTCCACCACGGGAAGCCTGCTGTGGCCTGGTCCAGCTTCCGCCTGGGTGGGCAAATGTGTCTAATCCAGAGAAGTAAAATGGAAGAACCAGAACCAGAAGGAGAAGCCCCTTCCTCTGGCAGCGGCCTTCTGGTGCCTTCTAGCGACCCAGCCTAACAAAGCGCTCGCTGCAGATGGGAAGTGCTTGAAGGGTCTGGCCCGTCTTCACGGAGCAGAGAATAAAGGGTAGATTTTGAGCTGTGGGGCAATAAATTGATAAGTGGCTCACCCGCTAAGATCACCTTTAGACATTAACCATTCCTTTGCTTTTCTTTTTTCTCTCCATTCTTTTTGACTGTTTATAATATTCACCAAAAAATTAGCAAAAGAGCCTGTGCCACCTCGTTGTTTTGCTGGGGCCTATAGGGCTGGCAGGACGGGCAAGTGTGGCAGTCTTCATCCTGCCAGGAAGCCCTGAGCCACCAATGGGACCAGAAGTGACATGAAAAACGCCAAGCCCTTTGGAGGTGCTGGAAAAAGTAGGGCTGAAGCCAAACAGCCGGATTCTGCCATGCGTCTGCTCAGGGATGGCTGCTCAGAATTTGCTGTAGAAAAGAATGAAGTTCTGGTTGTAGGCTTGGTCTCAAAGGTCATGCTGTTGAGGACATTCCTGGAGTCTGCTTTCAGGTTGTCAGAGTAGCCTGAAATTCAAAGGCTGAACAAAGGCTGAAATTCGTGAGTTTTGATGGTGCAAACATGGTAGAAATAATTTTCTTAAAAATATATTTACATTTATATTTTATATTAAAATATATTTGAAAACAAATTTTCAAAAATAAAAGAAAATGGAATGACATTATATTTTCTAAATAATGTCTTTTTCATGTCATAAAGAGAACATATTGTCTTTATTATCCCGAGAAGATACAAAGAAGACTGCCAAGCACCATGTAAGGTTTTTTTCACATTCTCTTCTCCATGTTGATTGACCTACAAAGTCAATTTCAAATTTTGTGCTCATCCTTCTGTTATGACTTTAGAGCTGAGCGAACCCGTCAGGCACAGATCTCATTTATACTCCTCAACCTTGCAAAAAAATCTGAACTGCTCGCCACTATTCACGTTTCCTATTCCTATATATTAGGAAATAGTTTTACAGTACTTGTATTGCTGGAATTTTTTAAGTGTTTTAATTGTGCCCTTACATGTATCAGAAAAGCTATTCATTTTTTCCAGTAATCAATAGAAAAATGTACTAAAAATAAGCAAATACCTTCCTCCATCTTTATGGGGTGATTTTAGAAATTATTATTATTATGTTCTTCCATTTCTGTGAACGTTACTATTTAGAGGATTAATGGTAATTAGCGAAAACCATAATACACTATATTTAATGAAAGATGTCATTGATATTATTCTATTTATTTATGTCTACTTTTGTGAATGAAACAAATGCTCTAAAATATTTGTCAATTTGCTGATATAGATAAGTCTGGAGAGTAGATCGGGGACATTGTGGAGTCTGTGACTCCTAGTGACTTCTCTGTAGCCACCTCCAGTGGCCAGTTCTCAGTCATTCTGTTTGGCCCCTTTCAGATGCCCAATTCCGTCACTCGGCCCCATGCTCTTGTTTATTCTCGGGAGTTGTAAAGACACTGATTTGCGTCTCTTTGCACTACTTCATTCCCTCTGTTTGCGCCTCTTTCCCTCTGGGCCGGCGTGTGTCAGCCAGTCCTCACTCTCCTCCTCTTCACTATAATCAGGATTAAAATGCATCTCGCAGGTCATAAGTTCCAAATTCCTGCCCCCAAATGACCTTTCCTTATAGGTTTCCATGAAGAGCCAATGAAATTCTCATAGCCATCCACAAAATCACAGCCCGGGCTCTAGGAGAGCTGGACCACGAATCGGAAAACCCAGACTTAAACCCTAGATTCACTCACTCCCTGTGTGAGCTGGAAGGCATCACCGTGCCTCTGTGAACTTCAGTTTCCAAAGCTGTAAAACGGGGAATCTCTGCCTCACCTTGTGTGAAGGTCATATGAGATTATACACATGAACGCACTTTGTACAAGAATAACTCTTCTTTATCAAGATCTTACAAAAATGCGGGTATTATTGAGGCTATTTTACATTGTTGTTCCGTTTGATTCTAACGACGACTCTATAAGACATATATGTATTCTTATTCTTATTTTACAAAATGAGAGAAATTGGGACTTAGAAGTCTTAAGTATCTTGCTCAAGGCCACAAAGCTAGTACCAAGGCTAAGCTTAAAGCCTGTGCTTAGTTCCAAAGCTCGCTCCCAAGCAACAGTCAGGGTTCTTGGCTGCAGATGACAAAAACTGACACTGACAATTCTTTTTTTTTTTTTTAAGATTTTATTTTTCCTTTTTCTCCCCAAACCCCCCCCTCCCCGCCCCCCGCACATAGTTGTGTATATTTTCAGTTGTGGGTCCTTCTAGTTGTGGCATGTGGGACGCCACCTCAGCGTGGCCTGATGAGCAGTGACACGTCTGCGCCCAGGATCTGAACCGGCAAAACCCCGGGCTGCCAAAGTGGAGCGCGCAAACTTAACCACTTGGCCACGGGGCCGGCCCCAAGACACTGACAATTCTAACAGAAGTGTAGTGGAGGTTTGCAATATTGGCCTGAGGCCTGAGGACCAGACTCAGAAAATTAGCTGGAACCAAGGCAGCTTCTTGTCCAAGTATATAAACAAAAAAGGAAGTATATAAAGTCATCTTTTAGTCACGACAGTTGGGAGGGACACTGTGACATCTCAACAGAACATCCCTGCAGTTGCCAAGAACAAGTACTTGTTCCAGATTCAAAGTCCCAGGTGAGCATCAGGTTCAGCGAGCCTGGAATATATGACCTGATTTTGAAGGAGTGGAAGAGATGTCTTTCCACTTCCTCTCCCACAATAAGAAGGATGGCACTGTGACATGTCAGGCAGGACTTTTTTAGTTTCTGCACACACCCCCTTCTCAACACATACACACTCACACACACACTCACACACACACACACACACTCCCTTTGCTTTCCTCCCTCCTCTCAGAGGATGAAGTGTTTCCTCTCTTGTCCAAGGCTAATCTCTTTATCTCTTTTTGCAGCAGCTATCGTCCCACTTTCTCCATCTCTCTTCTGATTTCAGCTTTTCCACTCTATCTGTTTTCGATCCCCGTACAAAGGAATTCGGATCTCTCCAGTCCCTACCGAAGAGACTCACACAACAGAGCTACTGGGTTTCACCAGAAATTCGTGATCACCAACCTCAAACAAGTCTCAGCCTGCCCGGAAATCACGCTGCCTTTCTCTGATGAACTCTCTCTTCCACCTGACAGAATGGCTATGTCAAACCCCCATACCCATCGGATCTCTGAAGGACATAAGGATAGAGAGAAAAACCTATCTTGTCTGTCTCAGGTACAAAGGGCAAAAGGGCAAATACTTTCACAAGCCTCAACTTCTAGGAGTGGAGCAAAATGGAATGCGAAACCCGGGGCACAGCAGAGAAGACCAGAGTGAGGAGAGAAGTGGATTTGCAAATGACCATGCTAGGCTCTCTCCAGACAGACTGAGGGATGACACAGCTGAAAACATAAATAAATATTTTCCACTCATTCTAGTAATGGTCTGAACCCATATATAGGTCTTGGGTGCAAAGCAATGGAGTTACATAACAATGCAACTTTATGGGGCCGTCCCGGTGGTACAGTGGTTAAGTGCGCATGTTCCAGTTCGGCAGCCTGCAGTTCGCTGGTTTGGATCCCGAGTGTGGACATGGTACCACTTGGCAAGCCATGCTGTGGTAGGCATCCCACCTATAAAGTAGAGGAAGATGGGCATGGATCTTAGCTCAGGGCCAGTCTTCCTCAGCAAAAAGAGCAGTTAGCTCAGGGCTAATCTTCCTCAAAAAAAAAAAAATACAACTTAATAAAAGAGACACCATTACATATAGAACAAAAAAAGGAAGGCATATTCAGATGGGGATGTTGGAATAATTTTTTAAAATTTTAGAGAAATAAAAACTATTTAGGTTCTCACTTGAATAATACCAAAATAAGCTCAATACTTTAAGTTACATAAATGAATGGAACAAAAAAATTAAAAACTATAATTGAAGAGTTGAAGGAAAGATGGGCATATTTCACTACATTAAAAATTTTACTCCTGTATGTAAAAATAAAATTAGATTTGTAAAAAAAAAATGTATTTGGTGTAAAACATGCTGAGAGCACAATAGTTTAGTTGGCAAAAGGACGTTGTTATGGGCTGAATTGTGTCCCCCCAAATCCATATGTAGAAGCCCTAACCCCCAGTGCCTTAGAATGTGACTGTGTTTGGAGATGGGGAATTGAAAGAGGTGATGAAGTTAGAATAGGGTCATAGGGTGGGCCCTCATCCAACACGACTGGGATCCTTATAAAATGAGGGGATTAGGACACAGACACACAGAGAGGGAAGACCGTGTGAGGACACAGGGAGAAGACAGGCTTCTACAAGCCAAGGAGAGAGGCCTCAATAGAAACCAACACTGTCCTCATCTTGATTTCAGACATCTAGCATCCAAAAGAGCCAGAGCATAAATCTCCGTTGTTTAAGCCACCAGGTCTGTGGCACTTTGTTACGGCGGTTGGAGATCACTAATACAGACATACGCAGATCTTTTACAGAAGAGAATACAATTAATATACAGAAATACTCAAAGCCAGAAAGGAGATCCTCACAAAAGAGATGACTTTTGAGTTTGGTCCCGGGAAATGGAGGAGAAATTGTTGACATCCAATGAGCCTGTAATCATTATTTGGAGTTGATTTGCTTGTTTTTAAAGAAAAACACCTCATGCTTTGCCAAGAATGAGTAAATCTGAAACACCAAACTTAAGTTTGTAATTTCATATCAAGGAAATAAACAGGCAACAAACTAATGTAAGCCTTGTTCAAACAGGAACGTGTGTCAGATACAACCTAGGAGCTGTCTCTCTGCTTTGACAGGGTTTGTGGTGAGCTAATCTTGGGTAACGGACGACAAGTAGATTAGGTGTGTTGAATCATTGTTGCTGCGGCCTTTTTTCTGCGGTAAGCTTGGGTCTGCAGCTGCCTCGAGGGGATGCATCTGGTGGACAGCCATGTGCTGCCATCCTGACTCCCTTCTCATGTGCCCTTGCAAGCTGCAGAGGTGGAAAAACCAAAAACCACGCTCTGCTTCCCAGACTTCCTTGCGGCTAGGGTTCCAGACCATGAAATAGATTACATCCATAAACCCATGCACATCTCTGCTGCTGCTTACTGCTCATGTGATCTGGGTACGCTTCCTCTCTCTTTACTTCAGATTCCTTGTCTGTAAAATGGAGATGAGAACAGCCCCCACCTCATAGGGTTGTTACGAGAACTAAGTGAGTTAAAGCGTATCAATTGCTTAGCCTGGCTAAGCATAGTTGCATAAGCATGGTTGGTATCAGTGCCAGCTTTATTGTAATCGTTATTTTGAAGGTAGCAGTAAGGCAGAGGCCATCTTCCTGCTACACAGCTGTCTTTCTCTGGCAATTATTGTCCTGGGATTTTCTTTTCTTTCTTTCTTTCTTAAATTATTTTATTGAGGTCATATTATTTTATTGGCTTTATAACATTGTGTAAATTTCAAATGTATATTATTATTTATCAGTTTCTATATAGACTGCATCACGTTCACCACCAAGTCTAATTTCTATCCATCACCATGTACATGTGCTGCCTCACCCTTTTCATCCTCCCACCACCCCATTCCTTTCTGGTAGCCAGTAATCTGTTCTCTTTATCTAGTGTCTGTTTAGCTTCCACATGAGTGAAATCATGCAATATTTGTCTTTCTCCATCTGACTTATATCACTTAGCATAATCCCTCAAATCTATCCATGTTGTCACAAATGGCATGACTGTCTTTTATCATGGCTGAGTAGTATTCCATTGTGTATACGTATACCACATCTTTATCCATTTATCTGTTGATGGGTACTAGGGTTGCTTGGCTATTGTGAATAATGCTGCAATGAACATAAGGGCACGTGTATCTTTTTGAATTATTGATTTCATGTTCTTTGGATAAATACTGTCCTGGAGTTTTCTACAGCAGGGTTCTGGTGTCCATCATTAGCTTCATGGGTGTCCAGAGGCAACCGGTCCTGGATCAAGACCACAGAAGTGTGTCTTCAAAGTCAACAGGTCCTGCTTCAGCCCAATTCCCTGGTGGGCCAGTTCTGCAATATGTTCTTGAGAATCATCCCAGAGGCCCAGCCTAGAGCCTTCTCTTCCAGCCCCTGCAGCAATTTTGTAAATGCTTAATAACTTTTTTAAAATCCCCTTCTGCATAATACATGGAGTGGCATCTGTTTCATGCAACTGAATCCTGACTGATATCCCCATGTGAGCCCCTGTCTCAGATCTCCTCTACCCCGTTTACAGTTGTGAAATTAAACAGGAAAACTGGCTTAGTGAAGGGCTTCACAGAGCTGTGTTAGTATTGGCAAAGCCCAGCCTGGAACCCATGTTCAGTATTCAGTACTTTTCTGCTAGATCAGACCCCAAGGAAGGTGGCCTGTCTAGAACAGCTGGCTGATCCTGGATCACATCCATCTCCCCATAGATCCCTGAGAGCAGAAAAAGGGGAGAAAGGGAACTTACATTTGCTGACATTCTCTCTTGACATGTTGGCCACTCCTCTGGAGGTAACATCTCACATCCCCAATACTGGCACAATCTATTATATGCTTATTAAATGTCCGTTAAAAGGTCTGAACTGAGATGTTGAACACGGTATATTACAGAATTCACAAACCTCCCCTGGAGGTAAAAGTCTCCCAGGAAATCAAGGGAAAATGACAATGTGTTTATTTCTATGCGTGTTCATGTTGGTATTTTAGGTTGAACTCACTGTGCACTTTATCTGCTTGAAGCTGGGAATGGAAATCCTAACAAAGCAGAACCTAATGAAACTGTTCAGACCACGATCCTTCTTTCACTTAAGATTGCATTACTTTTCTCCTAACTAAGCTAAATTTTTTTTAAGATTTGGATTCTGTGACTACATTAGTAAATGGCCTTTGTTTCTTAGTCAAAGTTCTTCGGCTTACAAGTAAGAGAAACCCAAGCAAAGTAACCGAGGACGAACGGGAGGATTTATCATGGACCACAGGGTCACTTCAAATTCCAGGGACAAGATGTGCACTCAGGTTCACAAAGGGCTGGTACCAGGAACCAGAAAGCTCTCAGAGATGAGCTGCTCTGTGTCTCTCCCGGGCAGCCTAGCCCTTGTCTGCGTTTGCCTTTCTCGGCACATCTGCTTCTTTCTCTCTCTCTCTGCAGACAGGCTCCTTGGGCTCTACAGAAGCGTGGTGCAGGATGGCTGCCCCACAGCAGTAGTTTCAGAACCCTGTTCACAGGGCCTCCCATTTGCATACAAGCAGACACTCTCCCTGATCACTAAGTCTCAATTTCCCAAAAAGGAATGACCAAGTTTAGATGGCATTCCTGCCCTTGGTCAATCAACTGTGGCAGGAAACAGTGGTCATCACATAGTACAAATTAACCACACAGAATCAGCCCTGTGGACGGGTGGGAGGAGCAGTTCCTGGAGGCATGAAGAGTAGGCAAACACACCATCGTGTGTGCATGACAATATCCCAGGGAACAAAGGCTTTGTAACTTTAGTGTGAAATTAATATAATTCTTAAACTGCCTACATATAGGAATATCATGATATTCCTTCATAGTTAATTACCTCCATTTAAAAAACGATACTCCTTGCATATGAGTGTGTATTCTCATATAGTGACTTAAAACAATGCACATTAGGTCACTGGCTTTAGTATTTCCTTTATCCAAGCAGTCAGATATGACTACTCTGAGAATAGTTATCAAAGTAACTAGAAAGTTAACTAATGAGATAAATAAAAATAGAATTCGAGATGTTGCTGGGTGGCTGAATCATGCTCAAGATGCAAATTAGGCAATTTGAATGGGGCATCCATTTATTTGGACCACCAGGGTACCATTTAAGGAATTATTATTCTGGCAAATGAGGGTAAATAGGACCCTAATGATTGAAAATTTGAGGCTGCTTTCAAAAGCTCTAATTTGCTCCCAGGGAGTACAAAGAAGAATTTGGGTGGATAAAGAGCCCGATAAATAATGCAAAAGCAGGGAGTCTGGGCCAAGACGGAAGCCATACTTGAGAGATCAGGCATTGATGGGAAGATCTAAAGTAACGTTTTGTAGGAAGGTGACCAGAGCAAATGGACTGACACGGGGCTTTGACCCTGAGGGGTCGGTAATTAGGCCATAGGCCGTCTGACTTCACAGCGGCGTGTTTGGGGCTGCGTGTACATGTGAGCTTCGGGGAAGAGAAGCGGGTTCCTGTCCTCACCTGATTCCTGGTAGCCCCGCTTTACACAGCACAATCCTCCTCACCGCCACCTAAAGCAGGTATCCTCCATCGCAGCAGTAGCTACTGTCCACACAACTGTTTTTACGTCCTCATGGGTGCTTTTTGTGCAGAGAGAGAAAGTTATTTTCATCTTAAAAATTAGTATTCAAATTATTCAAAACCTAATTGTTTCTTAAGCTTTGAGGAAGTAAGTCACTCTTAAAAACATATCATTCCCTTTATAAATCCAGACAATTTTAACCCTCGCCTTAAAGAAAGATTTTTAAAATGAGGAGATTCACTTAAATGTTTCCAGCTATATCTGTACGTTTAACATGTTTGATTTTCCTTTCAAGTATTGCCAAAACAAGCAAAACCTTCCTATGTTCTTAGATGAGTTAAAGTCTATTAAACTTATAACATCTCAGCTTAAAATCATGAGCTAAATCAATTGCTCAGTTATACAACTAATTGGGAATTAGAAAGCTAAAATAGTACTCTAACAGGCCAAATTCTTTTTAAACACTTAAGCATCAAATATGTGTGTTTTTTTTAACCCCAAAATATTCATGTGTGGGTGTGATTTTCCTAAACACCCTTATACTTAATGCCGTCGAGGGTTGAGAGATGCTTCCCCATCAAGGAAGATTATGTCATTCCACACACTCCAGGAATTACCTTCTCGGATGCTTTAGACATCACAGAACAGCCAGCCTGGATGTTGGGCCTGGACTGCCGACATACAGGCCAGCTTTTCTCACAACCCTGACCTAGGTTGCATTCTCTTTTACAATTACTATAGTTTTTCATGCCTTAATTTAAGGAGGGAGTGGTTGGTAACAGGACTGACTTATCCATTAAACAGAATGGCACAATATCTAGGACCTCCGATACTTTCAGTTGTTATCACCCAAGGTGGGTCGTCTGCTCGCTGCAAGACATGCCAATAGTCAGGAGGCAAGGTGGTAGGAGAGAAAGGACTTTATTACAGCTTGCTAGCAAGGGGGAAGATGGCCAACTCATGTCCAAAAGAACCATCATACAGAACAAACACTACAGGCCACTTATATATGGGGCTGTCTCCAGGTGGGGGAGGTGGCTGGTCTGTGGGTGGGGCAGACATCTGGTCCCAGTGCCTGATAGTCCTCTGTCTTACTGGATATGCATCAGAGAATGGACTAATGCCCTATACCCTGATCTTTCAGTTGTCACTATGGCCATCAGCACAGACTCTCTGCCCAGGGCTCATCACATTCCTAGAGAACTCAAAAGAACAAAGTTACCGTCTGAAAGCAGCTGGGAGGGGCCACAAAATCTGCAGAGCACGTCTGGGCTAGTTAGAGGACATTTAAAGTTACAATATGGTTTCTTTTCTACAATACGGCTTCGCTTATGTCAACCTTGTTTTGAGCAGGTATCAAGGTGTCTGCAAATATATTTTAATTTCTTTTAAAATCAGAAGAAAAATTTTAATATAATAATAATGAATATATAATGCCAAATCAAGGTTGGATTATATTCATCTTTATAATAATCAGTAATAAAATACAATTTTTAATATTTTCTCCCACAAAGACAAAAGTGCCCAGGGCCTATGAAAGTCCTAATGCAACCCTGGTCACATAGCCTGCATCCCTGGGTGTCAGTTCTATCAGACCCCAATTCTGAGATCAATTTACAGAACTCTGACACCCGGCCTAGACTGGCCCATCACGCCAATACATTTTGCACTTCTTTGGCTCTTCAGATATTAAGTATCCGAATTCACAGAATTCTGCATTATTTTTTTATTTATACTTTTTTTTAAAAAACATTTTATTTTTCCTTTTTCTCCCCAAAGCCTCCCAGTACATAGTTGTGTATTTTCAGTTGTGGGTCTTTCTAGTTGTGGCATGTGGGATGCCGCGTCAGCATGGCCTGATGAGTGGTGCCATGTCCATGCCCAGGATACGAACCAGCGAAACCCTGGGCCACTGAAGCAGAGTGCTCGAACTTAACCACTTGGCCACGGGGCCGGCCCCTATACTATCTTGAAGGGCATACCTTTTTTTTTTCCCCGAGGAAGATTAGCCCTAAGCTAACTACCGCCAGTCCTCCTCTTTTGCTGAGGAAGCCTGGCCCTGAGCTAACATCCATGCCCATCTTCCTCTGCTTTATATGTGGGACGCCTACCACAGCACGGCATGCCAAGCGGTGCCATGGCCGCACCCGGGATCCGAACCAGCGAGCCCCAGGCCTCAGAGAAGCGGAACGTGGGCACTTAACTGCTGCGCCACGTGGCTGGCCCGGCATACAACCTTTACATATGTTAGAATGCAATATGATTAGCAAAAATTCTGACAGTCATTTCACAAAGGAAGCTATTCAAATGGTAAATATGCACATAAAAAACATCATTAGTCATCAGAGAAATGAAAATTAAAACCACAAAGAGATAGGATTAAACACCATATATGGGTGTATAATGAGTACAGTTTTTCAAACTGACAACACTAAATGGTGAGGATGTGAAACCACCAGACGTCTCATACATTGTTCCTGAGAGCGTGAAACGGGACGATCACTTGCGAAAAGTTCTGGCAGTTTCATAACAACCCTATGACCCACAGTTCCACTCCTGGCTATCTACCCTAGAGAAGAGAAAATATATGTCCTCAAAAAGAACTTGAAAAGACGTTTAGCATCATTTGTCATTAGGGATGTGCAAATCAAAACCACAATAAGATATCACTTCACACCTACTAGGATGGCTATAATCAAAAAGACTAACAATAACAAGTGTTAGCAAGGATGTGGAAAAGTGGAACCCTCATATGTTGCTGGTGGGAACATAATATGGTACAGTACCATGGAAAACAGTTTGGCAGTTCTTCAAAATGTTCAACATAGAGTTATCATACGACTCAGCAATTCCACTCCTAAGGTACATACCCAAGAGAATTGAAAACATATGTCCACGCAAAAACTTGTGCATGAATGTTCACAGGCGCATTATACATAATAGCCACAATGGGGAAACAACACAAATGTCTGTCAACCGATAAGTGGACAAATACATGTGATATATCCATACAATGGAATATTATTCAGCCATCGAAAGGAATAAAGTACTGATTCACGCTACAACATGGATGGTCCTTGAAAACATTCTGCTAAGTGAAGGAAGCCAGACACAGAATGCTACATACTGTATGATTCCTTTTGTGTGAAATGTCCAGAACAGGCAAATCCATAGAGACAGAGAGTAGATGGCAGTGGAGAGTGACTGCTTAATGAGTACAGGATTTCTTTTTGGGGTGTTGAAAATGTTCTGGAATTAGATAGTGATGATAGTTGCATAATCTTGCGAATATACTAAAAACCACTGAATTGTACACTTTAAAAGAGTGAATTTATGACACGAGAATTATATCTCAATTAAAAAATAAGATAGATTCATGGATGGGATAGTGGGATGGTTAGATGGGTAGACACAGGATAGAACAAACACAGCAAAATGTTAACTGTAGAATTTAGGTGATGGTTATACGGGTGTTCACAGTATAATTCTTTCAACTTTTCTGTATTATGCAACTTTTATAATAAGATAATGGGAAATGCAAGGTCAAAATTCTTTTCATAATAATACTCAGATGTTATTTGCTATTTTCCTTCTCCCATGAGAGTACAATACAGTTTTCCAGAAACTACATGACATGTAAAGTCGTAACAGATTGACTACAGAAGTTGTAAAAATCTTCTCTTCTTAAGCCAGACATGAGAGATTTGCAGAAATGTAAAACAATGCCTTTCTCACTAATTTTCTTGTTTTAGAAAATAGTTATTTTTCATAAAAATGTTATTTATATTAGTATGAAATGTGTTTATTATAGTTATTTTTAAATGAATTAATAAATAAATATTTTTAAATTTCTCAGTTTTAATATCTGGCACATCAAATATCACAGATATCATTCACATCAAAAATTCTTTGGGGGGCCGGCCCAGTGATGCAGCAATTAAGTTCACATGTTCTGCTTTGGCGTCCCGGGGTTCGCCGGTTCAGATCCCGGGTGCAGACATGGCACCGCTTGACAGCCATGCTGTGGCAGGCGTCCCACATATAAAGTAGAGGAAGATGGGCATGGATGTTAGCTCAGGGCCAGTCTTCGTCAGCAAAAAGAGGAGGATTGGCAGCAGATGTTAGCTCAGGGGTAACCTTCCTCAAAAAAAAAACCCCAAAAAACAAATAAAAAAACCCCAAAATTCTCTGGGATCCTAATAATTTTTAATAGCGTAAATGAGTCTTGAAACCAAAAGCTTTGACAACTACTACCAAGGTTTTATTCTGCCACACACCTCATTGGAGGAAAACTCTGCAGTCATTGAAATGGTGCATGAAAACATATTTATTGAATGAAAAGATATTTTCTTTATTGTTAAGTAGGTATGGTGTGATGCTATACTTAATTAAAATAAATGTGTGGATGTTTGTCTATCCATAGGAAAAATGTACAAAAGGATACATACCAATTAATGCTAATTATTTCTAGGCTATAAGATTATAGAGATACTTAGTTTCTTCTTTATTCCTTTTCTATATATACTGATTTTTTAAAAATGTTATTGTGGTAAAAAACACATAACATAAAATCATCTCAACCATCTTCAACTGCACAGTCCAGTGATGTTAAGCATATTCACCTTGTTGTGAACCAGATCTCCAGAGCTTTTTCATCTTGCAAATCTGAAACTCTGTACCTGTTGAACAAGTCCCCATTCTCCCCTCCCCCAGTCCCTGGGAAGCACCATTCTGCTTCCTGTCTCTATAAATTTGACTAATCTAGGAGCTTCATATAAGTGGAATCATACGGTATTTGTTTTTGTGTGTGTGACTGTCTTATTTCTCTTAGCATAATATCCTCATGGTTCACCCACGCTGTAGCATGTGATAGAATTTCCTTCGTCTTAAGGCTCAATGATATTCCATTGTATGTATATACACATTTTTATATATTCACCTGTCAATGGACATTTGAGTTGCTTCTAGATATATTTTTTTAAAAGAACATGAATTCACTTTATAAACAGAAATAAAATAAAGCTATTTCCATTTCCCTCACAAAGCACAGGCATCAAAGAGAGGGAAAGGGAGGTACAAAGATCTTTAACTTAGTTGATCAGCCTCCTGTCCAGAAGTTAATCAACTATGATAGAAAAAGAAAAGATTGTCCCTAATCCCAGCACCCATGAAGAAGAAATAAGGGTTTGAGCTGCTTCCTTTCACATAAAATCTGTATTCTAATTTGACCCTTTCACTCAGAATATTGGAATCTCTCCTACCAACTGTCTCACCATACTTACTGCTCTCCAATTTAACCCGAGAACACTCATCTAGACCGCCCCTGAATTTCACGCATGCTGCATGCGTATGAGCAAGAAGTCCGAAAGTTTACCATACTGTAAGGGGGATTCTGTCCTCAGAGAGCTAAAACCATTATAAAATATCAAAGCACATCTTGCCTTTTAGATGATCTGATGGTGTATTTCTAGCATTCTCTTTTAATGGTCATAGAAACCTTTTAAAAACTTTTTACTATGGACAATTTTCAGATAAACACAAAAGTAGATACAATAGCACAATGCAACTCTATTTCATTCGTCTTTTGCTGTGTAACCAACTTTGGCTGGTGTGACTTGAATCACCAGCGCTGGAATCATCCGGCGATTTCCTCACTCATGTGTATGGTTCCTGGGCTGGGCTGGCTTGGAGCCTGAGCTGTGCTGGGGCTGTCAACTGGAGCATCTACTCATGGCCTCTCCCTGGGCTTCTCCTAATGTGGCAGCTGGGTTCCCAGAGGGAGCACACTAAGAGAAAGTATGGGAGAGAAAGCAGACCAAGAGGATGAGGTGGGAGCTGCAGAGTCTTTTCCGACCCAGCCTCAGAAGTCACACTGTGTCATTTCTGTCGTACCATATTGATTAAAGGGCTTAAAAGCCTGCCTAACAGTCAAGGGGAAGGGACATAGATCCCCACCTTTCTGTGGGAGGATGGAAAGGTCAAATTACAGAAGAACATGTGCGATGGGAAATATTGTTACGGTCATATTCAGAAAATAAAATCTGCTGCAGCCATGGCACCCCATCGCCCGGCTTCAATAATTGTTCACTCACGGTCCATCTTGTTTCACCCATCCCCATACCCACTGCGCTCCTCCCGCTGAGTTCATTTTGAAGCAAATCCCAAATATATCAGTGTACTGATAAACACATCAGAACACGACTCTAAAAGATAAGGATTCTTGAAAAATAGCCACACACAGATGTTAGCTCAGGGCCAATCTTCCTCAGCAAAAAGTGGAGGATTGGCAGTGGACGTTAGCTCAGGGTTAATCTTCCTAAAAAAAAAAAAGAAAAGAAAAGCCACAATGCCATTATCCCACCTTAAAAGCTTAACAATAACTTGTTTAATATCATGAAATATCCAGTCTATGTTTCCCTAACTGCCCCACAAACATTTTTTAATAAAGTTTATTTGTTTGAGTTTGGATTAAAATAAGGTTATTGCTAGTCTTTCTCAATAAGTTCTTCAATACAAGTTTTTCCTTCAGAAGTGAATGCACATTTGGCCCACTTACCTCTGAAGAGCATCAGATTGAGAATAAAGGTTTGTCCCCATCAGCACACCTAATGATTTCCAACCTAGTTGCAAATGAAGTAAGTTAGTGAGATGTATGTTTCTCATCAATAGTATTTTCCATTTATACTTATTTTATGAAATAATGCCAAAGTCTAATGCAATATTCAAATAACTACACAGTCATGACCGAACCAACTATTCAATAAATTTTATAGAAGCAACTGCCCCTCCAAGATACACTTCAAACAGTGGCCATTACAAGGCCTTAGTCACTGGCGCTGAATGGGTTCCACTACAAGGGCAGTTTCCTACACAGGCCACCTTCCTTATTAACTCCTCATCTGGAGTCAACAAAGCAGGGAATACTCTCAACCCACTTCATAGCACTTATTTCTTGGGAGAGCCAAGACCGGACGCCTGGCCAAAAGCCAAGAACACAGTAGAGATAGGATAGTATACAGATTACACATGTAATATTAGGATAGGACACCTCCTTCCTATATCTCAAGCCCAACCATGTCCCTATTTCCAATGCATTTTCTGGAAACACTCCCTTATCTGCCCTGCGTTTGTGCTGCTTACACTGTTTACAGAGCTTGGGGGTAACAGCAAACAATATCCCACTTAATTCACATTATTGTGCTTTTTTGGCATGAGTATAATTAACAAGGTCTCCCAAGGCCTTCATCATCCTAAAGACAGGTGGCCAAAATTGGACAGTCAGATCTCCTCTGGGGACTTTTGAATAATTGTTCAGCCTACACCATAATAACCTACCTGGTTCTTGTGTGTGACCGCTGGGACTTATAAGTCATTATCCTGGGATACTTCCTGCTTTCTCTGACACTTTCTGGCTCACTTACTGGCTTCAAGTACCCACTTTCCTACAGACACAGAGAGATACACATATTTATAGGGAATAGTAGACATAAGCTTAATAGAAGAAAACTAGAAACTATCTATATCTATAGAGAAATGCACATCCATGTTCTATAAACAGACATCTATACAAAACTGGAAACAGAATATCTACAGTTTGCCTTTTAAAAATATAAATCTGATCATATCACATCCCCCACCCCAGGCTCGAAGACCATTCAGTGGCTTCCCATTGCTCCCAAGATACTTCACGGCCTTTCAACGTCAGTCTCTATGTCCCCAGCTGCCCCTCTCTCTCTCTCTGATCCAGCTGCATCCCAGGACCTTTGCACCTGCCATCTTCTTAGCCTTGAATGACTCCTCCTTGCACTCCCCCCTTTTTTGGTGAGGAAGACTGGCCCTGAGCTAACATCTGTGCCTATCTTCCTCTATTTTGCATGTGGGTTGCCACCACAGCATGGCTTGATGAGTGGTGTAGGTCCGTGCCCGGGATCCGAACCTGTGAACCTGGGCTGCTGAAGTGGAGCACACTGAACTTAACTACTACTCCATGGGCCGGCCCCCTCCTGCCCCTTTTAAACACTATCTGCCTCCCCAGTAAGACTGGAAGCTCCAGAGTGCAGGGACCATTCCTGCTTGCTGCTTACAGCTGCCTGGCTCATTGCTTGGCACATTGTAGGCACCCAATAAATATCTGCTCGACTAGATGAATAAACGAATATGGGAAAGCACCTTGAAGAACAGCATGCACTCGAAACATGTGAACTTCCTTCTTTCCAGCCCCTACCACATTTCCGCTTTTACTTTCTCCTTGTTTCAGAGTATAGTTTGATCACTGAAAAATTAAAACTAAAACTTAACTTTAGTAAGTTTCAACCCAATAACTCGAAACAACATAGCATATGTAAACTATTTATACAGCCTCAAGGGAACCCCAAATGCCTAAGAGACTGCCCTCTACATTAGGAAAATCTTAATTTTCTAGACAGGCAAGTGAAAAGATGATTATTTTATAAAGATGCCCTGAAATCAGCCTGTTGTCTTACAATTGTTTGTAGCTGTTGACCAGGTGAACCTTGTGTGAGTCCCTAAAAACCCAGTACCACTACTGAAATCAACCCAAAGGCCACATGGAAGTGATGCCACTTTATAATTATTAAACGATTCACATGAACTGTCCTAGTGCATTTGAAGATTTTTAATTCTAAATCATTTTCATCACATAATTTGTGAGTTGCCAAATCTGGGTGATAGAGTGGAAAATCTCTGGACCTGGAATCAGAAGCTGGGTCTAAATCTACTTTACAAGGGTATCGTGAATATTAAACGAAGCAATAATAAGAATAAAAACTCATCTGTTGAACACCCCCTTCATATTGTATATGGAGCTGGATGTGTTATATATATTAAGTCAATTACTTCTTAAAAAAAGCACTATGAAATAGGCATTATTACCTGCACTTTACAGATGAAAAAGTTGAGGCTCCCAGAGGTTGAAAAACTGGCCCAAGATCCCACAAAGTGTCTCTGAAATGATAATTTCTATTAACATTACCGCCTGTTTCTCTCTCCTACGTACCCATATATTCCTCTTATCTGGCATAATGGATCAAACCAATTTAGATCCAGGAGCCAGAAACTCATGTGATCTCAAGCAAGAGATCATCATGTGTGCAAGTCACTCTGTTTCGCTTCCTCATTTGTGTTCTCCCAGTTTCCATATTAGTAACTCACATCTGGACCGCACTGGCCCACATCTTGGGATGTCATGAGGATACACTATTTAGAAAACTCTCAATGGTCCACTTTTCAAATCACCCAAATAGTCCAAAGAAATTGGTGTGACTTTTGCCCCACGACAACTGGGGCACAGAGTGGGATGTAGGATCAATGTCACGACAAAAGTAGAAAAAGAGCCGAGGCTTCTGCTTTTTCACCTCCACATCTGCCTCCATATGACCTCCTGGTGGCTTGCTGTTTATACATGAATATTTTTTCTGGTGCATAATTGTAGGACATAAGCCTGATTCAGGTTGCAAAATAGTAACTGATACACACAAAATCTCTCAACTATAACTCAATTAACTATACATTTAACTTTTAAGTTGCTTAAGAATAGATAGATCTATGCAAATTAGATATAAATTTCAAAACAATCCATTTTTATTTATCGCCTTATTGGTGGTGCGATCTAAGCGGAAAGTTCTAAGAGTTTTTGTGTTATTTGCTTACTGAATAAATATTTATTGGATGCCTACGAAGCGCCAAGCACAGTGCCTCGAGCTTCGGTGAGCAAGACAAACCCCATCTCTGCTTTCTCAGAGTCTATAATCTAGCGGAAGAGGCCCACGTGGAGCAACATTCACTATACTAACAAACGTGGTAAGCTCCAGCGAGTTCGGGATGCTGTAAAGAGAATGTCTTGGGAGACCTCAGCTGCCTGGAGGGTCAGGCAAAACTTCTTTGAGGAAGTTACATGTCAGCTGAGACAGGCTGCCATCTGCTTGGGGTTGTGTAACTGCCTTCACATCCCGATTCTGACGCTTGCACATGTTAATATCTAAGAGCTTGGGTCCTCGTGTGCAAAATGAGGATAATACGCACTTGGCAGAGCTGTGGGATTTACAGAATACAGATAAGCACCTCTTATGGTACCAGGCATATAGGAAGCCCCAAGTGCACGGTGCTTGTTATAATTATACATCGATGTAGGCATCAAAAGGAAACTGAAGAAAAGTTTGGTCAACAGCTAAAGATCAATGTGTAGAGGGGAAATTTGGCACAGGCTCCAAATTCAAGGGATTGTCACTACCCCACACTTGTGTGGAGGCTTCATGTCCTGAGTTTCAGGTGTTGGAGCACCTAATACTTGACGGCCCTGCTAAACTCTGTTCTCCTGCGACGTTAATAGGGAATTTTGGGAGGTTGATTTCTTTCTAGCTGTAGGTTAGCCAATGCCCAGGTCAGATTCTTCAGGCGAAAGTAAGATTTCCGGGAAACAGTTCTCTGGCCAGAGGACACACCATTGATCAAATTTTGCCACGCGCAAGTGACAAGCAGGTGTTTATAAACCAGATTGGGGAGGAGCGGGGAGCGTAGGGAAGCGATGAATGCGCAACGAGAAGCTTTAGTTGAGGGTCAGAAGACCCGGCGCCACCCAGATGGGACCTGGAAGAGGGAAACGGTGGTGTTCCCACCAGAGCGCACAAAACATTGTGCTTCGGGAAGCCGAGTCCGAGATGCCCAGCGCTCCTCCCCGGGCGCTCCCTCCCCAGGCTTCCTGGGCGATTGGATCCCGGCCATGTCCGCGCCCTTGCAATGGGTGTGGGTGATTTTGTAACCGCGACTGCCACCGAAGGGAAAGCGTGCAAGGAAGCGGGAGTGAGCGGGGGAGGCGGGGCGGGGAGGGAGGGAGCAGTGGGAGGGATGCAGGTCAGGAGTGGGAGGATGCCGGGCGCAGTGGGAGGGGTGAGGAGGAGCGATAGCGTGGAGGAGAGGAGAAAAGGGCGCTGTGGGCTGGCGGGAGGAAGTGCGCGAGGTTGCTGCGCCGCCGCCCGCCGGTGGGGCAGCCAGGTGAGCTCGAGATGCTGCTGCACTGGACGGGGGGGCTGCCGCTGTCGCCGCCGCTGCTGCTGCTGCTGGGGCCGCTCGGTCCCTTCTCCCCGGGCGCCCGGGCGGGCCCCGCGCAAGCTGAGGACGCCGTGGAGCTGGACTTCTCCACCGAGCGGCCGGTGCACCTGGTGAGCCCCGCCTTCCTGTCCTTCACCATCGACGCCAACCTGGCCACGGACCCGCGCTTCCTCACCTTCCTGGGGTAAGCGCTGGCCTCCCGGTCCCTGTCCCTCCCCTGTGCTCCTGACATCCACGTCCGGCTGCTACCACTCTCCTCCCTTTTGCCTCTCTAGGCAGCCACCCACAAACCACTCTTTACCGCCTTCATTCATTCATGGAGTGTTGCCCGAGCGCCAACTAAGGGCCGGGTTTTAAGGGGAAATTTGGAAAAGAAACTTGAATTTGCTGCATAGTCTAGGACAAGTGAGATTGTGAACCAGGCTTCCGTCTCTTAAACTGATAGATACATTTTAATAAACTTTTAAAGAGCAGTTTTAGATTCACAGCAAAATTGAGCACAAGGTACAGAGATTTCCCATATTACATTCTTTTCATTAAAAAAATCTAAAAATATTTTCTAAATGAGACCTGGAATACTATTGCAGTGACTTACAGAGCCTTACTAAAAAGAGCTCTCTGTAAGATGAGGCTGCAAAACGTGCCACCGCTTTATCAGTGGTAATTTTTTTCTCACCTGAGACAGACTGAACCTGGCGCAGGCTCAGCCGCCCCTGCTCTAGGAGTGCAGGCTGATCCCAAGACAGGGAGCTGCAGAGACAGTCCTAGGTCATCTGGGCCACTCATCTAGGTCATGAGAGCCTGCGGAGACAGCCACACCCCAGCCACCTCAGACAGCTGGGAATCTCGCCGTTGCCTGACAGCACCATGCTGTCCTTCCTCTGCCCATGCTGTCAGCTGCCATTGCTAATTTCAGTCCTTTATGTTGCAAATAAGAGCAGGTAGCCTAATGGGTAAGAGATTGGCAGTCAGACCTCCCTGGCTTGATCCCCAACTCTGCCAAAGTTGGGTGGCTTGGTTTTTACAGGTGGCTTGACAACTCCAAGCCTCAATTTCCTCACCTGTGGAATGGAACTTCTACAACCTTCTTGTATGATTGTGATGAGGATCTGATGAGATAATAAGTAAGTTCTTAGCACAGTGTTTGACACAGAGTGTTCAAAATTTAAGCTAATTGCTTCCTTCGGAAAATAGTGAGTATTTGCTAACCACTGACCAGTTCTCTGTGTTTCTTTTGATCATAGTTAACTTCCTTCTTTCCTGCTGTGGCAGGAGAGGCAGACTTTCCTGGTGGGGAGGAGGCCCCACTTTTCTCCTTCCCCTTTGGGATAGGAGGTCGATACCAGGCAGCAGCTGGTTGGAAGACAGAAAGATTCCTCCGGAGAAACACTGAACTACAGGGCTCCGTATCTCTGGACCCCAGGCCTAGCTTGGGAGGGGGAGTGGGGGGATGAGAGGGTGTGAGGTGACACTGAAAAAATAGAGGGATGAAGGAGATGACCACTTGCTGAAATGTGAGGACTCAAGTTTGCTGCTGCGGAAGCCGGCGTAGGTCCCAGGAGCGGCATTTGGGGATCCCCTCCTGGAGAAACAGGTCTAAAGGACAAAACCTACGGTATGACTTTTGGGGTCCAGGCCTGATCACCCTCCAGTCAAGTTAACTAATTGACTAGCACCACTCCCCAAACACACAGAACTTCCAGTCTGCAATTCAGCGAGGGTGATCCCTTGCCTCCTCTTAAACACATCTCAATTTCCCATAGCACGCTTACTTTCCTCCGGCCCCACATCTGTGTCAAAGGCTGGACGATTATGAAAACAAAAGAGCATAGCATGCAACAGATAAAACTGGGGTTTTTTTGGCTTACAAAACACAGTGTATTCCTGTTCACACAGGTTTCTCTCCAGGGCTGGCTCTTGACCACTCCAGGGCCCTTCCCCTAGCAGAGGCCGTCTTTGATGCCCACTCCCCAGAAGCATCTGCAAACACATCCACCCTGTCCCCACCTATGTCCTCAAAGACTGCGGCTCAAAGAGGCAGGAGCCTCCTCTCCTTCTCACCTAAGACCTGGCTTCTGAATTAGGGTCTGAGGGTCCATCTCTCCAGCGTGGTTAGCACAGAGCCCAGAGTGGCCTGGCCATCTCAGAAGACACAACATTTAGCTTCGGTCTCAGAAGACAACACTAAGCTTAGTATCTGTCCACAGGAGCGGAGGGTGAGACGGGCATTGCTTTATTACACCTCAAAGGGGAAGATGCTTGGCCAAGATGGCAAGAGCTGAGCACATGAGAGCCGAAGTAATAAGGAGGGGAGGACAATAAAAATAGCTGACACTATCGAGCCCAGGTCATGTGTCAGGCCCTGTTGTAAGCACCTTCTAGGTATTGATTCATTTAGTCCTTGCTACAAAACAATGAGGTGAGCACTATTATTATCCTCATTTTAAAAATGAAGAAACAAGGGGCTGGCCCCGTGGCCGAGTGGTTAAGTTCGCACGCTCCGCTGCAGGCGGCCCAGTGTTTTGTTGGTTCGAATCCTGGGCGCGGACATGGCACAGCTCATCAAGCCACTCTGAGGCAGCGTCCCACATGCCACAGCTAGAAGGAGCCACAACGAAGAATATGCAACTATGTACTGGGGGCCTTTGGGGAGAAAAAGGAAAAAATAAAATCTTTAAAAAAAAAAAATGAAGAAACTGAGGCTCAGGGAGATTCACTCACTTGCCCATGATCAGCCTGCTGTTACATGAAGGAGCAGAGCTTGAACCTGGGTGCTAATTGCAGAGAGAACAGTGTACAAAAAGGAAGCAAAGCGGTTTATGTTTTTAACCGGGCAAGGATGTGGTAGAAGTAGCTTGTCCAGAAACAAATCGAGAAGATTGATAGACTAAGGAAAGAAGCTCTGACCCGAGGGTGGGAGAATCAGCCACTGCAGGTGCTTCCAGAGAGGCCTGAGCGAATTCAGGCAGATGGCATGGCGCTGGGTTGCCAGGGTGGCCAACACGTGTATGTTTCACATTTGCAGTTAGAGAACACCAAATACTCAGAACTTAAATGCCAGTGATAGAACAATCTAGAATTGGAAAGGAGTATCTTTCCAGTTTGTCCTCTTCCCCGAGGGAACTAATCAATAACCCAGTCAAAAACTTCCTAAGCCCGCCTGTGCGGAGCCGGAAGAGGCCCTGGCCCTCCAAGATGGAAGGGTTGAGACCAGCGCCGCTCGACAGGAACATAAGGTGAGCCTCACAGGCAAGCCACATTTGTAATTTCAAATTTTCTAGTAGCCATGGTAAAAAAGACAAAAAGATACGGGTGAAATTAATTTTAATGTTTTATTTAACATAAAATATCCAAAATGTTATCATTTCAACATATAATCAATAGAAAAATATTAACGAGATATTTTACATTCCTTTTCAAACAAGTCTTCAAAATCTGGTGTATATTTTATACTCACAGCACATCTCAACTGGAATTAGCCACATTTCAAGTGCTCAACAGCCACGTGTGGCTACTTGTTACTGTTTTGGATGGTGTAGTCCACACTGCAGTCGAGCACGGTTCACCATGTGGAGCGTGGAGTCAGGGGTAGAGATCCTAAGGACTACAGGGCAAAAGAGTGGTGCTAAACAGCAATGGCAGAAATAATGCAGCTGTGCTTGCTTTTCTTCAGCAAAGTTCATCTCTTTTTTACCAATTCAATAGATATTTATTAATAATAACTTTGAATAGTTAGATTCCTGCGTCTTCATTGACAAAGCTGCTTTTCAGATTTGGAAAAGTGTTCATTGTCAATGTCAAGTGCACGTCTGATAACCGATGTTGGAAAGAGCCACAGGCCCCCGGTGTGCCTGTTGCAGACAGCCGTACCCACAGCCCAGGGCAAACAGAGAACAGAATGATCCCAAGCTATAGACTCATGTTTTCTGACCCCTGAGAAGTGCTCTCCCCCTGCCTGAGAGCTCACTGACCTTGTCCCTCCCAAACCTTCCACCGTGCTCCCTGGAGCCCTTTGATGGAACGCCTGCTCTGTCTTCCTCTTAGAATGTTCCCGACCCCTCCTTGCCCCGGCTGAAACCTGGCTCTTCTCTGAAGACCCAAGGAGAGGAAAGGCTGCGCATCCTCCCGCACTGCAGCCTTTTCGCGTTCCCAGGGCAGCTTCTGGACGACTGCCCACTAGTTTGAAGTCCCGACTGCCTGCCGTAGTTCAAATCCCTTTTGGCTTGTTACCTTGGGGAGATCACCTAGCCTCCTGTTGTTCAGGTTCCTTGCCTCTAAAATGAGGATAATGATGACACCTACCTCATTGCATTGTTTTGGGATTAAGTGAAATAATCTATGCAAAGGGCCTAAAATGCTGCGTTTGGACTAACCTGATGCATGTTAGAGATGATCGTCATGACTCTAGTGTGAAGTCCATTGCCGCCATGCCTGATGCTCATCCTGTGCTCCTCGTCACTGTGCTCTGCTCCCCTCTTCCACACTCCTCCTTATTGACTGAAGACTAGCACTGATTTCACCATTTCCTCTCCACTCCCATGTCCCACCGTCATCCCAGATGACTTCAAGTCCCCTTGAATAAACTGCCTCTCAATTTCTTCACACCCACATTTTTAAAGAATCTTTACTCACTGTTGTACTGAAACCAGCTTGCACCAGCTTGTGAAATGTGCATCTCTTCCCAACTCCACATTCAGTGATGTCACCATTGTTCTTCCTGCTAAAACCCAAACCTAGCTTAGTCCTATATTTTCCCTGTTTGGAATCTGTACAGTGGCCATAAAATCTGGAAATGGAAAAATATTATCTAATCCTGAATTGTAATGCATATTAATAAACCACTTTTATGTGTCTGCCTCTGCTTCCAGTCTCAGTGGCCACCCTGTAGAACTGGGCTATTAGGCTCTTGGGGAGAGGAATCTCTCAGCCACGTGGATTGGTGTCGCACCATAAATTCTTGCCCTCCAGACTTACGTGGACCTTAGTGCTACCACGTAACTCTTCACTTCCCTGCCTCTCTTTCTTCGCTTCCTTCCAATCTCGGATCCTCCACCTCATCACTGTTGGCCTATGACCACACTTCTGTTCTCCAAAGAAAATGAAGTCACTAGACAGAAACTTACTTTTCTTCCTACATCAAACCTGTGGACATACCATGACCATATCCAGCATTCTTCCTTTCTCTCTTCTCAGGCCAGTTCTTCCAGCTCTGCTCTGGGTCCTGCCCCTCCTGCCTCCCCAAGGACTTGCTCTAGCAGTCATCTCTTCTCTTTCCTGTATCTTTTTTTGGGGGGGGAAGATTAGCCCTAAGCTAACATCTGCCACCAATCCTCCTCTTTTTGCTGAGGAAGACTGGCCCTGAGCTAACATCCATGTCTATCTTCCTCTACTTTATATGTGGGACGCCTACCACACATGGCTTGCCAAGCGGTGCCATGTCTGCACCTGGGATCTGAACCAGCGAACCCTGGCCTGCCGAAGCAGAACTTGTGAGCTTACCCGCTGCTCCACTGGGCCAGCCCCTCTTTCCTGTATCTTTAACTCTCCCTTTTTATTGGCTCCTTGCTATCGGCCTATACACGTCCTCAAGTCTTTCCCATCTCAAACACCTCCCGGCACGTATGTCTCTGCAGCGACTGCCCTGCTTCTCTCCTCCCCTCTGCAGCCTTCCTTACTGCTCATTCCTTCCTTGTTCCACCCTCAGGATGTCCCTGTCATGGTGTCACTAAAATCAATCTCTCCAGGATCATCAATGACCTTCTTTTATTGCAAAATCCAATGAATACATTTCAATCCTGATTTGGTCTCTGTTATGGGTTGAATCTCTGAGTGTCCCTATAAAATCCATATGTTGAAGTCCTAATCCCAGTACCTCAGCATATGACGTGTTTGGAAATAGGGTCATTGCAGATGTAATTAGTGAAGATTAGGTCAGCCTGGAATGAAGAGGGCCCTGATCGTGTATGACTGATGTTCTTGTGAGAAGGGGAAATTTGGAGACAGACATGACACAGAGAGGATGCCTTGTGAAAAGCAAAGTTATGCTGCTACGAGGAACTACCAGAAGCTAGGAGAGAAGCCTGGAACAGATCCTTCCCCAGCACCTTCAGAGTGAGCATGGCCTTGCCAACACCTTGACTTCAGATGCCTGGCCTCCAGAACTATGAGACAAGAGATTCTGTTGTTTAAGCATCCAGTTGGCGGCACTTTGTGACTGCAGCCCTGGGAAACTAATGCAGTCTTCTAGAAGCATTTGTCAAGGTTGACAATTGAAACCCTTGCTCGTCCCTTCGGTTTGGCATCAGCTCTGTTTCCGGGGGTTTCCTCCGCTTCTGACACCTCTTCCCCGTCTCTTTCTATAGCTCGTCTTAAACGTTGGTGTTCCTCTGACTTCTGACTCAGACCTGCTTTTCACTTCACATACTCTGAGTGGTCTCCCCCACTTCCACGGCTTGAATTACGGCTCATGCAGTGGTGTGCTGGGACGTGTTTCACAACTGGCTCTTTGGGAAGAGGGGGAGCTGATTTACGCTTTTTTTCTGACTTCTGTAGGATAAATACCACCCCCCATGGCTGATTTCAGACTGGCAAAGTTTAACGACTGGTTCTCAGAATTTAACAGCTGACTCTCTCACAAGCTTGTACAAGCCAGGACACGCTGGCTCGGGCACACCTCTGCTTTTGTGTCAGAGATAAGCAACTTATTTTTACACATAAGGTAGAATGAAAATACCTGCAGGCTTTGCTTCCTCCTAACAAACTGCTTCCGAAATGGCGTATCGGCAGGTGCTCTTCCGCGTCTTTTGTTATTTCCATGTCACTGTAGTGGCGGTAGACTTTTTTCCCTTTCTCTTTTGTGTATATGATAGAAATACTGTACCTTTGATCAATTTTGTTTTGATGACATGTTTTGCAGCTGCTTTAAATCTGGCTGTTGTCCCAGGGCATCAATATTGTATTCTCAAAACAAGAAAATATTCCATTGCAAAGGAGACAAACGAAAAGATCTTTAATACCAATGCTTTAAAACATGTGATTTCCTTTCCTTAGCTGAAGCCATAACATTGAGTTTTAATTTTGTTCAGAAAACGGTCTTTGGCCCCACTTGCCCTTTCATCAGGCCGGACTCGGCTGTTCATTCACTTAACAGATATTTATTAAGCACCGCTGTGTGCGGGTGCTTACCTAGATGCTTATCCAGGTGCTGAGGAGATTCTGATGAGCCACACAGAGGAGGTGCCCGCTCTCACAGAGCTTAAATCCGGGGCGAAGCTGAGATAGACAGGGCACCAAGGAAACAAATGAGGAAACTAATTTCAGAGAGCAGTGAATGCTATGAAGAGAAGACCGACAGAGTAATGTGAGCGAGAGGGACCCAAGGTGGGACAGTTACTACCTCTGGGAACCAGGCTCTGGTTCTGGGGCATCTGCCCCAGGCCTCGCACAGATGTACATCTCTGATAACACAGCTCTGTCTCCCTGATACTAGTTTTCCCTCCATTCCCCAGAAACGAGAGCAGCTGCTTCTCACCCATCTCAGTTGCTCAAAAATACCAGCTACACAAATCTAAATGGGCTTCTTCTATCATCAAACAATCAAAATGCCAGGGACGAGACTCAGCGCCTGGCCAAAGGCAGTGGAACAGGGCCAGCCGGGAGTGACTCGGAGGAAGCTCCTTGTATCAGTTAGGGCCGTGTCTCGACAGCATGGGCCAGGGGTTACCAGTCACTGACTTTGAGACTGAGGGCTCTCCATTCCATACCTCGCCTGGATGTGTCTCCTGAGCTTCAAACACACATGGCCAAGGGCCTGATGGAAATATGTTCCATTGGCATCTTAAATTCTACGCAACTGAGCCTCTCCCCTGCCTTCATCCCCATCTCCAATCTATCACCTATTCTTCATCTCAGCAAATATTACCATCTTCCAAGATGCCTCCCAGGAGAGATCCTTGACTCTTCTCCAACATCCAATTGAACCCCAAATCTAGACTTTCTACCTCCGCATGTGTCTTGAATTTATCCACCTCTCTTCGTCCACACTGCTGTTACCTTAGCTCAGCCCATCGCTTTCTATCTACATTAACGTGACCGCAGTCTTGGTCCTTCTATTCAGCTATTTATACTACAGCCTGAGATTCTTTTCTAGAATAAAAGTCTGGTGGGAACACTCCACTGCTTTAAATCTGTCCATGTCTCCTCATTGCCCTCACATAAAGTTGGAACTCCTGGACACAGCGGCTTACAGGCCCTCCATGATGTTGTTCTGCTTGCCTCTCAGTCTGTTCTCTCCCAGCAACTGCCTGCCCCCAGTCTCTAGGCTCTAGCCACGCCCGTCAGCTCTTCAGCGGTGCCATGTTCTTGTCTACCTCTGGTCTTTGCACGGACTTTTCTACTTCAATCCCACCTCACTATCTTTGGTCTGGAAAAGATTTATTCCTTTTGAGTGTCTAACAGTGAAGCCACCTCCCCTGGAAAACCTCTAACCACTCCCTACCCCCAGCCCAAAGTCTGAGTTAAGACCCCCTTTGTGTGTTCTTATAGCACTGTTTTGGAATTACCTATTTTCTTGTTCGTATATATCACTAACTATAAATTACATGAGAACAGTAGCTATCTCTGTCTGTTTGCCATTGTATCCCCAGCAACCAGCATACTGCCTGGCACACAGTGGGCCTGCAATGAATATTTATTGAATAAATTAGTGGATGGTTGTGTCTCCTTTAAGTAAATCTTGGTTTCTTTTTTTTTCTTCTGCTTTTTCTCCCCAACTCCCCGTGGTACATAGTTGTATGTTTAGTTGTGGGTCCTTCGAGTTGTGGCATGTGGGATGCCGCCATAGTGTGGCCTGATGAGCGGTGCCATGTTGGTGCCCAGGATCTGAACCAGCAAAACCCTGGGCTGCTGAAAGGGAGCCCGTGAACTTAACCACTCGGCCACAGGGCCAGCCCCTTGGTTTCTTAACTTATTCTTAAAAAACAGAAAGACACACATACAAAACTGTCTTGTATAAATTAAAATATCATGTGCTTATTTATGGAAAACTTGTAAAGTATGGAAAAGCAATAGAAAAGAGTCTACCATGCATCTTACCACATAATAATGACCGCTGTTATCTCCTATATATATTATTTCTTCATTGTCGAAATCACACTATGTCTACAATTTGTTCATTCTATTCTGGCAAAACATATCAAGCATAGAGTTACCATTTTAACCATTTTAAAGATTGGCACCTGAGCTAACCACTGTTGCCAATCATTTTTTTTTATTCCTCTCCCCAAAGCTCCCCAGTACATAGTTGTATATTTAGTTGTGAGTGCCTCTGGTTGCGCCATGTGGGACGCCACCTCAGCATGGCCTAAAGAGTGGTGCCATGTCTGTGCCCAGGATCCGAACTGGCAAAACCCTGGGCCGCCGAAGTGGAGCACATGAACTTAACCACTCGGCCACGGGGCTGACCCTTTAACCATTTTAAAGTGTGTAGTTCACTGGCATTAAGGACGTTCACACTGTCATTCAGCCATCACCACTGTCCATCTTAGAACTTTTTCATCTTCCCAAACTGAAACTCTGTGCTCATTAAACAATAATGCTCCAGCCCCGCTCCCTACAGTTTATTTTTGTTTGGGTTTGTTGCAAAGTGGAAATGGCTTTGTTCTGAATCCTTACTTAGTCAAAGTTAGCATTTCCATTCATTTTCCAGTGGTTTAGGGGATTCACAGCAGACGCCATGCTTCCCAGAGTCCGTTGGTGCTCCAGTATCTCAGTCAGGGAGAGCTCCAGTTGGTACTTTTCTGAAGTCTCACTTTGTGCAGTATTTCCTCATGCCAGGACCCACGATACGTTTAGGGCCCTACAAAAATATTTTCAGTTCTTTTAAGTTCCAAAGAAGATGAACTTTCAGGTCAAAGAAAATGTTTTAACGTATGACATTAACATATTTGTCTTTATATATAAATATTACCATAGAATATAATTTTAAATTTTTTTATGGAGTAAAAGGCTCATGAAGGCAAGAGCGGCTAGGAACTACTGTAAAAAGCTCTCAAGTTACAAACCAAAAAAATGTTGGGGAAGAATTGCTGAAATTTTTAATGCAGGAGACATCTTTTGGTCAAGTTCCACTTTTTTTTTTTTTTTTTGAGGAAGATTAGCCCTGAGCTAACTGCTGCTAATCCTCCTCTTTTTGCTGAGGAAGACTGGCCCTGAGCTAACATCCGTGCCCATCTTCCTCTACTTTATACGTGGGACGCCCACCACAGCATGGCGTGCCAAGCAATGCCATGTCCACACCCGGGATCCGAACCGGCGAACCCTGGGCCACGGAGAAGCAGAACATGTGAACTGAACTGCTGTGCCACCGGGCCAGCCCCAAGTTCCACATTTTAATTTCTCTTTCCTAAGCACAAATAAAGAAATCTTTCAAAAATTTTACTAGCACTATACAGAGTTAAGCAGGAGCACATCTTAAAATTGTAGGTCAGGTCTTGAATTCCTAGGATGTTAAGAAGTATTGGCAATTAAGTAGTCCTCCTGGAATGATTTTCTTGTTTGAAATAAACCCACATGGAAACCGATTAATTGAGCCATTCCAAGAACTGCACAGCATTGGTTTTATGTGTTTTAAGATCATTGCAGAGAGCTGTGTGGCCAGAATCACACGTGTGAGGTTTCAGAAATGTGTGGCAGGAGTCCCTTTGCCTAGGTCTTCTGTTTTCTTAGTTTTATTTACTTAAATAATCATGGCATCTTTCCGAGGGAAAGGATTATAAATCATTCTAATTCCATCCTATAGCCTTTGTTACCATTCTGAGCACATAATGGGCCCTTATCAGGAGCACTTCTGGCTTGATGAGCTATGCATTTAGAATTGCTCAAACTGGAGGTGTCAGTGATAGAAATGAGAATCTTAGGTAATTCTAAGTCATTTAAATTTAAAAGGATGGCTTTCATTGGGAGGGGAGGAGGAATCCTAAATCATTTTTAACTTCTCTGGGAACATAAATTTTTGAAGACAATCTATTTTTCAAAGAAACAGAGTCATCTTTCCCAGAGTTTCTACTCTTGTGCCTCTTTTCCTCCATTGAGCATAAAAGGTTTTGAGTTTCTTGAAGTCCTTGAATACTATCCTACTTGTCAAGTTAGACTCTCAGCTCTTGCTGGAATTAGGGCTCCAAGTTGCCTTCAGGTGCCTAGAAGAGCAATGGTGCAATTACAGAAAGATTCAGAGTCAGAGATTCCCCCATTATAGCAGTATGACTTCTCCTTCGGAGGCCTGTACGGCTAGACAGTAAGAAATGGCGCTGCCGAGAGAGAAGGGAGTAAACATGTTTGATCGGATTGTCTTGGAAAAATCATTTTAATGCCTTGCTTGTCTTCCTAACAGTTCTCCAAAGCTTCGCACTTTGGCCAGAGGCTTGTCTCCTGCGTACCTGAGATTTGGTGGCACCAAGACGGACTTTCTAATTTTTGATCCCAAGAAGGAATCAACCTTTGAAGAGAGAAGTTACTGGCAATCTCAAGTCAAACAGGGTGACAATTTTCAAAGATTAACCATATATTTTAGTTAACTTGAGTCAGTCCCGAGCCTTCTCCGGGCAGTGGTGCTGCTCACGTCTAACAGTCAATGAGAGCTTACGGGCCGATGACTCGTGGAGGCACCTTCATAAAAGGAGGACCCAGAGGGCAGGTTTCCTCCCCCTGATGTTTTCATGAATTGAGACCTCACAACGAAAGGTGTGCTGGGCATAACTGAGAGTTAATTGTGCTGTAACTGGAGCAATGCTTGTAGCTGAAAAACAGAGCAACTTAGAGGGAGCATGTGGGTAGAAATGCATCAAACTGAAGAGGGTATTTCCAGCTGAAGACGCAGCAATGGACTGAAGCCCGTTTATCCTGGTAATAGACCGTGGATGAAAGGTATAAGGGCACGTGGAGATACGCTCTGCTTCTAAGAATGAATTTAAGACTTGGTTTATTGGGCAGTGGGTCTCAAACTTCATTGACCATGCACAGAGACCTGGGGTGAGTTTGAATATTTGGATTCCTGGGCTCCGACCTTAGATTATGAGTTTAGCCAGCTCCTCAGGTGATTCTGAGACTGGAAGTCTGTGGCTTCACCTGAGAGACCCGGCCTAGCGAGCTACGAGGATTTGCCTTGTGTCTTTCAAAAGTGCTATACAGATATCAAATGGAAGTTAAATCGTTATTTTAGCAATTATTAAAAATATCGTACACATCATTGAATTATAAACATGTATGTATAATGTATATATTAATGAATAACATTGCATATTTCCCTTCTGTTATTTTCTTCAGTTAGGAAAAGTTTAGAACAGTTAATCAGTAATTGGGCCAAAACTGATAGAACGGTAATTAGAAAAAACGAAGAAAAGCAGGAGCGTTCCCTTGGAAGAACACGCTGGAATAGTTTATGCATAGGCTTGGCCCTTTCTCGTCAGCCATATGCCTTCAAAAGGTCTCACAAGTTTAGGCAGGAAACTGTCCTTTGCTCATCAATTTGTTTCCTCCTGTTGGGGGAGGCCGGCCACTGGGCTTAGCCAAGTGCCTCTGAAACGTCCTTTGTGAGCAGAGAGATGGATGAGGCTCCGGCTGCCAGAAAGCCAGAATGTGCAGCTTCCCAGAAAGGAAGTCACTGGCGGGTCAGCCAGCCCTGGCAACAAGCGCCCGGTGGCCCTGCTGCCTTGTGATAAAGAAGCACAGTCTGCCTGACAGGATAGTGGCAGATTTTTCCAAGTGCACATGCTGTGGTCTCCGAAGCTTTGACGATACCAAATTTGGAGGGAAAAAAGTCAACATTTCCTGTCCTACCGTTATGGCAAGAGGAAATTACCACAAAGCAGTATATATATATATAGTAAAACAAATTTCTATGTATTTTGAAAGTGAACCTTAAGAGAATTGAGCTCTGTTTTCTTCAGTGGAGTTTTCTAGTAATTTCAAGTTTCTGAGGAGACTTCTAAATTGTCAAATAACTTGAAGTTATGTCCAGTGTATCTGTATCCAGTGTATGTCCAGTGCTCCTTAGGAAACCTGCCCTTTGGTTGTTTTTTTGTGGTGAATGGTTAGCCAGCAAATTTGACATGTCTAGCAGAATATATCTTTCTCTGATGTCATACCTCATAACCGGAAACTTAGTTATCTTGCTTTAGTCACATAAAGAGCTAACTAAATAAATATATGGGATTTCAACCTTATCACTGTGAAAACAGATTCTCTAAATTATTTCTTCAATTTGCAGACATTTGCAAATCTGGATCCATCCCTTCTGATGTGGAGAAGAGGTTACAGTTGGAATGGCCCTTCCAGGAGCAATTGCTACTCAGAAGTCAATATCAGAAAAAGTTCAAGAACAGCACCTATTCAAGTAAGAAATGCAAGGCGCCTTGCAGGTGTCCCAGCCCCAAAATATTTGGATAGCTTGAACTTGGGCTTGAATCTAGCAAACCTTACATCAGTTGTGTGAAGCTGCAGAATATTCGCGCGTGATCGAGAGTTAATGGGAAATCTTGAACCCAAAACTTATGTTTTTTTCTTTTCTTCACCTGACTTTGCCTACTAGCCACAGAGTGAAATATAGAAATCATTCATGAGCTAATAATGACCTTTACTGCTCTGAAGAACTAGGAAGTCAAGGAAGACGTGGATACATTCCTGGTGTAAAAGTAAAATGCAAAAAGTATAAAGAGTGAAATGTGAAAACCTTTCACTTCATTGTCCCTTCAGTCTCCCCTCCCAGAAATAAGCCCTGGTCTGAGGTGGTGGATCATTAGGCAGGAGAATCTTGGGTCATACCAGACAGTCTTGGCCATCAAGCAGTTTTCTCCTTTTCTTTCCTCTGTAGCTTTGCAAACAGAGGACTAGCTCAACTAACCAGGAATTTAATCTGTATTTAACTACGAAATATATTTTTATCTGAAAGTTAGTGTTTTATGCCCAATTAAGGGATGATGTTGCTCCAGATCTCAGTTAAGGAAATAACCTGCTCAGATACTCTACAACTGTCTTTTGACTTTTGAAAAATAAATTATCTGGAAGTTCATTTGGGTTAGTCAATATTTTTAAAGATTTTTTTATTTTTTTCCTTTTTCTCCTCAAAGCCTCCCAGTACATAGTTGTATATTCTTAGTTGTGGGTCCTTCTAGTCGTGGCATGTGGGACGCCACCTCAGCATGGCCTGATGAGTGGTGCCATGTCTACACCCAGGATTCGAACTGACGAAACCCTGGGCCGCCGCAGCGGAGTGTGTGAACTTAATCACTCGGCCATGGGGCCAGCCCCGGTTAGTCAATATTTTTAAAGGACATTATTTAAAGTAAATTATTTATCTTTGCAAGATTTTACTCTACAATATCAGGATTTCAGTGTAGCTGATGGATTTTTAATTTATAAGATACGGAAAAAATGTGACATATAAGAAATCGGAAAATAGCTTATATGCTAATAGATATTGTGGTCCTCTAAATTATTTTTTGCATTTTAAGCAGGGGGCAGGAAGAACTACTCCAACACTTTAATAATGTGACCTATAGTTGAATGGAATTTGGCATAATGCAGGGCCATCTCAGATCCCATTAAAGGAATGACAGAAGTACAAGACACCCACAGCAATAAGGTCTCATTTGTGATAAATCTTTATGATACTGGCCTGCTAAGAGAAGACCACATGGTATTAAGTAACCTATAGATTCCCACTTTTTTTGTCATGTTAAACATTATACCAGTTTAACTTCAATTTTTCTAAAAAGAGGTTTGCTACCTCACGTGATCTTTCTGCAACCCAAAATGGTAGGTTTCCAACATTTTTCCTGCCTCTGGGGCTTGGATCTTCCAAGTTCCTACACCTGGGGAAAGTTCTTTTGCTAACTATTTAGCTGGGTCAGTAAACTCCAGCCACCCTGCTGGCAATGCTAAAACGTATGACAAATACAGATATTTTATTTGTATTGGGGAATATTTGACTTCTGGTTTGAAATTTTCTATTTTCATCTCCATGCTTTGGAAACATAGATCGGAATCTACTGTGTTTCGTCTGGACACCTCCTCATTAGAGTGACCAGCATCTCAGACGCAGAGAGGCGTTTCCACACATTGTTCCATATCCATGGCTGAGGCTGGGAATGCTGGAGTAACTTGGGGTGGCATCCTATGATGGAAGAGATAGCAAAAATCTGTACAGCAAGGACACGTTAATTGCTTAGTTAGTGGCCTGTACCCTTGAAACAGATGTCCTAGAAGATAGAGGTATGTTTTCAAAGGACAGGACCCAGTGGTTGGTGTGTTTCACTTCAGTAGAAGATAACAAAACCATTTGTCATAAGAATATAAGCTGACACCGTAAACCTGTTTGGGCAGGAAAAGGAAGCAATGTTACAGATGTAATTCTGGGTGTGACTGCAGAATGGCCTCCTTTATTAAAATAATCAGATTCAATGACCTAATTCTTTGCTCTCCTTCCCCAACTCTGTTCCTCATCACTCTGCCAACACCCACTCCCACGCTGGATGCTGGACACACTTACATAAACGTACATGGTATAACGCCAGGGAGAGTCAGTGCCAGCTTTGAATGTCATTTAATTTGTCTTCATCCCAGGGATCTTCCCACTCTTTCATACAGTATGATATAAGAGATTGGGTAATCATTGGGTATTGGATAATTAGGTGTGAGTTTTCTTCCTGTTCTCGTTTTGAGGAGCAAGTAGGCTGGGTGGGTTTTGTTTTTTTTTTAAAGTGGATTTGAACTCAGTAATATACAGCCTTTATTCAGGGGGCTCTTACTGTTTATGTTATAGGTGGGTGTATAATAAAATTTAAAGCTACATAAATTCCAAGTACATTTGGAAAAATGAAGAAATAGAGAAAGAGTAAAGTAGAGTGGAAGAAATACTCTAAAATGCAGACATTCCAGGTGTTTTGAAATGCCTTTGTAAAGGGGCCAGGCAGTAACAGGGCTTTATATCTGTAAAGGTTTGTCATGGTTTATAAAGGGTTTTCACAGGCATGTGACAGTGCTAGTTCCAGGACCGTAGATCTGCAGCTGAGGCTCCTGCAGGGTAAAAGGGTCACCCCTGGTCTGTAAGTGGCAAAGTGGGGTCTGGAGCTCAGGTCCTAGGATTCCTGATCCAGGACACTTTCTACATGATTTTATAATATATAAGCCTAAAAATATAGCCACAACTAAGGCAGTCAAGTCACCCCTTTATAGCAGGCTCCAGTAATGGCACTGCCACCAAATCACTAAGTGATACTGGGCAGAACGGTTCATTTCTTTGGGTGTCAGTTTCCTCACAGAAAAACGAGGGTGGACGTCTGGGGAGGACTCAATAATCTCAAAGGATCTCTGTTGTCCCAACTGTGGCTCAAGATTCAGTGGAGTGCTGGGCTGCAGGACTCCGAGCTTTTCAAACTCTGACGTCTGTGGCTCCTTGATGATAGGCAGGAGTTTTGTGGAAGCAGGTGACGTAGCAAACGTCAGAAGCACCTACAACAGCTTGCTAGAGTTGTTTCTTCCCCCAGCCTTGGGTAGCACTATTGAATCTGGAGCTTCACTGCTTTGGAGATCCCAGTAATTCCGGCTGAAGACTCAGAAACAGAACAAAAATAAAGCCACTTTTAAGGCGAAAGGGTGTAAGTTTGTTTTATGGTAGGAGAGTTCAAGGGGGAATTTCTGTTTAACAAACGACTCTAAATATATGCAAAAATCGCAAAGACTTATTATGTGTATGGTAACTGATTTAAAGATGACACTCAAAATTACGTTGTTGCCACTCTCAAAAAGTGATTATAGACTAGCTAAGAGTTTAAAAAGCTGAGTTCAAAAGTTCCCAAATTTTTATGGCACTTCAGTGATACAGTAATTTTTTTCACAGTATACCTAGCCCAAAAGAAATATCTGAGTCTTGATCATTAAGTTCTTATTAGTTATTAGGTCCAAACAACCAAATAGTAGTAGTTGTGGTCATGTCGATGGATGTTGATGTGTTTCCCCGTTTCCCCTGCAAATTTAAAAGATCCTGCGATGGCGCTGTGAGCAGGATTGCCCAGTTAAGTCTGAATTTCAGATAAACAATTTTTTGTTTACTGAAATTATTTCTCAAACATTGCCTAGAATGCACACTAAAAATTATTCATTATTTGTCTGAAGTTCAAATTTAACTAGATATCCTGTATTTTTATTTGCTGAATCTAACAACCGTGTCAGTGAATTCACTGTGTCTCCCTAGGGTGTCTTGGCCCATAATTTCAAAACCACAGCCCTATAGCCCTAGGCCAAGTTTTTTGTTGTTGTTGTTATTCTGTTTGTTTTTTTTTTTGATGAGGAAGACTGTCCCTGAGCTAACATCTGTGCCAATCTTCCTTTGTATGTGGGACGTGCCACTTCGTGGCTTCATGAGCAGTATCTAGGTCTGCACCTGGGATCTGAACCCATAAACCCAGGGCAGCCAAAGCAGAACATGCAAACTTAACCATTATACCACTGGGCCAGCCCCTTTAGGCCAATGTTTTAATGTAAAATTCTACTTATTTTAAATTGATAAATCATATACTTGAATTTTTCAAAAGTTTGTTTTAAACTTAGCATAATATTTGTGCCTGAGTTTGTGAGTAGAGACATTTAGATTATGAAGCGTGGGGTTTATGGTGACCAACGACAAGACCGTCTGGCCTGTGCTCGTTGAGCACTGAGCCATACAACATAGTTTCCCCAATCACCTGAGGTCACTTGAACGAAATCTGAGCGCCGGACCAGAGCTTCTGGTACCATCCATGGGACTTGATTCAACAGCTGAATCAAATGAAGTCACATTGACTTTTGTTTAATTTGTCAGTACACTTTTTTGTGTCTTATTCGTAATTATAGTCACTCATTAGGCCTGGAATTCTTTGATTTAACAACAGAAATGGTAACTCATTATGAAGAGCAAATCTGGAGGCCTTCATCAAGGTGGTGCCAACCTAACCATTAAATTGCGACATTTTTCTTTTAGGAAGCTCAGTGGATATGCTGTATACTTTTGCGAATTGCTCCGGCCTGGACTTGATCTTCGGTCTAAATGCATTGCTGCGAACAGCAGATTTGCGCTGGAACAGTTCCAACGCTCAGCTGCTCCTGGACTACTGCTCTTCCAGGAGTTATAACATTTCTTGGGAACTGGGCAACGGTAAGTGCCCCTGGGAACATTTCATTAATAAGGAGATTCCCCTTTGGCATTATTTGTTCCTATTTATGACATTCTTTTTAATATTAGCAAATATACTTCTGTCTTGGCACATTTGTGCCAGTGTTCAACAATGCAACTTTTGGGATTGCTTATGGCGGAAAATTCCTTTATATGTCCCAGAGGCTATTGCTAATCTTAGTTTATGTTACCTTTGAGCTGAGAACAGCTAGTTGGAACCAGTGATTTCCACAGCTCCCAGGCAGGTTCCCTTGAGATTTCTAGGGTCACTTAAACCTGTTATGCTTTGCAGGCTGGGCTCAGCACAACTGTAAAGCAGGCAGTTTGCTTTTACCCTTCCGTTCCTTTCTCTGTTTCTCAACTTGTCAATTAATCTCAGCACCCCCACCCCAGCCCGCATCCCAACCCCTGTGATCTGCTCAAGCTAGAAGTTCCCAGTACAGAATCCTACTTGGGTCAAGCTCCTGATTGTCTCCTTCTTTACTCTTTTTTTGCAAGGAATTTGTACATTCTAACTAAATTGCTAGTGATTAGCCAGATTCCCATGCACATCCTCACTCGCATTCACACATAGCTGGATGCTAAAGAACTTTCCTACAGCGACCATATGAATAACAGGTCATTTGAACGCATTCTTACCCACCTTTATGTATCCCTCCCTCCCTACTTCTCTACCCTACCCATCCCCAGCTCCTTCCACTCTTCAGAGTAAGATAAACAGTGATGACGCCATGTTTCCCTCTTCCTTGGGCCCCAATTTGCAAAGAGCTCTGATTTCCAGGGTGAAGGAGAAGGGAGCAGGGAAGAGCTTTACAAGGTGTGTTTGGGGAGCAGAGTGGACACTTCATGGGCCTCCCTCCCATCTCTTCAACTTTGTTACTTCCAGGCTCACTTGCATATAATAAAGCTTTTCATGCTGGTGTAGAAACTGGTTTTTAAAAGTCTTGCCTCCACCCAATTTTTTTCTTTTTTTAAAGTAAATCAGATTATTAAATACTGGATACAGACTACAGACTATTTCCCAAATATCCATTGATTTAATATCTCCATTATTAACTTTACATTGTTTTCATATCCCCTCACACCTCAATTATATAATTTAAATTTTTGTTTCTCTAGAATATATTCTTTGTAATTAGGGGTTTTATTTTTATTGATTTTGGATTCTAGGTTTTTATAATTTGGAAATGTTTTGTGGCTTTTATATGCTGCTAGTATGTTTGCTTTTAAATAAAAAAATTCTAGGCAAATGATTATTTCAAGAATTGCTGTTTTCCAGAACCTAACAGTTTCCGGAAGAAGGCTGGTATTTTCATCGATGGATTGCAGTTAGGAGAAGATTTTATTGAGTTGCGTAAACTTCTAGGAAAATTCACTTTCAAAAATGCAAAACTCTATGGTCCTGATGTTGGCCAGCCTCGAGGAAAGACTGTTAAGATGCTGAAGAGGTAAGAGCTGGGAGAAGCAGAACCGCTTTTCTTAAATATAAATTTCTCTCTGGGGGAGAATCCTCAATAGCCCACATGTTATTAAAACAATTTACTGCGTGACCGGCTGGTTTACCAAAAGAGGAAACATTAACTGGCTCAGAATACCAAGGATTTGGGGACACAGGGCACCTATGATAAATTTGTGCCAGAATTAGGAAGTTTTGTGTTTGCCTGATCCTAAAGTAGTGACCAGCCGATTTCTGGGGAATGTATCGTGCATATGAGGATTATGATAACATAGTGGATTTTTTTTCCTAGTTTCCTGAAGGCTGGGGGAGGAGTGATTGACTCAGTCACATGGCATCAGTGAGTATGTCGCCTGCTCTTTTTTTTTTTTTAAACATGAAAAGATGCTACTTTTCTTTTTTATTTTTATTTTTTTTATTGAGTTAATGATAGTTTACAATCTTGTGAAATTTCAGTTGTACATTAATGTTTGTCATTCGTCTTGTAGGTGCACCACTTCACCCTTTGTGCCCACCCCCCACCCCACCTTTCCCCTGGTATCCACTAAACTGTTCTTAGTCCTTAATTTTAAATTCCTCATATGAGTGGAGTCATACACAGATTATCTTTCTCTCACTGGCGTATTTCACTTCACATAATTCCCTCAAGGTCCATCCATGTTATAGCAAATGGAATGATTTTGTTCTGTTTTGCAGCTGAGTAGTATTCCATTGTATATATGTACCACATCTTCTTTATCCATTCGTCTGTTGATGGGCAGTTAGGTTGCTTCCATGTCTTGGCTATTGGAAATAATGCTGCAATGAACATTGGGGTGCATAGGACTTTTGGGATTGCTGACTTCAGGCTCTTTGGATAGCTACCCAGTAGTGGGATGGCTGGATCGTATGGTAGTACTATTTTTAATTTTTTGAGGAATCTCCATACTATTTTCCATAGTGGCTGCACCAGTTTGCATTCCCACCAGCAGTATATGAGGGTTCCTTTTTCTCCGCAACCTCTCCAACATTTGTTACTATTAGTTTTAGATATTTTTGTCATTCTAATGGGTGTAAGGTGATATCTTAGTGTAGTTTTGATTTGCATTTCCCTGATGATCAGCGATGATGAGCATCTTTTCATGTGCCTATTGGCCATCCGTATATCTTCTTTGGAGAAATGTCTGTTCATGTCTCCAGCCCATTTTCTGATCGGGTTGTTTGATTTTTTTTGTTGTTGAGTTGTGAGAGTTCTTTATATATTATGGATATTAAGCCTTTGTCAGATATATGACTTGCAAATATTTTTTCCCAGTTAGTGGGTTGTTTTTTTGTTTCAATCCTGTTTTTATTTGCCTTGAAGAAGCTCTTTAGTCTGATGAAGTCCCATTTGTTTATTCTTTCTATTGTTTCCCTTCTCTGAGAAGGCATGGTGTCCGAAAAGATCCTTTTAATACTGATATCAAAGAGTGTACTGCCTACGTTTTCTTCCAGAAGCCTTATGGTTTCAGGTCTCACCTTTAGGTCTTTGATCCATTTTGAGTTTATTTTGGTGAATGGTGAAAAAGAATGGTCAATTTTCATTCTTTTACATGTGGCTTTCCAGTTTTCCCAGCACCATTTGTTGAAAAGACTTTCTTTTCTCCATTGTATGCCCTCAGCTCCTTTGTCAAAGATAAGCTGTCCATAGATGTGTGTTTTTATTTCTGGGCTTTCAATTCTGTTCCATTGATCTGTGCACCTGTTTTTGTACCAGTACCATGCTGTTTTGATTACTGTAGCTTTGTAGTATGTTTTGAAGTCAGGGATCGTGATGCCTCCCGTTTTGTTCTTTTTTTTTCAGGATTGCTTTAGAAATTCGGGGTCTTTTGTTGCCCCATATGAATTTTAGGATTCCTTGTTCTAATTCTGTAAAGAATGTCATTGGGATTCTGATTGGGATGGCATTGAATCTGTAGATTGCTTTAGGTAGAACGGACATTTTAACTATGTTTATTCTTCCAATCCATGTACATGGAATGTCTTTCCATCTCCTTATGTCGTCATCCAATTCTCTCAGAAAGGCCTTGTAATTTTCATTATATAGGTCCTTCACTTCCTTAGTTAAATTTACCCCGAGGTATTTTATTCTTTTTGTTGCGATTGTGAATGGTATTGTGTTCTTGAGTTCTTTTTCTGTTAGTTCGTTATTGGAGTATAGAAATGCTACTGATTTATGCAAATTGATTTTGTACCCTGCAACTTTGCTGTAGTTGTTGATTACTTCTAAGAGTTTCCCAATGGATTCTTTGGGGTTTTCTATATATAAGATCACGTCGTCTGCAAACAGCGAGAGTTTCACTTCTTCCCTCCCTATTTGGATTCCTTTTATTCCTTTTTCTTGCCTGATTGCTCTGGCCAGGACCTCCAGTACTATGTTAAATAAGAGTGGTGATAGAGGGCATCCTTGTCTCGTTCCTGTTTTCAGGGGGATGGCATGTATGTCGCCTGCTCTTAAATTCAGAGAATAATGCTAGCTTTACTTACACTTACTTTTCGAAAAATTATTTCCATTTAACTGCTGATTGATTTCGTAGTTCAAATAAGAAACAGTGTCTCAAGCAGCACTGTGCTAGAATTTTAATATTAATAAAACAAAGATTTAAGCTTATTTTAAATAACATGGTGGGTTCTACAAGATCAAGCCGTGCTGTCATTTAACTCGTGGAAGAGACAAGTAGCTAAAACCGACCAGCTTGCCAAAGAATGGGTGACCCACAATGCCTGCACTTGTGACCATGTCCTCTCGAGACAGAGCAGCTGATCCCCTTCCATCTTGGGCCCTCCTTAGTAGAACTTCTGCCTTTTTTTTATGACAGGGGAGTGGGAAGAGGTAGAAAGGAGGGCAAGGTTGGCCAATTAACTTAAAAGTAAAGGTTGGTATTTTTTCCTGAATATTTTCTGAATAATTTAGCTACTACTTGAATGGACGAATTGCTACCAAAGAAGATTTTCTAAACCCTGATGTGTTGGACACTTTCATTTCATCTGTGCAAAAAGTTTTCCAGGTAATAGTCTTTTCTTCTGTTTAATGTAAAACCAGAGTCTTTATTTTGTAGTCTAGCTAGTTCTAAATTTTATATCTATCTATATATCTAAATTGTATCCAAAATATATATATTGTAGATATAAATTTATATCTAGATATAAATTATATCTTAAATATACATATATTTATATATATATATATATATAATATATATATATATATATATATAAACTCATGTGTTTTTCTACTTTTAGAGAACAGGCGCTAAGTCTTATTCACTGTCATCCCCCCTTGGCATCAGGTCATGCATATCGATCAAAGATTAAAAATACTTTCAATAGCCTTTTGGTAGCATTAACTCTGATAGGCCATAAGAATGGGATTATTTACATTCCTTCCATACCTAGTATTTCAATAAAAGTAAATTGCCCAAGACCTAAATGACCGTGAACATATTTGTAACTATATTGGATGGATGAGTCTGGGAATACAAGGCTTTGAATGTTGTTAATCTTCAGCACCCTAATTGGTCAACTCGTTTGCAATTACCATGGAGACTTTCCTGTTCCGTAGGTTGTTGAGGAGACCAGACCCCACAAGAAGGTTTGGTTAGGAGAAACAAGCTCTGCGTACGGGGGTGGCGCACCCTTGCTGTCCAACTCCTTTGCGGCTGGCTTTATGTGAGTGAAGTACACTCGCCTCAGGGCCCAGATGACAGCATTCTCCTATCCTTCCATTCAGTTGAAATAGCTCGTCAGCCAAAAATTTGAGCAAAGATAGTTTCTGTGGCTGACCCTCTAAATTCGTGCCAGATTTTGCAAGAAAATGATTTACTGGAGCTTGTTGGACATCTTTAACGTGTGTTCCAAATTAATCATTGTGTGAATGAATTTCTTTAGAAGTTTTGTTACTTAATTATGGCCCATAAATATGCCACCGATGGCTTCCTCTAAAGAAGTATGCTGTAAACGAGCGCATCCAGAGCCTTGACTCTGAGAAGGATGCTTAGTATATACAGCTCTATTTATATTCCCGGGAAGTTTAGAGCCTGAAGTATGAGGTCACACCAGAGGGCCTTCCAATGAATTTGAAGATTTACTAAATTACCTCGTTATTCAACCACCACAAACTTGACTGCTTTAAACTACTAGTTTACTTACGTGCCATAACTCCATTAACACTTTCAATCTATAGTTTTTTATCCTCACGTTGCGACTTATTCTCTTTCCTCTCCTACCCTCATGCTTATAAGTTCAGAAGAAAGCACAAATCCTGTATGCTCCTAGGGACATGAGGAGTAGAAAAAGAACGGAGATGTTTGTTTTGCAATTCACTAAAGGTGGGAAGGGGAGGTGTCCATAAAAGTCTAGGTGTGATTCTGCTTATTTCGTATTTTACTACTGCTGACCACAAGCACTCTTTTCTTTAGACCTCACATGGGGCTAGGGGTTGCGGCAGTGGGGCATCCTAGCGGGTGGAGAAGTATTGCTTATAAGAGTGGGCATTTGTCTGCTCTGCTTTGTAGAGGTTGTCTTACCCTGGAAGGGACTCCTACAGCATGTTAATGGTCTTCTAGGATTTGTTATGGTGCTGCAGTATGGGAAATGTGAGGGGAAAGGGAGTCGCCATCTCATTCGAATGACATTTATAATTAACATTGCTTTTCTGGTTTCCTGTCAATTCCTCCCACATAGTTGAATAAATCAGAATAGTGTATAATTAGAATTGAGTTATTTTGTTTTCCAAACCTGAAGAAAGCTGGGCCTCACTCTGTTCCAGGTGGCTGGATAAATTGGGCCTATCGGCCAGAATGGGCATAGAAGTGGTGATGAGGCAGGTGTTCTTCGGAGCCGGGAACTACCACTTGGTGGATGACAACTTTGAACCTTTACCTGTAAGTGGCCATTATTGTCCTGTTTCTGTGAACAGAGTCGAGGATACTCAGGGCCCCTGTGTTAACCTCCTTTGAGCAGTCACTCCTCTCAATAGTCAAACCATGGAGCGATAAACTGGAAGAAACCTTCGAGATCATCCAGTCTAACATTTTTGTCTCTCGAGAGAAGAAGCCAAGACCCAGGAATAACTTTGTCAATGCCATTTGCGACACGGTGTGGGTTTTTTTTTTTAAAAGGGGTAATTTGAAATTTTATGATTCAAATTTTACAAGATAAACTTGGATCAAAAAATGTTTTACAAACTAAATCAAAGTTAAAATTGCCCTCAGTATCCAAAGCTTCAAAACTTTTTTATGTCATGAAATCATAATTTATTTAACTTTAAGATAAGCCAGTACCATGTATTCGTTCAAAAATCTCACTCTAAGAATTTGCTATTTTGTTAATAATCTACAAGATATTTATGAATAAAGTCTTATTTCCCCCCACTTCCAACTGCATCTGGTGCTAAACTAGGAAATTTAACCTTTCTATCCACAAAGCTACCTGGAAGCTATATATGTCTAAAAGTTGGGATAGTTTTGATATAGCCCTGAGAAGTATGACCTTGGTTTTTATAGTCCAAAATGGCATTTTAGGATATCCATTTTCTAAGAAAAAGTTGTAGGGTAATTATTTGAATATTGTAGGAAAGCTAAGAAAGTTTGCAAAAAGCACATGCCAAAAATATAAGCTAGGCTTTTGTGGTTTGTAGATAGATTTCCCAACAAAATTGCTTTTAATCTATAGTGGTCCAAGCTCACGGGGCACACTGTTCATAACTTTCAGAAAATTCTTTTTTTTTTCCAAAGATTTTATTTTTCCTTTTTCTCCCCAAAGCCCCCCGGTACATAGTTGTGTATTTTTAGTTGTGGGTCCTTCTAGTTGTGGCATGTGGGATGCCGCCCCAGCATGGCCTGATGAGTGGTGCCATGTCTGCGCCCAGGTTTTGAACCGGCGAAAGCCTGGGCCGCTGAAACGGAGCATGGGAACTAACCACTTGGCCACGGGGCCGGCCACCAGAAAATTCTTATAAAAATGACATTACACAAAATGGAATCTATCTTCTCCAATGATCCTATGAGTCGTCTATACAGAGTTAAATCAAACATGATAATTTTGTTAGACAAATATTGAAAATCTACTGCTGGCCCTTTCTTAAATGGACCTCAAACAAGGAAGGTAAATAAATAGTTTCTACAAATTCACTTTGATTACAATGTCTAGAAATTAGCCATCTTATCCTACCGCTCTTCATGAATAGTACCAGCTATTTATTATGTTATCTAAATCTTCTCAGTGCCCCAACATAAACCTTTGGCTTAAGAACCCTGTGTATGTGCACTAAATATACTTTTTCCTCAAGGTCACAGTCAGTTAGAAAAACTTGAAAGAGTAGGGGAATAAGCCTTAAACCCATCGTATATGGCTGTTTTCTTATTTGATTTGCACAACAATCCTGGAAGGTGGCAAGGTGGCTCTCTTCGGTCCGTTTTTCAGACGAGGTTGCGTGATCTGCAGGAGGTCACGTCGTTGTCCCGTGTTGCTCTAAAGAATCCCATACAAATCCTGGCTCAGGCCTGCGTGCTTCCTGCCCTCCCAGTTACTGAACCACGCTAGAGTCACGTCTCCTCTGAAAACATTTGATTCTGCTCCTGGCTCCAGTGAAAAGTTTGAATTTAAGGAGAGAAACAAAACCTGTTTGCCTGTCAAGCCTACCTTACCTCTGCGCAAGAAGGAGAGTTGGAGTATATATTGAGAATGTTTAAAAAACAACCAACCAACTTTTTATTATGGAAAATTTCAAGGTAGAGAGAAAAGTATATGAATCCCCAGCCTCGTTTAATCCATTACCCTACCCACTCCTCACCCCCTCCTACTGGGTTACTTTGAAGCAAATCCCAAATATATCACTTTATCCATAAGTTCTTTAGTATGTATCTCCTTCATAAAGACATGACAAGATATGATTATCATACTTTAAAATATTAACAATAATTCTTCACTATCACCACATATTTAGTCAGTGTTTCACATTTTCCTTATTTAATAGTTGATTTGTTCACATCAGAATCCAAACAAGGCTTATATGTTGCATTTGATATATCTCTTAAGTCTGTTCCTCTTTACGTCCCACCCACCCTCTTTTTTTCCCCCTTGGAATTTATTAATTAAAGAAACCAAGTAATTTGTTCTATAGTGTTTCCCACATTCTGGATTTTTCTAAATTTATTCCTGTGGTGTCATTTAGCATGTTCTTCTGTCCCTTGTATTTTCTATAAACTGGTAGTTAGATCTATGGCTTTGAGCTTGTTTCGATTTTTGGATTTTCATTTTGTTTCACAAGAATTCTTCAGAGGTGATGTTGTGTGCTTCCATCAAGAGACACACAATGACTGGTTGTCTCTCTTTTTTTTGACCTTGATAGCAAGTGATGATTGTTGCCTAATCCATTACATTATGGCAGTGCTGGGGGAGGAGGCAGGTAAAGGTTTTAAAGGATATTATTTTAGTCTCTTAAACAGGTAGAAGTTTTGTTTTTAAAACTTGCCTGTGTGTGTGTGTGTGTGTGTGTGTATCTAAAAGTTTTGCTTTGAGCTTTACTTTGAATTCTTGGATGATAGACAACAAAGAATATTTACACTCTCTCTGAGCAATGAGTTGCATTCTTGAGCTATATCTCCCAGCAGGCATGGCCCTCTGAATTGTGGAAACATAGTCCTCCAGTGACAAAGAGCAGCAAACAAGATATCCCCCTCAGATTCATGGTGGTAACCCGGACCGAAAGATGAATCCTCTTTAAATACCTCTAGGATAACAGTCACACTCTTCGTAGGTTAGCTGTTCTCCTGATGCTGTTTTTGTTAAATAAAAAAATAAGTAAAGATCTATTTTTGTCCCTTCTCTCCCCAACCACCACGACTAGGACTATTGGCTCTCTCTTCTGTTCAAGAAACTGGTGGGCACCAAGGTGTTAGTGGCAAATGTGAAAAGTCCAGAGACAAGCAAACTTCGAGTATACCTTCATTGCACAAACATCAATCAGTAAGTGTGTAAGACACTCTTTACCAATCAACAAGTTTGACTTAGTAAGCATATAACTTACTACTCTAATACCCCGTTGTCCTCTGTCCATACAGCGGGGCTAAGGTATAGCATTGTTCTCTATTTTGTTTGTATTCGTAATAATATGGGTGCCAGTCTAGCTAAAAAAAGTAGCTTACATATAGGCATTTGCAGACCAGCAAAGATTAGTACAATGATTTTAATTGTCATAATTCATAACAGAAATATATCCCAAGTTTAAAGAAATAAATAATAGTACAAATTTAAGAATATAACTATTTTTATATGAATGGTTAATTCATTGAATGACTATGCGTGGACATAAATATGAATATAAATTTATATCAATGAATAAATATTTGAATATACTATCCCCTTGCATCATATCTGATAAATTTAATAAGGAAGAAAAAGAATTAAAAGAAGGAGAGCAATAAGAACAACAATTTTGTATTCAAAAGTTTCAACCCAATTTCCAGAGTAGGGATCATACAGGTTTTTGTTGTCCGATACTCTGGCCTTAGGTAGCAAAAAATGTTCCTAAATCTGAGAGATTTTTCTCTTCTCGGTTTCAATCTGTCCTTCCTGATGGGATGATACTAAAATACTAATTTTAGCCAGAAAAGCCACCCATCATTTCCAATTTCTGGTGAGTGGGAACTCTATGGATGGTGGGGCCTCACTGGGAAGAAGGCGGGGGGCAATGGTTTGGATGCATAAATTCTGAAAAGTGTCAATACATTTAATTTTCTTGTTTGTTTCAGTCTTTCATAAGGCTAGAAAAAGCCCCTGTTTATATGGTTTATAATTTGAATTCACATGAACCCACAGCATTTACTTTTTACCATTTAACCTTCCTATGTTTAAATAGGGATGGGCTGACTGGCTTCCTAACAACTCAGCTGGCAAAGCAGCAAAAATCTCAGAATGCTCTAGCCCAGAAAATGGTAGCATGAATATTTTTAATCATTTTCGAAATAGGACCACATCAGTGGTCTAATATTATCACAAAAGGAAGAATACAAAGAGGGCCTATCATCATCCCAGATACTAATACTTAGTATCCATGAGTATATTTGCAATCAAGTTTTTAATTGCTTAAATTAGATAGATATTGGTATTGATTTAATCTATTTGCTTTTAGCCCGAGGTATAAAGAAGGGGACTTAACCCTGTATGCCTTAAACCTCTACAATGTCACCAAGAACTTGCAGTTACCATATCATTTATTTGGCAAGCGAGTGGACAAATACCTCATAAAACCTTCAGGACCTGATGGGTTACTTTCCAAGTGAGTAATTTCTGTTGGTCATTTCAAACTTTCACCAAATTCCTTGATGTTTATTAGAATAGAGAGCATTGATAGGGAGCAAAAAAAGTCAACTATTTCAAGTCCTAACAACTCTTAATATTCAGGAAGTTTGTGTATGAATACTTATTAACACAGCTGTATCACTCTGAGAGTCCAAAGCAGAAGGATAGGAACACACACTAGTAGTTATCCGAGGGAACAGTTTGCATTTCAAAACAACTTGATATATCAAGATCTGCTCAATACATTCAGGTTATTTGCTCTAAAAAGACAAAATTCTTGGTAACAGTCACTAAAGCAAAGCATACCTATATAGAGAGATATATAATTGCTATGTAAGGCATAGGAGTTGGTGTAAAATCTCACACCACGTGAGCTGGGTGTGATTCTCTTATAGTATCGCTTTTTTTATTAGTTAGAGTAAGGAAAAAAAGTGGCCAGAAACGTACCTTTTAGGTGGATTATCTGAAGTTGGTTCTAATACATTTTGGTTTAAAAGCCAAATGTCTTGTAAAAGACCGTATTCAACAGAATACCCAAGAATGACTACAAGCCTTGAAGAGTTAGACACACAAATATTGTAAGATTTCTGTCCAATGTGTGTTGGAAGGAGCTCTTTCATCATAACTATTCTCACATTGGAACACAAAAAATGAAGAGTTTACAAAATTCTCACCATTTCTTGCCATCTTTGCAAATGCTCTGTGAGTGATGTTTTCAATGGCAATTAACATCAGAACCTGAAAAAGTACAGTCAGGATGCTTTCTCCAAAGTCCTATCCCCCATCGACAGCCTTATTAACACTGGGCACCATTCCTTTATTTTGTCCCTCTGCTTTGTTTTACTATGACAGTAATTATACAACCTCTAATGGGATAAAGGAAGGGGGAATCCACAAGTTTTCCCAAGTTTCTTTCCCTACACAGGCTTTGTAGACATTTTTAATGGGCTGCATGTTTTATAAAATACCATGGTTTACTTACCCATTTTCCAACTGCTTAAACCTTTTTTTCCTGTTGTAAATAATGTATATTTGGGTAACAGATACTTTTCTCTATTTGGGCTCTGACCCTTTTTGAAGTGGATATTTTTAGCATATTTTTGTCCAATGCTGATAAGGGAAGAGCTTTTCCGAAGTAATTGAATAATAGTTGTGGAGTTAGACGTGTCTTCAGAGACCATTCTAGTCTAACCTTCGGTGGGTATCTAAGGCCATTCTGCTCTTTTCGTCTCCTCCTCTGTCAGAGCTCGCGGCCTTTCCTGGCGACTGTTCTCTCACAGGACAGAGTGAGCCTCTCTGTGCCTTTTGTCGGCTGCGCTCAGATCTATTCTCTAGAGCAGAGCCTGGAAACTATGCCTCACGCCTGTGGACAAGCGGGTTTAGAGGATTTCTTTTTTTTCTCTTTTTCTGGTAGGGGAGGTTGGCATGCCGTCTGGGTTAATTTTTAGTTTTAATTAGTTATTTAAAAATTGACAGCTACTAAAATATCTGCATTTCTTGCTTTTCTGTAAAAATGGATACTCTGTCAACTCCGGCCTTGTTTTCCCGCTTGGATGGAGTTGAATTGGGGTCGTGTACTTTAGACAGGTCATCAGCTTTTTAGTTCCCCTTAGTCCCCACGTGGCCCTGGTGTCTCATGCCTGACCTCCTGCACTTGCCTGTGGAACTCCCTTGTCCTTTGTGGGAATTCGAGCTTGCTCCCCTTAATCTGGAGCAGTGCTGAATACCCCATTGTCTCCAAAAGGACTCTCAGATATTTAAAGGACAGTTGGATTCTCTTCTCTCGAGGCTAATTATGCTCCATTTCTTCAACGAGTCTTCTCTTAGCTGTATTTATCACACCCTGTTGCGTTTTGATCACACATTTCATGCTTTATAATTGGTGAAACTATAGAGAATGTTTTATGAGTATATATTACTTATACTTTTCTCTCTTTAAAATGTTGCAAAATTATCCCGGATAAGTTTGATGAGTGCATAGTGTGCACGCTTGCTCATATTAACGACCTCAGAGGGTTGAACAATGATCCCCTTTTAAAACTTAATTTTTACTTGAACAACTTGGGTAGTGCCTATAGAAAGTCCTGCATAGTAAGTATTTAATAAATATTTGAGCGAATATATTTTTAGTATAAAAGCAGTATTTTATACTTATCCCAGATAAATTTTGCCCAGCATCCCCACTTCTGCCCAATCTGTTGCTTGCTAATTCCTTCCAGCTCTATTTCATCTGAAATTTGACAAGCATGTCTTTGATTTCCTATTATCACGTTACTGACTTCAAAATATGAAACAAGATACTACCCTCAAATAAAGACCTACCCTCCTTGCCCAGCCTGCTGTGGAGATAATCGGCAAGCCCTAAGCTTACACTCAGTGCAATGATAGCATCCTTTAGCTATATTTATAGCTGATTAAACAATATAGCCAGATGGTAGTAGGTATTATCTTGCACATGTTTCATCATCTTAACCCACAGCACTATTAATTTATAATGATCAGATTTACTTTAAACTGTGTGGCCTCTCCTAAAGCATTTCTGAATTTTTTGGGGGTACCCTTGTAAATGGTTCTCAATTTCATGCAGAACAGCCCTTACTACTGTCACATAGAGATGTTTTCAAGGGCTATATTTTTGTGTGTGGTTTCCTGATGATGGTCACCGCATTTCCTCCTCACCCCATCTGCACACTAATGTGATGTAGGCGCTGAAACAAAACTCAAGTGCCTGTGAACTGCATGTAACTGCAATGTGGGCTTGTTAGCCTCTGGCTCCATCATGGTCATCTCGTTAAATCTTTAGGTACAGAACCCAGAGCTGGGCATCTAACCAAGGTTAAATGGAAACCAGTCTTTCTGTTTACTGATGCTTAATGAGGGTAGAGTGTGAGAGATCTTTAAAAATGAAAACTTTAGGGGCCAGCCCTGTGGCCAGGTGGTTAAGTTCGCACGCTCTGCTTTGGCGGCCCAGGGTTTGGATCCTGGGCGTGGACCTAGCACTGCTTATCACACCATGCTGAGGTGGCGTCCCACATGCCACAACTAGAAGGACCCACAACTGAAAAATATATACAACTATGTACTGGAGGGGGCTTTGGCGAGAAGGAAAAATATCTTTAAAAAAAATGAAAACTTTATAATAATGCTAAATTAGAAACAACCAAATGTGTAACATTAGACAATTAAGTAAATAAACTAATGTGCTTTTGCAATGGAATCCTTTGCAGCCATTAAAGTGATGTCGTGGATGAATGTTTAATGGTGTAAGCAAAGGTTAGGATGTGTTAAGGGAGAAAAATTAAGTTTTAAGAGACTATGTATTGTATGCTCATTTTTGTTTAAATGAAAATATGTGTGTACATGCAGACATAGAAAAGAGATGAATATATATCAAAATGTTAAAAATGGTTATGATGAGTTAACAGGTTACTTTTGTTATATTTATTTATCTGAATAATAATGATGATGATAGATAATACTTTTACATGCTTACTATATACAGGGTACTGTTTTAAGCGTTCTCCATATATTATATGAATTACATATATGACATACATTTAACTGATATTAACTAATCTTCTAAATTTTCAACAATAAAAAACTTTTTCACACTATGAAAATTTTATAACATAAAAAGTATTTGGGAAAAAGATAATAGAGATATAAGCATCGTTTGGAATTATGGAAGTAACTATCAGTAGAACTAAAGGCAGACTAAAGCTCTTCTTTATAAGCTCTTGTTTGCATCAGATTTATTGCTGTGAGCATGTATTAATGTGATTTAAATAATAATAAATATGCATAAGAAATAACACTTGTCCTTATATTTTCCCCCCCATTTTTTGGCTCAGTTTTGAATTAGAATCCCAACAGTGAAATGCAAAGAAAACATAAATTTTTTGGAATCTGTGGTTTAGCCTAACAAAATCGTTTTCATTTCACCACAGCAATATAGTTTCAACCAAAATATCTCAACGACATAAGAAAATGAATGCACACCTCCCAGGGGAAAGGGCATTAGAGGGTTTACGGACCTCTACATAGTTACAAGCGGGAAATTTCATTGACTGTCATTTTTTATGTGAAATTTACATTCCATTCTATATCTCTATTTGCTTTTTATACAAATGTTTTCAATTATTTGCCATCAGATAAAATTGCCACAATCCAGAAGTTATGTCATATTTACCCTTTTTAGTCCTCCGTCATGTTGCGTGGTATGAGTTACGTGTCTTCCATTTTCTGTGATGGGCCAGATAGTAAATATTTCAGGCTTTACAGGCCAGATGGTCTCTGTCCCAACTACTCAACTCTACCGGGTAGCTTAAAGATCATCTAGGTCAAATACCTAACTGACTTGGTGTTGAAATACAAGTTATATAATACAGGCTGCCGCAAAAATTTTTTTCGTCTTAAAAGGATCTCCCGACTTTTGCAGAGTAGGTGGAGCACACACAACTTGGCTAACGTGGATGTATCTTTCCCCTTTGCAGATCTGTCCAACTCAACGGTGAAACTCTGAAGATGGTGGATGACCAAACCTTGCCCGCTTTGACAGAGAAACCTCTCCGCCCAGGAAGTTCACTGGGCTTACCGGCTTTCTCATATGGGTTTTTTGTGATCAGAAATGCCAAAGTTGCTGCTTGCATCTGAAAAGAAAGGGATACGCTAGCCTGGAGATTGCCTTTTTCAAGCGTATTGATAAGAGCAAAGCAAAACTCAAGCTATAGGAAAGCAAGCAGATGCATTACAAATGACTAGTGGGAGCTTTAGAGACTTTAGGGACATTCAGTGCTGGATTCAGCACAGGGTTTCGTTCTCTCTAAGTAGACCGCTGCTAATAAGAAGACCTTGTGTCAAACACTGTGCTTAGTACTTTGCATGTACTATTCTTATTTAAGGTTGTTAAAAATGTATGTGAATGCTTCCAGTACAGCCAGGAGGCAAGTAAGTGAAGGATATATTATTAGTTTTAACAAAGTGTTTAGTTGTTTTTATTTTTATCTCTTTTTTTTTTTTTTTTTTTGAGGAAGATTAGTCCTGAGCTAACTACTGTCAGTCCTCCTCTTTTTTACTGAGGAAAACTGGCCCTGAGCTAACATCGTGCCCATCTTCCTCTACTTTATGTGTGGGACGCCTACCACACATGGCATGCCAAACGGTGCCATGTCCACACCCGGGATCCAAACCGGCGAACCCCGGGCCGCTGAGAAGCAGAACATGTGAACTTAACCGCTGCGCCACCGGGCCGGCCCCTGTTTTTATTTTTAAAAACCACGATGTAGAAGATTGTCAGATTCTTTACTCTATACACTGTTTCTACGGGCTCCCATCAGAAACAGTTTACTGCCCCCACCTTCAATTGTCTGTAAGAGAGAGACAATCTCTTTGCTCCTTAACAGAGAACTAGATTCAGCTGCTGCCTCTCTTTGCTCTGTTCTGTTTGTCTTTGTCAGCAATACTGTGTGAGAGGACAGATAGTCAGATGTGATAGTACAAAAAAAGATTAATTCAGAGGAAAGGGATGATGTAAATTTCAAATGAAATGAAAAGATGAGTGTAAGTGAAACTTATTTACCAAGAGGAGAAAATTGAATTCAATACATTATCACCGTCTGTTAACGTTTACTTTTAATCTACCTTTAGTTCTTGTTTTAGTTGGGAAGCTTTTGGCTGCAAGGAACAGAAAACCTTGATTCAAATGGCTTAAACAATAAGAACATTTATAGTCCCACATAACAAGAAGTTCAAGTAGGGCCGACTCCACGGCTCAGTATGTCACCAAGGAGCCAGGTTCATCCCATCTCTCTGCTCTGTCAGCTTTAGTGTTGGCTTCGTTCTTCACCTGTTGGTATGATGGCTGGAGCCGTTCCAAGGACCCACTCAGACCTGGCAGCAGCAAGGGAAAGAAGATGAGCAACTTTTTCTGTCTCCTTCATGGCCTTGAAGAACCCTTTCCCAGAGGTTCTCTCAGCAAAACTGTCCTGTTTCTCCTCATGTCTATGGTCGGAAAGGGGTCTCATGGCCGTGCTCCCCGATCACTGCCAACATCAATGAGATTCCTATAATTATCTCCTAGTGACCTTTGGAACAGAGAGGGTGTTGGGAAGTCTATGGCACTGACCACTCCAGTTCTGTGTTTTTTATCAGTGATAAATGATAGAATACATTATTTTCTCCTATATGTTAATTTTTAGAAATATAATCCTCTTTATATTTGTGCCTGCTACAAATATTGTCTCAATTAAATTTAAGTACATTTATAAGGAACTAAAGCTGGAACTTAAAGTTTGGATGCTTCAATACCCTTAAATTTTATATGTAAGTGATTTTTATATTTCCACATTTGAAATAAAGTAGTTTTTATAACCACAGTACAGCATGATTATTTTTTTAATAAAGCTTAAACCTACAGATCGCTACATTTGGAAGCCTTGTTTTCCTTCCCTGCTTTGTTTATATCTCCTACTTTTATTTGTCTCTTTTATATTGTCTACTTTCAGTCTCTCCAACACCAGAAGAGTTGACCCTGCAGAAAAGAGGTCATCAGGCACAAATATGATTTCTTACCTCATGTAGATTCAATCATGATCAGGGTTCTGTCCTGTCTATTCTTCTCTTCCCTGTCCCCTCTGCCACTTAATAAATCAAGGCCTAATTTCTAACTTGTATAATAATAATAATCTCCTAATCATTCTCCCTGACCTTGCTTAAAATTCTTAAATGGCTCCCTATTTCCTATAGGCACACAGGTCCTCCATAACCTGCCACCTGCCTATTTCTTCAGCCTCAACTCTTGTCATTCTCCCTATGAATTCTGTTCTCCAGACCACACATTGGTTGAGAAGTATGAACATGCAGACTTCTTTAATTTTAATTCTAATCTTTCAATTTTTTTCCCCCGCGGAAGATTAGCCCTGAGCTAACTGCTGCCAATCCTCCTCTTTTTGCTGAGGAAGACTGGCCCTGAGCTAACATCCATGTCCATCTTCCTCTACTTTATATGCGGGGCACCTACCACAGCATGGCTTAACAAGCGGTGCCATGTCCCCACCTGGGATCTGAACCGGTGAACCCCAGGCCGCCAAAGCAGAACGTGCAAACTTAACTGCTACACCACTGGGCCAGCTCCTAATCTTTTAATTTTAACTTTTGCTTCCGTACCCTTGGTGCTGTCTCTTCTGCTCTCCATCTGGACTGTTCTTCTAACTCTCCTCTCTATGTGGCAAACTTTCATATCTATTAAGACCCAGTTCAAACATGTTTCAATATATTCCCTATCATTCAAGTAGCTGTAGTCATATTTCTTTGCCCCATAGCAGTTTTGATATTTACTATGACACTTATGATGCCTCTTATTTAGATCTATATATATCTTTTAACTTGACTGTAAGCTCCTAAGAAAGAGGTACATTATCTTAATCATCTTTGTATTCCTGTGCTTAGCATATTGTCTGGTGCACAGTAGTCACTGAGATGTTTCCTTAACGACAGAAAAGAGCATTCAAATTCGAAACTAGCTTAGGTATTTTTATTTTGAATACACAGAAAAATTTAATGATGTTTCAAACCTGAGAAGGTACTGTCTGCTGCCACCAGGGGCCGGCCTGGTGTAGTAGTTAAGTTTGTGTGCTCCACTTCAGTGCCCCAGGGTTCGTGGGTTCAGATCCCAGGCACAGACCTATACATTGCTCGTCAAGCCATGCTGTGGTGGCATTCCACATACAACATAGAGAAGACTGCCAGTGATGTTAGCTCAGGGACAATCTTCCTTTTTTTACTCAAGTAGAACTTTTTTTTTTTTTACTTGAGTAAAAAGAGGAAGATTGGCTACAGATATCAGCTCAGGGCCAATCTTCCTTACCAAAAAAAAAAAATCTTTTTAGAGCCAGCCCTGATGGCCTGGTGGTTAAAGTTTGGTGCATTCTGCTTCAGCAGCCCAGGTTTAGTTCCTGGGTGTGGAACCACACCACTTGTCTGTCAGCAGCCATGCTGTGGCAGTGTCTCACATAGAAGAACCAGAAGGACTTGCAACTAGAATATATAGCTACATACTAGGGATCTGGGGAGGAAGATTGGCAACAGATGTTAGCTCAGGGTGAATATTCCCTGGCCAAAAAAAAAAAGTATTTTTAAAATTATCACTAGTGAGCTCTTACTAATGGTTGGTGGTTATGTGAAGAACTGGGGACATGGTTATGTAAAGAAGAGAATGTTCTCAGTTATATATTAATGAATACTAAATGAATTGTTATTAAGGTTTTCTTAAACTAGCTTAGAGGAGGCTCTTTCTTGTCATGTCAGTGATACTTTTTGAGCCCACATACTTCCATTGATATTTAATCCATCAAATATATTTAGTTTCTGCGACTTACATTGACGCAAAATTATTTTTGTCTTTTAATTTGGCCCTTGTGATTCACTTCATCTCCACGATAATGGGAATTTCCAAGTTCTATGGTAAAACTTGTATGTTCTGAACTTGTCAGCTCTGTAATTGCACCCATTTTCTTTTTCTTTCTTTTTAAAAAATTCTGAAATGTCTCATCGACCTGTTGAATCGCCTCATGGTTGATAAATCTTTTAATTATCCTTCTAACCAGAATTTTAATTACCAAAAAAACTCACATGAATATCTATCTGTTTATCTGACCATTCAATACAAAATGAAAAAATAAATGGTAATGGAATGGATAACTAGTTTCAACTGTAGACATCTTAGTGATCCGATGACCGGCTCGTGTATCATATGCCTTAGAAAAACACAATGTGCAGATTCTCATATTCCCTCCATCCCTAGGTCAGATACTTGGTTTATTTCTAGGACTCCTCTCCTATCCTTTTCCAATTTTATACCATTCTTGATTTTACAGACTTGTGGGTTGGAAAGCCCTGGAGCAATTTAGGTAAATATTTAACAGTGTTTTTTTAAAATCTTCCCTTCTATTGCCATTAAATGCCGTAGGCTTTGATGACTCCTCTAATTTAAGTCAGATTAGTTCTTTCCTTATTTTCACACATGTGATGACAGTCTATTAGTTTTTGAATTGGCTTTTAGTTTACTTGGTTACATGCAACTTACATATTTATTTAAATTCCCATAGACCTTTCAAAGGACGCTAACAAGTCGAGTTTATCTGATTCTGCAGTACTCCAAACATAATGAGGCAAACTTGCATATTTAGCACATTCTTCTTAAACATTTTTTTTAAAAAACCTCGTATATCTATAAATCACACACAAATTTTGTAGATCAAGCTCCCTAAGCATTTAAACATCTTAAAAAACAAACAGTGATGGTAAAACCTATGTAAGCACAACTTGTACAGAAATATCTTTTCTTCATCTCGAAGTTACAAATATACTCCCCTAGCCAGAGTTAACAGAATTAGCAATTCAGGTCACTACACTAAGTAAGGTAACAATCAAGCTTTCAATTAAAGAGTCTAGAAACAGGATATAGAACCACTAGAGTGTTAGGGTCAACCCCTTCTTATGCTCAGGTGTCAGAAGTCGGGTCATCCTTGGCAAAGCTGGAGACAAGGCCTGGGGTCAGGTAGCTTACCTGGGAGGTGGTCTCGGTGAGCAGGCATGAGACATCAGGGAGAGTGAGAAGGAGGAGAGGGAAATCCAATATTCAGGTTTGTTGCTGAGTCTGCTGCAGCAGCCAATGAGGGCTTGGTTCTACTGTTACCGCTGAGAAGCATGTGAGACGCCTCCCAGAATTCTGCTCTTCTTATTCTCATGTTTCTTAGCATCTATCATTTTATAGTCACTGTACTGTCAGTTACAAGTTTTATAAAGGACACTAACTTCATATAAAATTCTTTTAAGGTCTGAAGCAATTACAGTTAATGATTGTACTACTTAAGCTCAGAAGTCACTTTCACAACTTTAACATCCTGTTTTGGAGTCAAATGATAATTGTTTTTAATCTAAAACACCTTCTCTAGGACCCATCCCCAAAATCAGATGAAGCATAGTAGGAAGTAAAAATTGTTCTAAGGATCAAATATTATGATGAATGTAGATGTGCTTAAAAAATGTAAACCTATAAAAATGAAGAGTACCTATAGAGTGGAATGTTTTGATTGATTCACCATTAAACAAATATTTGTAGGATGAATGAATTTATTCACCATCTACTACGTATATGTTCCTATATTAGGTAGCGTTCTCCAGAGAAACAAAACCAATAGTATATATTTATAGACAGAGAGAGTCATCAGTAACATTTTCTCAAAGATCACTAAAGATACCTATGGTTGAAACTAGTTATTCATTTCATTACTGTTTAATTTTCATTTTAAATACTCCTGCTTTCATTTTGTATTGAATTGTCAGATAAACAGATGGGTATATATGTCTGTGTGTATATGTGTGTGCATATACATATATGACTTATTTTAAGGAATTGGCTCATGTGATTATGCAGGCTGGCAAGCCCAAAATCTGCAGAGTAGGCCAGCCGGCTGGAGACCCAGGAAAGAGCCAGTGTTGTGGTTCAAGTCTTAAGGGCATTTGCTGGCAGAATTCCTTCTTGCTTGGGGGAGTTCAGTCTTTTGTTCTATTCAGGCCTTCAACTGGTTGGATGAGGCCCACCCACGTTATGGAGGGAGATTTGGTTTACTCAAAGTTGACCCATTTAAGGGTTAATCTCATCCAAAAATATCTGCACAGAAACATCCACAGCAATGTTTGACCAAATCTCTGGCCACCATAGCCCGGCGAAGGTGGCACTTCAAATTAGCCATCCCAGTTCCTGTGGATAATAAGACTAAAAACGCAAACAGAGTCCTTTCTCTCAGGGATGCACGGTCCAGAGTGAGGAGTCAGAGCCTCGAAGTTCCCTTAGAGATATTCCATCCAGTCTCTGCTTTTGCTGAATTGTGTACAGCAGGTGAGTGCCTTGCCCAAGAGCACACAATGCCTTGGCAATAGAGTCTAGAGGGGTCCCCTGAAAGTTGGGGCTTCACTCTATATGACTGTTCTATTGTCCTATAATTAAGAGTGACATTTGAGTACTCCTCTCAGTCTCCCGTACTTTTTAATTGGCCCACGTTTCTCAGGTTCACATCACCTCTGGGCAGGGCCAGCATCATGAGTATGATGTGTCAGTCGCTCAGGACCCCATGCTCAGAAGGACCTCATACTTGGTTTAATGTCTTGCTATTGCCATTTTGAAATTCTCAGTAATTTTTGAACAAAGCGCTCCATATTTTCACTTTGCACCAGGCCCCACAAGTTATGGAGCTAGTCCAGTCTCTGGGTGGTAGATCAGGAATGAGTCACTGAGCGTTGGAATCTGAAGTTCGTATCCATCCAATCCTCCCAGCATCCATATTCTCTGCTAGATTTACTTCTGATCTCACTGTCAACCAATTTTTAAAATACTTTTCTTTGTGTCTTTCTCACGCCATTTTGAACTCTTCTCCCAAGGCACTGTGGCTTATAGCATTCTTATGGTTTTTATGAAAATTGGCTATATAACTGAGTAAAAACAGAAATATATAATGCTATTTTAGGAACTTAGCCCAAGGAAATAGTGTGGCTGAAAAGTTACCTACAAGGATAATTGGGAGGAAAGTTATTATAGCAGTAAAACACTAAAAACCACCTAAATGCCCAAGAGAATGGTTAACCAAAAGAATGGCTAAATTAATCACTGCACATCCAAATGAAGGATTATTTCACAGTCCCTAACAGGCATTTTGAAACAACATGTAATGACAGGGAAGATGCTCATAATACTTTGAGCGAGGAAAGCTGAGAAAACTTTCTATATAAAGGCTACACTCAGAAGTCACCGAAAAGATTTAAATTCCTAGAATAGGGAATAGATTATGTGTTTAACGATAGTGTCAGTAACAATTAAAATTCAGATGTAATACTTTCAGTCTTGTTCTCTATGCTTCAGTTCAACAAATCTGTCAATTTCTACCATATGAAAGACACTGTGCCAGCTGCCATCAGAGATTCAAATGTGAATATGTCCCATGTATACTCTTCATTTCTTATCTTACTAGAAGCATTTGACACTGTTGACCACTTTCTCTTCCGGAAATAGTCTCCTTTGGCTTCCATGACACCATTTCTCCTGCTTTATACTTATGTCTCTGGCTGCCCCTTCTCTGTGTCTTGCTTGGGTTTCTGTTCCTCTCCCTGTTCTTAAAGGATAAAGTTTCTTGTGAGTCATCCTGACCCTCTTATCTTGTTTCTCAAAACATTCTTCCTGGGTGAAATCAAGTACAATCATGCCACAGTTACAGGAATGGGTCATGGTGTCTTTTGCTCTCTGTTGAACTTTTTTTTTTTTTTTTTTTTTAAGATTTTATTTTTTCCTTTTTCTCCCCAAAGCCCCCCGGTACATAGTTGTGTATTCTTCGTTGTGGGTTCCTCTAGTTGTGGCATGTGGGACGCTGCCTCAGCGTGGTCTGACGAGCAGTGCCATGTCCGCGCCCAGGATTCGAACCGACGAAACACTGGGCCGCCTGCAGCGGAGTGCGCGAACTTAACCGCTCGGCCACGGGGCCAGCCCCTCTGTTGAACTTTTAATATTCATCTTTATTAATTTTATCCTGAATGTGAACACAAGGTGTTTAGATCAGAGACAGATTATTATTGTTCATTTGAAAAGCAAATACTGATTGTGTGGTTCCCCACGCCCCATTTCTTACTCCTGGAGTGACACAATGAAAGCCAAGTCAAATGTCCTAAGCATACAAGCCTCAGCCTGTATCACAGTGAGGAATGGGGGAAAATGGATTTCCTCTGCTTACATAAGGAGAAAGAAGCAGCTGCCTCCCCCACTCCTCATGAGAAGAAGAAGAAAAATTTTCGCTCGTTGGAGACAGGATGTAAAATATTCTGGGCTCTCACACTAACTTTTTGGAGGGTAAATAAAATCTCTCCAGGGCCAGAGAGCCCTCGTGTTTCTCCAGCTTTTATGATCTGGAGGTGTCTCCAAGCTCCCAGGTCTCAGTCTTCTTTGAAATGTCAACACCCAGAGAGATAGCGCTCCAGTCTCTCTGGCACCTTGGGAACTTGCGGTATAATAAAAAATATATATTTGGTCTTTGCCCCGGATTCCTGGCACACAGCCTCAGAAGGCTTTGCAATTTCCTCAGTGATGAGTGTCTTTTGTTATTCACAGGAGTCCCTTTCTACCATACCTGAGTTTATACTAGTGAGGGGACTCAAGACAGGCCTTCCGATAGTTTCAAGGAAGGGGCTGGCCACCAACAAGAGCTTTCAGTCCCACCCCCTAACCTCAGGAGAGGGGACGGAGGCTGGAGATTGAGTTCAATCACCAATGGCCAAGAATTTAATCAGTTGTGCCTATGCAATGAAGCCTCAATACAAACTCTTGAACAACGAGATTCAGAGAGCTTCCTGGCTATGGAATATGTCAATGGGCCAGGAGTTGGTACACTCTGACTCCGTGGGGACGGAAGTTCCTGTGCTTGGGACCCTTCTGAACCTTGCCCTGTGTAGCTCTTCATCTGGTTGTTCATTTGTATCCTTTATAATAAACTGTAATCCTAAGTGTGGTGTTTTCTTGAGTTCTGTGAATCATTCTAGAGAATTATCAAACCTGAGGGAGGGTCATGGGAACCCCTAATTTTGTAATCAGTCAGGCAGAAGTGCAGTTAACCTGGAGACCTCACTTGTGGCTAGCATCTGAAGTAGGAACAGTCTTGTGGGACTGAGCCCTTAACTTATGGGGTCTGCACTAACTCCAGCCAGTTAGTGTCAGAATTGAACTGAATTGTAAGATACCCAGCTGGTATCAGAGAATGGGAGAATTGGGAAATGTTGTTGGGAAAACAACATGGAGCTTAACCTAGAAGCCTGGTTTGGGCTGTAACCGTCTGTCCCTCTCAGGGAGATAAGAGAAATTCTATTATCCTTTCAGATCAGAATAATTCATTGACAGATGGTTACAGATCTGATCCTCACGGTATGTGAAAAGAAAATATTTCCAGGAGAAGTGAAGCAAACATTCTCTATCTTTGTACCATGTGTGTCTCTGTAGCCCAGGAGGTGAGGGCTTTTTACGGAAGCATTGAGAAATCCAGGAAGATTTATTTCCCTGCACCTCAGAAGGTTGTGTGTGCTCTTAGACTAGCACCTCCTGCCTCCACCCGCTCTTCTCTCCATCCCATCTTGGCTTGGTTAATTTGGACCTGCACTTCAGATCTCAGACTACACATCACTTCTTCTGAAGGCTTTCTGCACCCCACTCCAAGCTTGCCAAGATGCTCCTCCTGTGTGCTCCCACAGTGCACTGGGCCAATAGCACAGTACTGTCACCTGGTATCAAATGCTGTTTTCCTCTCTAGTCTGTGTGGTCCTTGGGAATAGGACTTTTTCTCCCTGATATACCCTGTGCTAAGCACAGTGCTTTCATAAAATAAGAATTCAATAAATACTGTGTTAAATTATTTTCAGTCTCTGACTTCAAAGAATTTACAATCAAAATGAGAAAAAATACAAATTAGTACAATGCAAAGGAAAATTACTTAAACTCCATAAAAGAGACAGTAAAGTTTTATTCACGTGTAAGAAGAAAAAAATCTTATATAGTTGAAGGACTATGTCCACAACTTCAAGCACTATGGCTGCAGTGATGGGAAGAGCCACTCTCTCATGTAAGTTTCAGTGACAGAGAGTATGGTCAAATGAAATAGCAAATTCAGAAACTCAGCTTTCACCTTCAGCCCCCCCAAACCCAGCTCTAAGGCTCTTTCTCCTACCAAACACAGAAACTGGTCTGATGACAAGTCTACTGATTGCTCTAAGTAATGAACACATCAAGGAAGCTAGAAGAGGCCTAGCCCCAGATAAGGCACTCCCATCGATGGCGACAATTTCAAGACCAGACTTAGGAGTAGCACTCTCTCATCAACCTGCAGTCCCCTGCAGTTTGGGAAGGTCTGGTCACTCTAGAAGTTCCAGTTTTCTCTGTATGTCCCCTGAGTTCTTTTCATCAGAGGCAGTAACATACAGCATTGTTGTTGCCACACAAAGGGCACCATCTGCTCACCGCAGGACAAAAGTCAATGGTCAAGAGGCAAGACGGTGGCAGAGAAAGGGCATTTATTAAGTGATAAGCTAGCAAATCGGAAGATGGGGGGCTAGCATCCTAAAGAACCATCTTAAGGGGGGCACAGAACCTTGAAGCAGGTATATAGGCCAGTGGGTTATAGGAGAGGGGTTAGGAATGTTGACCCTCTGATTACAGCCTGGGAGTTGCCACAGCAGATCCTTCAGTTGTCACTGATGATGGCTATCAGCATAGATTCTGTCCTTGGGTCATCACATCCCTAAGGAACTCAAAAGGACAATGTTATCGACTTATCACAGCTGGGAGGTATTTATACAAGCAGGGGCTGTAAACTCTACAGAGCATGTATATCTCCTGGAGGGTACATATCCAGCTGGGTTAGTTAATCAGAGGTCATTCAAAGTTACAATATAGTTCCTTTTGCACAATATGGCTTCCCTTATGTCAACCTTGTGTTGAGCTGGATCATTCTCACTCCAAATCTCCTAAAAATGATGAAAAGGAAAGAAAAAGATGGGATCTTTCCCTCAAAGGTGGAATCTTTCCCTCAAATCTACACACTGAAAGGCTTCTAAGACGTAGAATTAAGAATTACATCACATAGATATTTTCCACTTAGGGGACAATCTAAGTGCTTGATATGCCTATCCATCTTCCAAAGACCAAGGCAATGTCTTTGTTGAGTTTGAGAATCCAGATGAAAAAGGTATTTAAACTGTTAAAAAATGAACAAGGCATAGTAAAACTTTTAAGAGTTTATTTGACCATTTATCAGATTGAATTGAGCAGCACCAAAATTGAAGTGGTTAGGAGCACTCCACTGACAGGAACTGGGAGAAAGACATATAGAGAAAGTGCAGAAGCAAAGAAAGGAAATTATTTGATTGGCTATGGCTTAAAGCCTAGTTGGCTGTTCATGATTCGTTGTTAGCATTTTGATTTCGTAACCTTGAAGCATTTATAGGCTTAGATTTTGGTTTGCCTGTTTATGTAGGCCACCATGGCATTACAGCCACATCAATCTAATGGCCTCCTTGTTTAATTAATTTAAGAAAACATGGATGAGGATGGGTGGATGGCCAGGAGGCCCCCTCCAGCAATGCTGGCCTTTGGCCTAAACATCTTACCTGTCCCCCAACCACACAAGACACCCTGTGAAGACCCAGACCTCCAAAAGCACCCTCACCCCAGGGCCACTGCAGCCTGAGCAGCTCTCCATTATCCTCCAATAAAACAGGGTTGCAAGCACTGCTGTTCCTCTGTAGCAGAGCCCATCCAGAAAAATATTGGAACTTTTATAACGGAGGAGGATAGGTAGGCGAAGTCCAGCCCAGACGGCTGGGTCAGCAAAAGCTGCCATTTTAGAACTTCCTCATCCCCAGAGGCTGGCCTGCAAGTACTAACTGAAGCCCTCTATCCGTCTACATAGACGTCAGTCTGTTTATCTCGGCTGCAGAAGAGTGGCAATCTCTGGCTCACTGCTTATTAATGCCCTCCAGTTATCCATCCTTGAGAGCGAGCTCATTTGTTTCCAACTTTTTTTGAAAAACTTGCAAAGCCAGTTGGAACAAGTAAGCTTCTGGATGCCACATTCCTGGAGCATGGCTTTTCTTTTGAGTCCGGGGACCTGACTGCAAACATTTTTGCCTTTTAGTCTGTCTGGTACTTTAAAGAAGAAGGAAGAGAGTTCATGCAGGCTAAGTTCCTGTTAGGACTGGAATTGCTAGACTTTTAAGTCCTCTTCTGACTCCAATATATATACTGAAGAGATATATACATATACATATGTATAAAATATATAACATATATATAGAATATATTGAGTATTTATACATTGATATAATATTGTGGTACAAGAAATATATTTGGTCTTTGACTCCAGTTCCTGGCACGAAGTTCCCAAAACCCTTGGAATTTCCTGAGTGATAGGAGTGTCTTTTGTCATTCATAAGGAGTCCCTTTTGAGCTCATCAGAGTTCATGTTGATGAGGGGACTTTTGGAAAGCTCTGAAGGATGGGGGGTGGTTGCCAGAGGTATCAACTATGTGATTAGAGGGTTGAAACTTTCAGCCGGGCTCCCCCCCTCCCCCAGGGAGTTGAGAGGGGCTAGAGGTTGAATCAATCACCAACGGCCAGGGATTTAATCAATCACACCTACGTAATGAAGCCTCCATGAAAATCCAGAAGGACAGGGTTCAGAGGCTTTAGGGTTGGTGAACAGGTGGAGGTGCGGGGAGAGTGGTGCATGCCCAGGGAGGGCATGGAAGCTGTATGCCCCTTCCCACATACCTTGCCCTATTTATTTCTTCTATTGGGCTGTTCCTCAGTTATGTCCTTTTATAATAAACCAGTACTCCAGTAAATAAAATGTTTTCCTGAATTCTGTTAGCTGTTCTAGCAAATTAACGGAGGAAGGCCCCTTGGGAACCTCCCATCTATAGTGCATCTCTAGCTGGCACATCAGAACCACACTAACAACTGGACTTTGCGGTTGGTTTTTGAAGTTGGGGAGGGGCAGTCTTGTGGAACTGAGCCCCTAACCTGTGGGATCTGATGCTATCTCCAGATAAATGCTGCCAGAATGGAGTTAGGTATAGGACACCTAGATGGTGTCCCAGAATTGTTTGATGTGTGGAAAACTCTCATCTCTGGTGTCAGAAGTGAAGTAGTGCTGTAGCAGAGTATCGAGAGTAAACACATACAAGAGCAAGTGTGCTTTCTTCTTTACAAATACGTAGTAAAATTTCCCGTGCCTTGATCCTGCTGTCTGCAATTGGTGAACAAGTTACCAGCTAGTTTTGTAGAATCATCAAGGACCACTCCCTCACCACCACCATTGGAGACTCAAGATATCACAGAATCACTGTTTTAAGTGTTTTTTAAAGACTAACCCAATTCCCCAGAACACTACAAACCAGATGAGTGACTCGCCACGGTCACTCATTAAGTGGTTAAGGGACTAATACATGTAAAGTGCCGGGCACACAGCGCAGTCCAGGACTTGGCTATGGTTAAGCGCGCCCATCTGTCCTAGCTGCAGGCTCTCAGCATCCCACACTCCCGCCGCCTCTCGATTATTCAACTCCTTTAACGGCCTGTCAAATTTTAAGTTTTCACTTGTGTAAGGAACGCCCCTTAACTCTGAGTACAGTTTTAATTTACATTCCTGGGTTCGACTCCTTGGTGCTTTTTAGCTTTAAAAAGGAAACACCTGCCTGCAAAACAATATTTTGGGCTTAGGCTTTTCACTCTTTTTTGTACAACTGTTCTGCACTCAACTTTTTCGTTTATTGAGAAAGCTGATAATAGGAATTCATTTTACGCGAACTATCGCGAGGACGCCGTTGCACTGTAAAGCGACCACAATACTCCCCGGGTCACGATACTGAAAGCCTCCGGCCACGCCGCCGCCGGACCTGGTGGGCGGGATCAGACGTCCCGCTGACGTCACTGCACACGCCTGCGGCACCTGACGCTCGGGGATGACGTCAGGCCCGCGCTAGGGCATGCCCTCCGAAGCGCCATGCTGGGCGCGGGCGGCGCGGGGCTGGCGAGGGGCCTGAGGGCCGTGAGGCAAGCGTGGCTGCGGGGCTCGCGCGGGCGGTCAGTGGTTCTGGCGCGCGCAGCGGGGCCTCCCGGCACTGGGGACTCGCGGCGCTGGGCCGGGCTGGGGCCGGGCGGGCGTGGGCTCAGCCTGTCGGCCGCGGCGGTCGTGGAGGCGGCGCCCCGCCCTGTGCAGCCCTACCTGAGGCTCATGCGGCTGGACAAGCCAATCGGTGAGTGCGGGCGGGCGGGATGGAAGGGAAAGTCCGACAATCAGGGCTCGGCTGCGACGCGCGGGGACCCTCGAGACACCAGACCGGGCATCTCCGGGGTCACCCTCTGTATTTCACACCCCTCTAAATCCTAAGCGCCCGAGGCCGGCCCAGATTCGCTCATTCCACAGTCATGGTTTAGATAGTGCGTCGAGCGGAAATTCCGTGCTCGTGTCTCTGCACTTGCAGAGATTTACGGTATTGAAGCACTTCCATATTCATTATGTTTGATCCTTCCCATAATTCTGTAACGCTCCCAAAGCAAAGAATTAAGACCGTAAAGACGCCGAGGGTCTTCCGCAGAGCCAGACCAGATGAACCTAGTGTGTTTTTTAAAGTTTTTTTTCCCCCCTTTTTCTCCCCAAAGCGCCCCGGTACATAGTTGAATATTTTTAGTTGTGCGTCCTTCTACTTGCGGCATGTGGGATGCTGCCTCAGCATGGCTTGATCAGCGGTGCCATGTCCACGCCCAGGATCCAAACCGGTGAAACCTTGGGCCGCCAAAGCAGAGCGAGCAACTTAAGGACTTGGGCACCGGCGGGACCCCGCAACCTAGTGTTTTGATGCTGAGTTCCAGTTCTTTGCCCTGCACAACTCGTGCCACGAAGATTTAATTCGATTGAATGCACGGTACAGCGCTGATGGACTGCCTGTCAGCTCACCATCGTCTCCTAAGGGAGGATTTCCCTGACCTTCCGCATTTAAGAGAATACCTATTGCCTCACTCGCTCTTTATCTTCCATTTTTCTCCATTGTGCTCACCCCTAATGATCTGATGCATTTTTTGGTCAATAAATTCCAATATGAGCTCCACATATATGGGGACTTTTCTATCTAGTGCCTAAAACAGAGCCTCGCAGTAGTGTTATGAACTTGTAAATTCCTACAACATCGCCTGGCCTTAGGGAGAGAAAGAACTCTGCAAACTCCCTGTTTTGGAGGAACTCCCGGTCTGCTTGAAAAAGAGACTGTTGGGTAAGCTAGGACAGTATGGGATCAAATGTAAGTGCTATAGGTGGCGAGTGCTGCAGGAAAAAGAGTAATTACTGTGGATCCCCATTGCTAGAAAAAGGTTCAAGAACAAATTGAACCTCAAACAACAGGTGGATTTTGCAGAGGAAGGAAGAGAACTTGATTGGTGGGGGAGATATTTTTGCAAAGACCCAAGGGTGGAGTGTTGGGACATTAAGGATCTAAGGTGATGTGGAACTCCAGGTCGGTGTAGAAAACAGTGAGTCAAGGCTGGATAAGAGCTGGACTGAAGAGTGGACAGTGGGGAGGGAGGAGTAGAGACTGAACTCCAGTTAACCTGGATGATGGCGTTTGCCATCGCAGCGCATGGAGGTGCATTCAAATACCAGGATATGTTCCCTCCACCTTTGCCCAGCGAAGGCCCCAAATGAGACCTTGTTTTTGGTGTTCTGGGTTTAGACACTACCTATTTGGGATCAGAGCACTGAGAGATATAACAATCAGCAGTTAAAGTTTAAAAGCAAGTTAAATGATAGGCACAGACCTGCCACCATGACCCCTTGCATTTTGGGGCCAGATACAAGTTGATAGGCATAAATGTCTCAGCCCAGTTCTAATCTGAAAGCTAATTATAATTCTGTTCTTGGGATCTGTGTCATGGTGCTGCAGTGTAGGCTTACAGGCATCTAAGATGGATCAGTAGCTGCTATTATTCCCGTTTCTGTAAATCTCTGGCTTCCCCCTTAGTGGCTAGACCACCCCACCACACGGTGAGAGGCTACTGAGGGGTTACGAGTAAAGCTCTGCAGCCGGAGTCTCCGCTCTGCCCATTTGAGGGACCTTGGTTAAGTTACTAGACCTCTCTGGGCCTTTGTTTCTCATCTATAAAATGAAGATCCTAATAATACTGACTTTATATTGTTGTCATGAGAATTCATTAATATATGTCAAGTCCTTAGAACAGTGCCTGATGTAATAAGTGCTCAAGAATGTTAGCTGTTATTACTTGAGAAGTGGGAATTGGAGAAGATCAGGTTAGTAATTATGTATGTTGGGGCCAGCCCCGTGGCTGAGTGGTTAAGTTCGTGCACTCCGCTGCAGTGGCCCAGGGTTTTGCTGGTTCGGATCCTGGGCGCCGACGTGGCACTGCTCATCAAGCTGTGCTGAGGTGGCGTCCAACATGCCACAGCTAGAGGGACCCACAGGTAAGAATATACAACTATGTATCGGGGGGCTTTGGGGAGAAAAAGGAAAAATAAAATCTTAAAAAAGTAATAATAATAATTATGTATGTTAAGATACCAGCCTGCATGCTTTGGTTCTAAATAAGGTGATGATTGCAGGATTTTTCAGACAATTTATTAATAATACTGTGTTACTATTCATTCAGCATTATTTTGAGCCCCTACTGTATGTCAGGAACAATATATTGACAGTAGTAGAATTCCAGGTTTGATATTTCTTTTTTTTTTTTTTTGAGGAAGGTTAGCCCTGAGCTAACTACTGCCAATCCCCGTCTTTTTTGCTGAGGAGTCCTTGCCCTGGGCTAACATCCATGCTCATCTTCCTCTACTTTATATGTGGGATGCCTACTACAGCATGGCGTGCCAAGTGGTGCCGTGTCCACACCCTGGATCCGAACCGGCATACCCCAGGCTGCCAGGAAGTGGAACATGCGAACTTAACCGCTATGCCACGGGGCCAGCCCCTCTTTTTTTTTTTTATTTTAAAGATTTTATTTTTCCTTTTTCTCTCAAAGGCCCCCGGTACATAGTTGTGTATTTTTAGTTGTGGGTCCTTCCAGTTGTGTCATGTGGGATGCTGCCTCAGCATGGCTTGATGAGCAATGCTGTGTCTGCACCCAGGATTCGAACTGGCGAAACCCTGGGCTGCTGAAGCAGAGCGCACAAACTTAACCACTCTGCCACGGGGCAGGCCCCTAATATTTCTTTTCTTTTTTTAAAAAAATTATTTTATTTTTTTTTTGAGGAAGATTAGCCTTGAGCTAATATCTGCTGCCAACCCTCCTCTTTTTCTGAGGAAGATTGGCCCTGAGTTAACACGTGTGCCCATTTTCCTCTACTTTGTATGTGGGACGCCTGTCACAGCATGGCTTGATGAGTGGTGCTAGGTCCACGCCTGGGATCTGAACTGGCAAACCCCAGGCCACTGAAGCAAAGCATGTGAACTTAACGGCTGTGCCACTGGGCTGGCCCTGATATTTTTTGATTTATATTCTTTTGTGGGGTAATTTTATGTTCATAGTTTTATTTTGTTGAAAGTTGATCAGTTATTTTCATAACCAAAGTGGGTTTCATTGTTTTTCAGAATGGATTACTTCTTTCAACCAGGTCACAAACTACTACATTATTTTAGGAAGTTTCAGCAGGTGGCAGTCTTTCCACTAAATTGGTGGTGTAATTTTTGTTTTATTGCATCTGTGGGTGATTATGTTGTCTTAAAAATAACGTATAATTAGCCAGTGAATCTTAGACTCACTTTCCGCAGGTTTGTTGGTCTGTCCATCACCTCTCAGAACTTGCTTATTTTGTTTCATCTCCCAGAAAGTTTTTCCTTGTTCTACAGTAAATGTTTCTTTCCGAAACCTATTTGTATCCTCGCCACCTCTGCCTCTTTCTTCACAGAAGAGAACTTAGTGAAAGTGTCATAGGGAAGAAAGAAAAAAATGTTACTGAGAATCAGGAGGGCCAAAGCACCAGAAGAACTTAAGCCCCCGTAGAGATTTCGATATGCAGAGTGATAGCACTGGCCTTAGGACACGGTGGACTGGAGCCAGAGCACCTGGGTTTGAGTTGCAGCTCTGCCACTTTTTGCCTGTGTGGCCTCAGGCAAATTACTTCTCTCTGCGTCAGTTTCTGTACTTGTTAATACAAGGTATAATATACCTTTTATTATACACGGTATAATAAAATTAGTGCCTGTCTCCTAGGTTTCTTGTGAGAGTTGTGTTATGTACCAGCACCTAGTGCATAGGAAGCACTGTGTATTTGTTGTTATTGTTTTCATCATCACCCTCATCTTTAATCCTAACAACTCTGAGAGGTAGATAGCTTTCCCCTCATTGATAGATGAGGAAGATTGAGCCCTTGAGGAAGTTTAATATGCTTTAGTGTCTGGCATCATTCCACTTACTAGTGGCAGACCTGGAACTGGAAGTCTGACTTTCCCCTTCGCTGCGGGAACCCTCTCCATCTCTAGAGGCGCCCCTCAGACTCCTACCTGTGAGTGTGGTACCTGTATACAGGCTTGAAGGAAGTTTTGCTCCTGACACACAGTGGTATAGGTAGTTACACGTTTTTCTCTCTAGAATTCTCTTTTAATGGAACCTTCAGTTCTGATGGCACCAGACAGTGACGCCTGTGAAGTGGTGTTTTCTTTTCTTTTAGGGCAGGATTGTGCTCCTCTGTCCCCCTGAGCTGTAGTTGTAGGTCCAGGGAAAATGAAGTAGTTAAACCCATCCTGTTTTACTTAGCCTCTCCATGCATCTGTTTCCTCATGTGTAAAATAGGAATAATACTAGTGTGTGTTGAGGATTAAGTGAGTTTATACGTGTAAAGCATTCGGAACACTGCCTGACGTTTCACGAGCGTTCAGTGAGTGTTAGCTGTTGTTGTTACTGTTTTGGATGGGATGCAGTGAATCTGGGTCTCTGGGACAGCCTGCATTCAGGTCTGGACTGCCCCCTTCTCGTTTTCAGCCTCTCCTTGCCTTTTCTGCTGTGTGGGTTACACTCCATTTGGGAAAGCCTCCCTGAACCCTCCCCACTCCCTTTCCGGTTAGCTGGGTGACACTGCATTATGCCTTTATAGGACCTGGTACTTGCCCTCTTGCCAAATTGATGTATTTTATTGTTATTGTTTGTTTAACTGTGTTTCTTCCTGTTCATTTTTAAGCTGTATAGGCAGAAACCAGCCTCTCCTAGTCACCATTGTGTTCCCAGTTCCTAGCACAGCCCTGGCACAAAGTACGTGCTTTATAAATATTTGTAAATGAATAAGGTTTAAGCTTAATGAACCTTAAACATGATTATAAGGACTTTGTCATTTGACCATTTTTGTACTGGATCTGATCTTTCTTTAGCCACATGTCCTTTTTCTCTTATTTTGCTAAAGAAAGCTCCGAATTTATCTAATAGACTCTATATCCAAACATTTCTGGAAAGACTTTCTTTTGAAAGTGGAATATCTACTAAAGTTCGCGTGTGAAGTCTCCTGTTTGTCCAGTCTATTTGGTTTTAGCTTCATTTCATCTAGTTTATGAGCTAAGTATCAAGAACTAGCCCCGTTTGTGCATGTAGCTGCAAAATATTAATATAGGTCAGTATCCTCCCTCCCTCAAGCCCATTAACAACAGTAAAGGAAGTTGTATTAGCTTTTTTTGAGTAGGCAGTACATGCACTTGATAAAAAATTCGGAAGGTACAAGGCTGTAGAGTGAAAACAGAGTCTGCCACCGCTGTCTCCCAGCCACCTCCTTCCCCTTCCCAGAGGCAGCTATTAGCAGTGTATCCAGTGTATCCCTCCTGACGTGGTCTGTGAACGTCCCAACATTCAGATGTCAGTGTTTTTTTATATATGTGTAAATGTGCATATATACACACACGTGTATATATATGGTCAGAATTTTCTGCTTGTCCTCCATCCAGGTTGGACCGTTCTGTAACCTCATCAGAAGCACACGAGTTCTGACTCCCCGGGGTGTGTTGTCAGACTTTGCGTTTTGCCAATCTCATAGGTGAAAAATGTTATCTCAATGTAATTTTAAGTGTATTTCTCAAAGTTGAGTATCTTTTCATGTGTGTAAGAGCCATTTGTAGTTCTTTTTCTGTGACCTCCTATTATGTTTTTGTCCATTTTTCAATTGGACTATTGATCTCTTCAGTTTCTAGGAACCCTACATGTTAGGGAGACTAGTCCTTTGTAATATGAGTTGAAATTTATTTTTCTGGTTTTGTCATGTGTTTTTGACTTTGTGTTACTTCTTTGGGATGTGGTGTTAAAAAACAAATGAAGACGGTTAACTAGCTTGAATTTGTCCCTTTTTTGTCTTTTTTTTTTTTTGCTTAGGAACCTGGCTGCTGTATCTGCCATGTACCTGGAGCATTGGTTTGGCCGCTGAACCAGGTTGTTTTCCAGATTGGTACATGTTATCCCTCTTTGGCACTGGGGCTGTTCTGATGCGTGGAGCCGGCTGCACCATTAATGACATGTGGGACCGGGACTACGATAAAAAGGTAGTTTGATCCTGGAAAGGAACAGAGGGGCTTCTCTCAATTCTGCAGAGTAATGTGGTGGCATCATTTCTGAAGGCCACATAAAGCAGCGTGGTCATTTAGCGTCCTCACTGAAATCCAGCGTCAGAGGTGCGGGATCAGGTGCATAGCTGGTGTTGCAGAGTGCCGTGTCCTTCGTTTCGCAACCAAGAGCGGCCATGGGGACAAGGTGTGTCCTTCATTTGTACAAAATAAATTTGAATTGAAAAGGCTGGGGCTGAGGATGTTAGGAGTGAAGGTGAAAAATCCATCCTAAACTTTAGGTGTCCAAAAGACCTGTCATCCATTCCTTTGAGATATATATTGGAGCCCTAACTATTGTTATGTAAATCAAATCTTAATTTAAATGAACCAACGCAGCCCCATTAACATTTGCTATAGTTATTTCTTTAGAAACATAATTTTATTTTTCTCTCCTTAGAAAAAAGATACATGTTTATTCTGAAAAATTCAGGCAGTACAGAAATAGAAAGTTCAGGGTCCGGCCCGGTGGCACAGTGGTTAAGTTCACATGTTCCGCTTCTTGGCGGCCTGGGGTTCGCTGGTTCGGATCCTGGGTGCAGACATGGCGCCGCTTGGCATGCCATGCTGTGGTAGGCATCCTATGTATAAAGGAGTCTTCCTCAGCAAAAAGAGGAGGATTGGCAGTAGTTAGCTCAGGGCTAATCTTCCTCAAAAAAAAAAAAAAAGAACAAGTTCTCCTTATGCCCTCCCCAAACCCCAGAGAGAACTTCAGTTTACAGTTTACATCATATTCCTCTGGATTATTTTCTATGCATATTCTAATGCAGTGTATAATTTTTTTATTTTTATTTTTTTTGTGAGCAAGATTATCACTGAGCTAACATCTGTACCAATCTTCCTCTATTTTGTATGTGGGATGCCACCACAGCATGGCTTGGTAAGTGATGTGTAGGTCCATGCCCAGGATTTGAACTGGCAAACCCCAGGCCACCAAAGTGGAGCACGTAAACTTAGCCACTGCGCCACCAGTAAGCCCTCTATAATTATTTTTTTGTACCTCAACAAACATTAGGATACGTTAATGGCTCAGGGTTTTGCTTAATATGTTAGATGGTAAGTAAATTGCTAATACATTAAATGATGTCAGTTGCTCTTAGGATATATTGATTAAGTGTGTTTAGTTGATGTGTATAATCTATCAGCCATGTGATAAACATTAGGTCCATAAACATTGAAATAATCTCAATGCACAGCTATTAACAATTTGGTTTTGTAAGCTGTGAGTGTTCTGATTTCATAAAAACCACATAGAATATGTTTCGATCACTATGTGACATCATTTTTAGTCTTTTGATGGAGTGCTTGTTTATTGTCAGCTTTCAAATTTAGCTAGTTTCATATCACTGTGCTGAAGAGGCAGTGTGACCTTGTGGTTAGAGTGTGGTCAGTGGGACTAGACTGACTGTACTACCTAGTGGCTGTGACTTTGCAAAGTTACTTAGCGTCTCTGCCTCAGTTTCCTAAAACTTAGAAATGGCAGGAATTTCTGAGGGTTGTTAGAAGGATTCAGTGATGTGATGCCTGTATAGCTCTTAGAATGGTGGCACTTTGGAAACATGCAAATACCAGCTGGAATAATCGCAATATCCTGAAACAAATATAGGAACATAAGTATTTTTTCCAGTTGAAACTATAGGGACCAAATCAGGGATAAAAGGTCCAGTTCCAGCACTCTAACTAAGATGAGTCATTATAGTTTTTGGCAGACCTTTTTATTGCATGGTGAAGCATGCTATGAATTGGGTCAGCAAATTTTTTTTTGTAAAGGACTAGATAGTTAATATTTTAGGGTTTGTGGGCCATACCATCTTTGTTGCAACTACTCAACTCTGTTGGAGTGTGAAAGCAGTCTTAAGCAATAGGTAGACAAATGGATATGGCTCTGTTTCAATAAAACTTTGTTTATGGACACTGAAATTTAAATTTCCTGTTATTTTCATGTGTCACAATACGTTACTCTTTTTTAAACTTATTTTCAACCATCTAAGAAGTACAAACCATTCTTAGCTCATGGGCTGTACCAGATCAGGCAGGAGGCTGGATTTGGCCCACAGACCATAGCTTGCTAACCCTTGGTATAAAGTGTAGAAAAATATGTTATATTAAAAATAGATAGCATTTATTGTATGCTTATCTGCTTCAGACACTGCATTCGCTGTATAAAGTAGGTGCTATTATTACCTCTTCCTCTCTCTCTTTTTCCTTTAACAAGTAAGTACCCTAAGTCCGAGAGAGGTTATGTAATTTGCCAAAATTCACACAGCCAGTAAGTAATGGAATTGGATTCAAATCCTGGGTTCTTTGGTCCCAGATCCTGAGTTCTTCTAGCAATGTTGAACATTTTGGTTATGTTCTTTATTTGTGGTTAAGTTTAGAATAATCACGTTTCATGATCTCTTGGAAGGAAAAGAAAAATTAATATATGTTATTTGTCCACATGAACAATTTGTCTATTTATATTCTTACAGTGAGTTTGCCCTTTATATTTGGGTAGAGTTCATGTAAGATTACAAACCCATTCCTAAATAGCTGGTGAAAGCACTCCCACTTGCACACCCGTATAATCTGTCTTTGTTCACATCTGATTTCTGAGTGTAGTGCTTCCCACACTCAAAATATCCATGTGATATCACCCTTATCCAACATCCACTGCAATTTCCTCTTTCCTGGGGATCCTCATTATTGTCCCTCTTTTCTCTATAGAAATTGAACATACACTTGCTACACTAGGTAGCTAAATCGCTAGATAAGGAAGTTGCTTTATTTTGTTTATTTGGAGATGAGGATGGGAGATGGACATAAAGCAGAATGAGTAGTGAGAATTTGTAATCTTTTCAAAGCTATTTTAAATACGGAGTTTTGATTCTTGGCAGTACTTCCAATGTTGATGTCACCTTTTATTCATATATCTGCCGTAGTGCCTACCATGGGCCAGACTCTTGATTAAAAGTTTAAATGAATGATGGAGCCATCTCATGAAGCTAAGGGATCTGTTTTTATGTGTTAAGGTTACAAGAACAGCCAATCGCCCTATCGCTGCTGGAGACATTTCAACTTTTCGATCGTTTGTTTTTCTCGGAGGTCAGCTGACCTTGGCGCTGGGCGTTCTTCTGTGTCTGAATTACTACAGGTATAGTAAATGTGTTTTTCATAATTGTGTGTAAAATGTCTCCTTCGGAAGGGAGGTAGTAGGAATAAAATAAAATTGAAATATCTTTATCCCAAAGTTGTTTATTGGCTACCTATGGAGCATCTAAGCTGGCAAGTATGAACGAGCCACCACACGTTGTAAGATCAAGATGGCTTTCCGCCAAAGGAATGGAGAGATCAGCTTTTAGTTTATTCTGAACCACCTTCAGTATCTGCAGTACATGTTCCCGAAGGGACGCAGGCACTTCCATGGGTTTTCTAGATGCATGCATGGGTGTGTGATGTATACACCCATCTGTATAACTTTATTTATCCTGACAGTATGGCTGGAGTAGATGGAAGCAGAAGTGATTATACTCATTTTGCATAAATAGGAACCAGGTTTCTCCCAGAGTCATATTCCTAATTAATGACAGAAGAAAAAAGTGGAAGAACGCATTCCTGAATCTCTTAAACAGTGACAAAATTAAACTTCTGTGCTTCAGATGGCTGCTTACAAAGTGCTTCAATAAGATAAAAAAGAGGAGGAGGTCAGCAAATAAGCGTGACTTTATAGCAGTTAGGCTTAATTGTATATCTTGCCCTGCAAGCGTCAGTCCCGTGAACACACTTGGGGAGGTGGTTCCCGGAGGGGCGGTGTTAGGTGAGTTTTGAGGTACCCAAGCACGTCTTATGTTATCCTCCTTGTGTAGGCGCTTGGGGACCTTATCCTCTTCTAGAGAAATAACACCCCTTTGTGCGTGTAGGGAGGGAATCTTGACTCTAATTTTCTGTTAGGAAGTCTCATTGCTAGCTGTCTTGATGTTGGTTTTTTTTGTTTGTTTGTTTGTTTGAGGAAGATTAGCCCTGAGCTAACTATTGCCAATCCTCCTCTTTTTCCTGAGGAAGCCTGGCCCTGAGCTAACATCCATGCCCATCTTCCTCCACTTTATATGTGGGACCCTTACTACAGTATGGCATGCCAAGCAGTGGCATATCTGCACCCGGGATCCGCACTGGTGAACCCTGGGCCGCCAAGAAGCGGAACGTGCCAACTTAACCGCTCTGCCACCGGGCTGACCCCTGTCTTGATATTTGAAAAGAAAATTAGGAGAGGCAGTAGTGTGTGGCGGCTGACAGGTTGGACACTCGAGCCAGGCTGCCTTAGGTTTGAATCCCGGCCCTGCGCCTGACTAGCTGCGTGGCAGTTGGCAGATTACTTCATCTCTTTGTGCTTTAATTTCGTCATCTGCAAAACACAAGTAGAATAAAACTACCTGCCTCTGAGGGCTGTGGTGAAGATGATAATGAGTTAACTTATGTAAGGTAGTTGGAACGGTGCCTGATACACGAAAGCCTACGTATGTGAGCTGTTGTTATTTGGCCTGGTGGTTTTGTAACACTTTAGATATTTTCTAATTATCTTTTATCCTAATCAATGTCCAGGAAGAGAATTTTACATAACAAAAACTGTAATTTAAGATAAATCATTTTCTAATTAGTATTGCTACTGTTGTCTCATTTAGCGATTTCTAAGAGATGGTGATGTTAATCTTTCTAATGGTTTTTCTTGGTTTCAGTGTAGCTCTGGGAGCAGCATCCCTACTGCTCGTCATCACCTACCCGCTGATGAAAAGAGTTACATACTGGCCTCAGTTAGCCTTGGGTGAGCTTGAAATAACTGTAAGAATTTCCTTCAATATCCTCAAACTGTACTTTTATATATAATATCATACATATGTATATAATGTGGCAGAGAAAGTGTCAAGTCAGTTATGACATTTTCTTATTATAAAGGAGGGCAGTTAGCCATTTTTATTGTCTAAGAAATCTCGCTTATTTATTTATTTGAGGAAGATTAGCCCTGAGCTAACATCTGCCACCAATCCTCCTCTTTTTGCTGAGGAAGACTGGCCCTGAGCTAACATCTGTGCCCATCTTCCTCCACTTTATATGTGGGATACCCACCACAGCATGGCGTGCCAAGCGGTACCATGTCCGCACCTGGGATCCGAACTGGCAAACCTGGGGCCACCGAAGCAGAACGTGCGCACTTAACCACTGCGCCACTGGGCCGGCCCCTCACATATTTATTAAGATTATCGTCATTATTTTCTGAAATGTTCTTTTAAAAATCTAGGTATATCACAAAGAAAAAAGTTAGCTGCCCTGACCCTGCCTTCACCTGGATGCCCTGAAGCCCTGCGAGATGGCAGTAGAAAGCATTCGCCACAGGAGAACAGGGGTTAGAGAATACAGTCACTCAGACAGAGCCCTTTCTGTGGAGCCTTCCTTGGGCCTCCCGGGAAAAAATTAGTCCATCTCTCCTCTGGGCTCCCGTCGCTCTCTGCCGTGGGATGGGATGTGGCGATTACTCATGTCAAGAGCGTTAATTCAACAAGATGTGGAGGGCCTCTCTGTCGCCATTAATAAACCGTCTGCCTACAAAGCACAGCATCCTTCACATATGGGTGGCCCGGCATCTAACATAGCACTTGGTACGTTGCTATGTACCAATAAATAATTTGTTAATAGAGAGGAAGATAGACAGCTGGGTAAGTCAAAATCTATTGGAAAAATGTCCACTCCTAGTTGTTTCTGTTCTACTCCTAGAATAATCCTAGAACTATTCTAGTTCTTTGAACTATTTTTTCAGTAAATAAAAGAAGAACCAAAAGAGACTCCAAGAAATTGATGCGAGCCTGACTTGTGGGACAGTTGTGGTGGAATGTTTATCTTTTTCCAAAGTCCTCTCGTTCAATGTTTTGTTTCTTTTCATTATTAAAAAAATAGAACATTATAGTCTCAACTGATCTGGGAATCTTTTGGTAAAAGGAAGATAAGCATTTCCTATCTGTAAGATAATATTAAGAAAGCTGGTATATTTACTTCAAATATTTATTGAACCCCTGACTTTTACTTTGTGCCGGGAATCCCACCAGGTACGAGGAAAATGAAAATGGCTAAAACACTTGCACCACCTTGAAGGAGCTAGAGGAGACAGCAGGAGAGCAGGTCATTGCAGTGCAGTGTATTGCCACGCGTGGGTGCTGTGGGACCACAACGGAAGGCACTTCCTCAGTTGAGGAGTGGAAGTAGGCAATGTAGGAGGAGAAAAGGGGTTTCTAAGAAAGGGCGTTGGGGACCCATTGAGTTTGAGGGAGCTGAGGGGCCTGCAGGTGGAGTGTCCAGCAGGCAGGTCAGCATCTGGTCTGAAGCTTAGAGAGTGATGAGGCTTGTGCATAGAGATTTAGGGTTGTCAGCATGCAGATGTCTGTTCACAGTTCTTAGAGAGGATGGGCTTATAGGATAAATAGTGTTCCCGTCTGTACTGCTGTTTCTGTGGCTTGTCAGGAGGTCAGGTGGTGATGGGTTTGACTCAGATAGGTCGAGGTGCAGACCCCAGCAGCTACTGGGTGTTGGCTCTGCCGGGCACCGCACTAGGTAGGATCCGTGTTCTGAAACCTGTTTATCCGGGGAGTATTATTCTTTCTATTAGCTGTGTTATTTTATTGTTAATTGACTTCTCTGAGCCTGTTTTCCTTTTTTGTAAAATGTAGCTAATAACTACCACCGAGAGTTGGGAGAATGTAAGGAAGAAGCATTGTAGAAAATAGTGCACACAGAGCCCAGTGGTCCATAGCAAGCACCTGCCCCACGCTGATGCCCTCTCCTGCCTGCGGGCGTTCTGGACTTTGTTTAGACTCTCCCTCTCCTTCTGTTCACTGATTGCAGGGTTGGCTTTTAACTGGGGAGCGTTACTCGGATGGTCTGCTGTCAAGGGCTCCTGTGATCCGTCTGTTTGCCTGCCTCTTTATTTTTCTGGAATTATGTGGACTCTAATATATGATACTATCTATGCCCATCAGGTAAAGAAATGATAATCTTTTTTTCTTAACTTTGGTTTAGTAGTTGTTGTTGCTTAAGAACTTTAAGAACCAAATTGAAATGAAAGTGTTGTTTTCTAAAAAGAAAAACACTTCTGTGGCGCCAACAGGATATTTTTCTTTCTTGTGTATGTGTATTTACCAAAGAGATCAACTCATTTATTTAATTTTCAAGCATTTAAATAGTATTTACTATACGCCAGACACTATTTTAAATACCTTGCAACTAATTGAATCCTCCTAACTATCTGTAAGGAAGGTACTTTGATTATCCTCACTTTACAGGTGAAGTGGTGTGTGGAGAGTAACTTGTCCCTGTCACACGGTTAGTGGTGACAGAGCTGGGACTCAAACCCAGACGGTCTTCAGAGTCTGTGCTCTTAACTGCGACCCTCTGCTACCCCTCTGTGGAGGCCTCTAAATCACTGTACCAGGCAGCTTTTTTACCTATTTTTTGTCATTGTCTCTTTAACACTGCAGAATAGTCCATTGACTTACTATGCCATAATTTTTTTTAAAGTGAACAGCTTGTCTATTTTGGTCATTTAAGTTCTGAGTTTTTGCGATTATAAATAATATGTTTTAATCACTAATGTCTTTATGAATATGAGTTTTTTGGGTAAATTTTTAGGAGTGGTATTACTTAGTTAAAGGATATAAATGTGTTTATAGCTTTTGATGTTGCCTTTTTCATAAGTTTAATAAAAATCTTTTTTTGCTTTTCTGGGTTTATGTTCTTAATTTTCCTTTTACATTTAGAACTTTAAAAAAAGATTTTTCTCAGTATTTTACTGAAATATGACTATGTATTCTCAACCATTTACTTAAAGAATATGTCCTGATTTAGTGAACTTTTTTTTTTTTTTTTTTTTTGGTGAGGAAGATTGGCCCTGAGTTAATGTCTGTTGCCAATCTTCCTCTTTTGCTTGGGGAAGATTGTCCTTGAGCTAACATCTGTGCCAGTCCTCCTCTATTTTGTATGTGGGATGCCGCCATAGCATGGCTTGATAAGTGGTGTGTCTCTCCATGCCCGGGGTCCGAACCTGCAAACCCCAGGCTGCCAAAGCAGAGTGCGTGAACTTAGCCATATACCAGCGGGCCAGCCCCTGATTTAGTGAAATTTTTTCCTAATATTTCTTTCTGGATTTCCTTCTGCTTTCTTTCGTTAACCTTTTTCCCCTACTCCATTTGTATTATGAAAATGTTTGCCGGATCTGATTTCCTGAAGTGAAACTTGACTGACAGTTTAGAAGAGATGCCTATACTTTTTACAGCAATGGCTGGAACCAGTGGTCAGGATAACTGTACTCCAGTTAGATTAACTTCTTCAGTAAAACACCACTGACACTTCAGTAAAGTACTGACTGACACTTTCGTGGTAACATAGTTAAAGACACTGTTTGCACCCTGAAGGTGGTGCAGTGTGAAAGGAAAAACAGGCACTAACCCCACACTCCGTATTATGTGGATTTGGGACCCTAAACGATAGCTTCTCAGAAGCTTTCTGCCTGCAAGTGGATGCAGAGTTCAGCGTGCAGCCTCTGATATCACACAACCATCATTACAACAGTGTGTGGAAATGCTTACAGATACAGTTGCTGGAGGAGAGCAGTCAGCTAGATGTGAGTGTCTCATCCAGACCCAGCTCTACTTAAACAGAAGGGATCGGATGGGAGAGGCAAGGAATAAATTGAGCTAAAAGTGAAATGTGAGTGGATATGGTTAGGTGGCAAGTGAGCATTTTTCTGCATCTGTTATTTTAGCAAGATTGAAACTAAAATGTGCAGGAAATTGTTGAGTTTGAGAACTCCGAGGTAAGGAGGAGCTATGTAAAGAATTAGATTGAGTTTTACTTCTAATGTAGTAAAAGCAAAGTTGAAAGTCATTACAGGGTTATAAGAAATAGCATGACGTGTATAAATAGAGCTGGGAGAGCATTTTAGCAGTAGCATTCAACTTTGATTTGGTCTGCGCATTGACTATGGATCAACCTGTGTTTCTGAGTTACTGTCATCTTTCACAGCTTATCACACAGATATGCTGTAGCTGCATGTTCTTGAAAAGACAGTTTCTTCTGGAATTTGTGGTGATGGCTGCACAACCTTGCAAATATACTAAAACTACTGAATTGTACACTTCAAAATGGTGAATTTTGAGGCCAGCCCTGTGGCTGAGTGGTTGGGTTCACGCGCTCCACTTCAGCGGCCCAGGGTTTCTCTGGTTCGGATCCTGGGCGAGGACATGGCGCTGCTCGTCAGGCCATGCATACCACAACCAGAGGCACTCACAACTAGGATATACAACTATGTACTGGGGGGCTTTGGGGAGAAGAAGAAGAAGAAGAAAAAAAAGATTGGCAAAAGTTGTTAGCTCAGGTGCCAATCTTTAAAAAAAAGAAAGAAAATACATGCTAAAAACGCGTTTAAAAAAAAAAAGTGAGTTTTCTGGTATGTTGATAAAAACCAGACAATCTGTTATTACTTTCTGATGTTAGGATAAGAAGGATGATGCTCTGATTGGCCTTAAGTCCACCGCACTGTGGTTCCGCGAAGACACCAAGCAGTGGCTCAGTGGCTTCAGTGTGGCTATGGTGGGGGCGCTGAGCCTGGTGGGAGTGAGCAGTGAGCAGACCGCGCCCTACTACGCTGCTCTGGCCGCCGTGGGAGCCCATCTGGCTCGCCAGGTTTGACTTTTTTCTTACTGTTTTCTCTTATTTTTCCTTGGTATAAATTATAGAAATTATTTAAAAGAAATGACCTCTGTATTCACCAAGCAAGGTACTTCTAGAAACAAGCAACTTCTTGGCTTGTACTTCCTTAAATGCCCCCTCCCTTGCCCCAACTTGTCATATAAAAAACCTTGCTGTATTTTAGCGAAATAATCTAAAACTAAATCTGATTTTCCTAGAATTACTTCTGATTTATGTCTGGAGACATTTCAACAGTGTGTGAAGGTTGTGTTTGAGTTGAATTACTGTAAAGGAAACTGGTCATCACAACCGTATTTTTAAAATGTGGGCTTCCAGTGAGCATTCTAGCAAACAAACCATTCCTAGGTGTGGATCCCACTGGCCCTCAGACAGGAAATGCTAACATGTCAGAATTCTGCCCAGAAAGGAGGAAACTGTCATTTCGGGATATTCACCCAGCATCCTAGCCCCAAGAAGTTTATATTGTGAATCCACATTGTTGAGTTTTGTAAAATGAATGAACTAAATCTAGTTTTAATTCAGTGGGTTGCTTGTAAACGGACTGTATCGTTGCATCAGTGTTAGTGTTATTTTCTTTGAACGGCATCAGAAGGATGTTAGTGAGCCTGTATTTAGATGATCTGTTTCATACAGGTTATTGCAGGTTACTTATCAGTGTAAGCAAGACTTGCATAACGTGGATGAAGGAAATTAAAACCTGATGTCCATAAAGTAAGCCACCTGCTGTAGCACCTTGACTGTCTTCCTCACTAGGAACGCGGAAAGATGGCATCTGCTGATTCTCCACATTTCACTGCTTTCCTCTTCAGAATTTCTGAGCACCTCCTTTTGGTTGTGACTCTGCTCCATGGGGGTTGTCATCATCAGTTGATTGGTCAGGATAATGGACGTTTAGTGGTATTTAAGCACCTGGATATTAGCAGAGGAAGGCAAAAATTATGAGGACAATCACAAACATCAATATTTGGAACCCATTTTATATTCTAAATTGCATTTGTGGTCCTCTGTCTGGTCCTTGACACCATATTTTAAGATGGACATAGCCTTCTAGTATATGAAGAGAAGGCAGATCACGATGATTTTGCATCTACAGGCCACGTTATAAAGAATAGTTGGGAAAATGAGTGATGCTGATGCTCGAGCCTGGAGAAGAGCAAGATGGGGACCTGAGACTTTCTCGATGGCTTTGCAGGGCAGCCGTGGGGAAAAAGCAGCATGTTTGTTCCAGGTCGCCAGCAGCAGGTCTAGGGCACCAGATCCTGTCTCTGTGTGAGGTTGGGAGGGAGATTACGTGTGTGGGGCTGTGTTGGTTATCATAAATAAACTGGGGAGGGGTCACTGCTGGCGGTTAGTGGGTGAGGGCCAGGGATATTAAATATCCTTCAATGCCCTAGACAGCCCTGCACAACAGAGAGTTGTCCTGCCCAAATGTGACTTGTTCTCCTGTTGGGATACCTTGCTCCAAAGAGTGAAGCTAGACCAGAGGGTCGGAGTTGTAGGGAGCAGATTTTGGATAGTCGGTGTGAGGAAGAGCTTTCTAAAGAGAACTGCAGATAGCTCGTGTTGCCTCAGAGCGTTCCTGCAGCCCTCGAGTGGGAGTTCTCAGGGCGCAGCTTAGATGATTCCCAGTGAGAGAGGTGGTCGATTTTTCTACAGTGGGAAACAGTTTGGGGGACATTAAGGGCTTCTATTGCTTAAAATTCTGTAACAAAGTGCTGTTGTCCTCTGTGTATCGATGTGTTTATTTGTGATGCCCAAAAGTCCGTGCTGAGTACTAGTGCCGCCTTGTGTTCTTCTCTTACAGATTTACACTCTAGACATCCACAGACCGGAGGACTGCTGGGATAAATTTACCTCCAACCGAACAGTAGGACTAATAATTTTTTTAGGGATTGTCCTTGGGAATCTTTGGAAACAAAAGAAGACAGATGAAACGAAGAAAAAAATAGATTATGTAATAGAAAATTAGCAAATGAAGTTCATGTAGGAATTTTTTAAACAAACTTTTACAAAATACTCTCAGGTCTTGTAAATACGTAATTAGATTTGAATAATCAATCTTACAATGTGTTAAAGAATTAAGAACCAGAAGATGAAGACAGAGCGTATTTGCCTGGATTTTAGTTCAAGTATTTACTAGCAAAATTCTTCCCCTGTCACAGAAACCAGGGACTCTTCAGGATTTGAGATGACCTTGAGTATTGAAGTTGAGGCACTCTTCTGCTCACTATCATTCTCATCTGCACTTTTGGAAATTGTCTGACTTTGGGCACTTTGGAGGAAACCTGGCCGATGTGTATCTCTTCTAAATGAATGTCCCTGCAGGAAAATGCACTCTCTTTTTTGGGGGAAAAGAAAAGCTGCTACGGAAAGTTGGCGTTTATTGTTCTTTATTGTGACCTTTACTCACTGCCAAAAGCTGTAATTCAGGAAACCATTTTGTTTCTTATATTTTAGGAGAATTTAAATAAGTAAATAAAAATTTTTACCTACTATGCTCATACATACTGCTGTTGTTGCCCACCCTGACGTGTATTTGGGAGGCCTCTCTGTGCAGCCCTGTGACCAGAGTGGGCTGGCAGGCAGTCCTCGGGGACTATTTTAATTTCTATTTCTTTTTTATCTTATCTGATTGTAATTTATAGGATAGTGGCACACTGGTTAAAGTGTACTAACTATTTCTTCCCTTGCCTCCTTCAGAGTATTCTCAACACAGCAGCCAGAGTGATTTTCTTAAAGCCTCTGTAGGGTCATGTCCTTCCCCTGCTCAGAACTCTGTAGGGTCTTCCCACGTCACTCAGTACGGACTAAAAGTCCTGTCACCTGCTGGGCGCTCCATGGTCTGGCTTTGTCTGTGACGCCTCCTCACACCCCTCCAGCCCGCTGGCGGCCTCTCCGCTTCTCCCAGGCTGGGTGGATTGCCCAGAGTGCTCGCCTGGAATCGTGTCTCAGTCCTGCCCTGCAGCCCTTTTCCTACATGTCTCCTTCTCAGAGAGGCTTCTCCCAGCCACTGTTTGTAAACTTCTGTGCAGATGCTACCTACACTTCTATCTCCTTGCTCTTTGTTGTTTTTTTCTCTTCAGCACTTATCGCTATCAACCTAAAATATATTTTGCTCAATTTAAGTGACTCACGGACAGTGGGGTGGAGGAGAGGCAGTCACTTGTTGTGTGGGTTGTAGACAGCAGTAAACGCTAAATTGCAAAATGATAACGATGGCAGTGATGCAGCTGACAGAGTACTTAACAGCTGCCAGGCACTGATATATCAGCACAGGAAAATGTGTTTAACTCTTGATTCAACAAAGACTCAGCAACCGAGTGAGTGTTTAGACTAGGGCAATGGTGGCAGCTGTAATTCTCTGCTGTAGCAGCAACGAGTTGAAGGGGAGAAGCAGTAGAAACGTTGTGTCCTACTTTAGGGGTGTCTGATTGGCTTCTGTTTATCTAATTCTGACACTGCACCACGATAGATAAAATTTAAGGCTATGTTGATTTTTGTTTTCTTACAAGTATCACCCTGTATTTTAAAATCTTAACCCAGTAGCACGGATTCCACTTAGAGTGTATGCAATGTATTTCAATTTTATTTTGTTTTCCTGATAGTTGATGAAAGTTATGGAACAAATCTCAATATCAATAAAACTCCTGCAGCCATTGTGATAAATGGGGACAGGAGAATATAGGTAAGAGTTCATAGATTTTCTTCCTCTCAAAAAGCTGCTTAAACTTAATTATGTTAATTCCTTTTTATTTCTTCCTTGTCCCACGTAGAAAGGCTGAAAAAGTAGTATAAATGGGTAAGAGGCAGATAGGGGAGGAAAAGAGATGAGGTAGACTATTAGCCTCTGAAATCATGGACTTAGAAACAGTTCAGGGCTGGAGAGTCACGCAGCCGTCATCGTGTAGACTCAGGTGGTGTGTCTCGCGCTCGCATCAAGGGGCCCTGTAACCTCAGATAGGTGAAATTAGCAGTCTTGTCTTAGGAAACCCGCTTGATGGAGAGGACCCTTGCCCTGGTTTCCTGCTACAGAGTTACTGTGAGGTTGTAAGGAGAAAGCAGGTGAAAAGACTAGAATAGTTATGTAGTATAAGTTTATGGTGGGGGTGGAGGTGGGTGGGAGCCACAGGTAATCTGGCTGCAGAGTCTGAGAATTGCATCACTGCCTCTCCCTCTTCCTGGACTTCCTTTAAATTCCTCTGTGCCTCTTCCAGATTGTAAAGGCCTCCACCATCAGGCCGCACCCTACTGTTTCCTCCAGGTCAACATACACTCTCGCCCTTGGGCTGATCCCTTCACCTCCGGAGGCCACACTCATCAGTCTCCCTCTGCCGTCACAACTGTCCTCCTGGCAGCTGGTACAGTGGCGAGGGCCTGGCTTTCAGAGCAGACAGGCCTGCATGCGAATCCCGTTAGCAGCTGGGAGACCTCGGGCAGTGAACCGCCCTCAGCTGCCAAACCCAGGCTCCTGTGAACAGTCACCAGAGTTGGCTTATTAAAGCCCGCTAGGGGATGAATTGTGTTGCCCCAAATTCATATATTGAAGTCCTAACCCCCAGTTACTCAGAGTGTACCCGTATTTGGAGATAAGATCTTTGAAGAGTTGATTAAGTTAAAATGAGGTCATTAGGATGGGCCCTAATCCATTATGACTGGGGTCCTTATAAGAGGAAATCTGGACAAAGAGACACCGACACTTGCACACTCAGATGGCTGTGTGAACGCACCGGGAGGAAACAGCTGTCTGCAAGCCAAGGAGAGGCCTGAGAAGAAACCTAGCCTGCCAACACCTTGATCTCAGACTTCTGGCCTCCAGAACTACAAATAGAAATAAAAGTAAATTTGTGTTTTTAGGCCGTTGGGTGTGTGGTATTTCATCGTGGCAGTCCTAGCAAACGCACGAAGCCCTAACACTGCGCCTGGCACAGAAAGGGCACTACAAGTTCAGTTCACTAGAAGGCCCTCCCGTTTCCACTCCCTTTCCTGTCCACGTTTTTGTCCTAAAGCACAAGTTTTAGCCCTCCTAGTGTCCACAATGGTGGTAGGCTGAACAAAATCCTCCAGAGATGTCCCTGTCCTCAGCAGAGCCGTCAATATGTTACCTCACGTGAGGGGGCTTTGCAGATGCGATTGAGATGGGAGAGTACCCCAGTTTATCCAGGTGGGCACAATGGAATCACAAGGGTCTTTATAAAAGGGAGGCAAGGTCAAAGTCAGTAGTGGGAGACGTGATGACAATGAAGCAGGAAGCTAGAGGGATGGAAAGGAGTCACGAGCCAAGGAACGCGGGTGGTTTCAGAAGCTGAAAAAGAAGAGGGCACAGATTCTCTCCTGAGAGGCTGTAGAAGGAGCCAGCCCTGCTGACACCTTGACTTCAGCCCTGTGAAACTTGAGTTTGGACGTCTGACCTCCAGAATTGTAAGTCGTAAATTTGTGTTGTTGTAAGCCGCTAAATTTGTGATAATTTGTTATGGCAGCAATAAGTAAGCTAAAAACTATTCGAGCTCTGATTGACCTGGCTTCTGAACTGCCAGGGCGCTCGGTTAGTGCCAGTGGAGCAGTTGCTAAGAGGACAAGTCCTGGAGAGTTTGCCTTGGTTGGAATCGCCACTTTAGCACCTGCCGATTGGATGGTCTTGGGCCAGTTACCTGCTTTCTGTGGTTCAGGTTCTCATATGGGGCTAATAACGGTACCCTTCTCATGGATTTAAAAATCATCTGTCTCCATCTACTAGAGTACAGGTTCCATGATAACTAGGACTGTTTTATTCACCAGAATAGCCCCAGTACGTCACTGTAGCATTCAATAAATATTTGCCATTTATCTTCTATCAGCTAGCTAACATTTGAGTACTTGCCAGACCTGGTGTTACGTGCAACCGTCCATTAGAAATTATTAATGCCATTCAACAACGTGTGAAAAAACAATGTGACATCATAACAAAAATAGAGATTTTCATGTACACATGATTAAAACTGTAGAAATATATATAATGAAGAGTAAAGAAACAAAGACAAAGATATGTCCTGGGTGATAGGTTATTATAATATTGCTTTATAATAAAATTAGATGGGTACTGTCCTATATTTCATGTTTTAAGCTAATCTATGAATATAACCTTTAGCTCTTCCATTATTTTTACTTTTTAATATTTGCATTTAAAAAGCAGACTTCAGGGGCTGGCCCGGTGGCATAGTGGTTAAGCTCGTATGCTCCACTTTGGAGACCCAGGGTTCGCTGGTTTGGATCCCAGGCATGGACCTACACACTACTTGACATGCTGTGGCAGGCTCAGGGCTAATCTTCCTCAAAATAAAAAATAAAACTAAAAATATATACTTCAAGATAACCTATGTGTAGCCCCTACAAAAACAAAGGAAAGAAGATTACTATTAGTATTTTAATGGTATTTCCAAAATGAAGGATAGACTTGAGTAGTAAAGGGAAACGTGTACCTGCAGCCTCGGACTTCCGTGTCCCTTTAAGTGATAATCCTTGCCCACATCTGATAAAGAATTACAGTTCCAAGAAAGAAAGTAAACCCCAACAGAGCACCAAGGTTGAGTGCTACCAGTCAGTCACATTGTAAAACAGTCATATCCCCATCTGACTAAGGAGCCAACATAGTTCCTTAATGAGGTCCAAAGGCCGCCCGTCATGCTGGGCAGTGAGTCACCACATGTTGCTCAGGATCGGAAACGTGTCCAGGAATAGCAATGGCACCTTGATAGTCCTCAGGAATAATTGATAAAGGGCATGAATAAAAAGTTGCCAAGCTTTCTTTTCTCCTATCTTTTAAAAATAATATTTGCTGCATTCTTATATCCAAACACAAAAGTAACATGTACATTGTGGGAAGTCTAGAAATACAGAAAAGCACAAAGGGAAAATAAATTCATTGTAACATTATTATTCAGAAAGATGCACTATTAGCAGACTGATCATCTTCTGGACTTTTAATAGGCATATAAACACTTTTAATAAAATTAGAGCCACACTCTACTGCTTTCACTTAATATTTTCCCATGTCTTTAAATCTTCTTTCAAAATATGTGTTTGTTGGCAGCATAGATTTTCATTAGATACATGTACTATTATCTATTTAATCCTATTATTGAATACATAGGGTTTCTGCTTTTTTTCCTCCTTCACAAACACTAGTGCTCTGAATAGATTCATATCTTTGGGCACATCTCTGTTATTTCCACAGGATAAGTTCCTAGAGGCAGAATGTCTGTGTGCACATTTCCGGGGATTGGATGGTGGGGGGAGAGGATGGGACCTGGTGGTGTGCACATTTTTAAGGTTTTGCATACATTTTCTCACGTTGCCTCCAGAAAGGTCTATATTGTTACCCTCAGCACGTGAGGGGCTCTTTCCTCAGACTCTGGCCAACGCTGACGTAATTTTCTAACCCTTGCCAATTACATAGGCAAAAACAGCACATTGTTCCACTCACATTTCTGTGATTACTAGTGTAGTTGAGTATTTTTCAAAATGTTTATAGAACATTTGTATTTCTTCTGTGTGAATTGCCTGCATGTCTTACCCACTTGGCTATTGCTCTTGTTAATACATGCTGCCTTGTTGATCACATTCCCCAAATCTGATGTTTGACATACTTAGACTGTTCTCATTTTATACGATTATCATTTTGTTAATAGTTATAAGATTTTCCATTTTGTGCTTTAGACAGAACTGTCTCTTCCATGGAGAAGGTAATGTGTCGAACATATTTGTAGTTCTTCTCATTCATGTGTTCTATTCAGTGAATCATCAAACATTTTTGAGCATCTCCTATGTCCCAGGCGTGGGTTATTTGCTGCAGACACAGAGATGAATTAGATAGTTTCTATTGTCAGAAAGCTCACGATCTGGTACATAGAGCTGTGCTGTCCAACACGTGGCCACTGGCCAAGCGAAGTGGTTAAGCATTTGAAATGTGGCTTGTCTGAATTGAGACGTTCTGTAAGTGTAAAATATGCACTAGATTCCGGAGACATAGTATGAAAACATGCAAAATATCTCGCAAAATAGTAATGTGTTTATTGATTTCAAGCTGAAATCATATTTTTGGTGTGAGCCAAATACAATATACTATTAATACCAATTTTACCTGTTTCTTTTTTTTTAAAGATTTTATTTATTTCCTTTTTATCCCCAAAGCCCCCCAGTACATAGTTGTATATTTTTAGTTGTGGGTTCCTTCTAGTTGTGGTACGTGGGAGGCCGCCTCAGCATGGCTTGATGAGCGGTGCCATGTCCGCGCCCAGGATCCAAACTGGCGAAACCCTGGGTCGACGAAGCAGAGCATATGAACTTAACCACTCAGCCACCGGGCGAGCCCCTCTTTTTAGTTTTTTAATATGGCTACTAGGAAATTTTAAATTGCATTAGTGGCTAACATTATATTTCTGATATATAGCAACACACTATATGAGATTATTGATATTCAAAAGGTTTGACCTATAAAAATTACATAAACTCAGAGCTTTAGTTTCTTTATTTGCTAAACATGAGGAATAAAATTTAACTTCCTTTGATTGGTGTGAGGCAAAACAGATAAATTTCCTGGCATGTGATAAAAACTCGAAAAAATGTTTATTCCTTTCTCCCCCTCCTCCCGTGCTTTGAAAGGTAAGCAGCTATGGAAACAGAAAAAGAAAACCTTTAAATATACCAGTATGTCAGTGCTTTTAAAGTTCATGCCATCAACAATACCATCTTTCTATCTGTGTGGATACTCTTTCATGAATAAGTTGAGAGACAGATGATGATAAATAGAGGATGAATGGCTGGACAGATGGACGGATGGATGGATGGATGAAGGGAGGGAGGGAGGGATGGATGGATGGATGAAGGGATGGACGGATGGATGGATGGGGGATGGACAGGTGAACAGGCCAATAGATACATAGATATTCAGTTATTCCTCCTCATCTGTTAATATTTTAATCAGAAAATGGGAAAAACTCCCTAGCTTTCCTTTCCTTCTCAACACTGAGCCAGAATCCTACGAGCAGAGCACAGTGCCCAGGAGAGATGAGCGGGCACTAGTTACTTGTTGGATGAATAAGTGGAACTTTTGGAGCAGGTAGGGCCATAGAGACCACCTAGCCCGGTGAATCTCTCTAACTTTTGTTAAATAGGCAACAAAAATACATTTTTCAAATAAAATCTTACATAAAGCCCCAATACATAAATACAGAGGAAAGCAGAGACACGTCCCTTTAACCTGGGTGACGATGCCTGACCGCTCCCTTCTGAGCTTCCCTTTCATGTTCCAGGAGCCCCTACTGGACTTCCGGGGGGGCCTTGGGAGGCTCACAGAACCCGGTGTGAAAACCGTTTATCCCTAATTTTGCAAGTAAGGCCTGGAGAAACAATTTCCTCATAATCAGAATACGTTATTGCCGGATGAGACTTGAGATAAGAATGAACATTTAAGTCCCTACAGTTGCTAACTGTATGACTTAGAGCAAACTATTTAAACCTTTCCAGCTTCAGTTTCTTTGTATCTAAAATGAGGATTAAAATAATATCTACCTCATGATCGTGTTGTAAGGATTGCGTGAGAAAATGACCTCATCTGGTCCCGTGACTTCCAATGTCATCTGTACATGGATTACTCTCAAGTATGTACCTCCAGCATAAACATCCTCCTTGAACTTGAACAGGGTGGAACTGAATATTGAACTGCCTGCTGGGTATTTCTACTTGAATGACACACAGACACCTCTGACTTAAACACGCTCCAAACTGAGCTCCTGGTCCTCCCCTCGCACCTCCTCCTCCCACGTTCCGCACCATCTCAGCGAACTGAGTAACGCCGGCATCCACTCCTCCTGTTGCTTGAGCCGAAACCTTGGGATGGTCCGTGACTCCTCTCTTTCTCTCATATTCTATATCCAAGATGTTAAAAGAGCCTCTCAGCTCTGCCTTCAAAGTACGTGCAGAATCCGACCTTTTCTGGCTCCCACCCTGGTCGAAGTCACCATCCGCTCTCCCTGGCTGAGTGCAAGAGCTCCTAACTGGTTCCCCTCCTCTCCTTCATCCTGTTTCATTCTGTCCCCACCATGAGACCAGGGTGATCCTTTAAAATATAAGCCAGCACCTGTCGTGCCTCTGCTCAGAACCTCCCAGCCGCTCCCAGTTTCTCTTGGTGTACAGCCAGAGTCCTCAGCGTGGCCCCCAGGCCCTGTGGTCTGGCTACCTGCCACCCCGACTCTGCCACCTCTCCCCTTGCTACTGCGCCCCGGCCATCCCGGCCTCCCCCTGGTTCTGGAATGCTTCTCCAGCTTCCTCAAGGCCACCTCTTCACCTCCTTCAGTTTTTGCCCAAATGTCATCATCCCAGTGAGACTTTCTTTGTCTTCCCTTTTTAAAACTGCACACTCACCATAGATACACTTCTTTTTTTCTTTTGTTGCTTTATTTTTCTGTATAATAAAACATATAATTCATTTTATTTATTTTCTTCTTTGTCTCTCCTCACCATCTAGAATCTAAGCTCCACGAGGGCGCAGATGTTTCCTGTTGTGACCAAGACTTTATCTCCAGTGCCTGGAATAGTGACGAGACAGAGCGAGTGCTCACTAAATGTGTCGAATGAATCATGTATGTAAAGCTTTTAGCAGCGCGGTACGTGATCATTGATATTGTCATTGTTTGCAGGCATCTTCAGCATTCTTTTTCCTCTCCAAACTCTCTCTCTTTCCAGAAGCCATGTAGGAAGAACTATTCGCTTATGAGATAGCTGATTTTAAGGCTCTATTTTAAGAGAACAATTTCAACATTTACTTCCTAAGCATAGGTTTCTTAAATGGCTTCAATTTATTAGGGGTGGGAGAATGTGGAACAGAAAATGGAGAACTCGTTGAATTGATGCATGAATTTTAAAGAGGTATCCTACCCACTAATGGAGTATAAATTCAATGTAAAGAAATTGAAAGTAATTATGCAAATACTAATTAGATTCCTATTTGTTTACTTACCAGCTTAAAACTTGTGACTTGAGCTGAGAGTTAAAAGATTTGAGCTTTAACATCCAGCTGGACTTTTTAAAAAGTCTTTTTCTTTCTGGAAATACTCGTGTGCTCAGGAAAATCGATCTCACACCACATTCCTATAGTCATCACTGACTTCCATAACAGTCAAGTGTGACAACCACATGGGCTTCTAGGACGCTTGCTCCAGTTTGCACTTCATTACAATCCAACACAGGTGATGGTTTGATTGAATTTTCTTTTAAACGTTAAAGTTATTAATTTTCCTTAGGCAGCATTGAGCATTGTAACAAAAGTAAATTATCATGACTCTTACTTCCTTTATATGACAGTGGTAGAAATATTGACGCCGTGTCTGCGAGAGAATCACTGGTATCTGAGGCCAAGTCATGTTGCAGGAATGCCTGATAAACACAAATTGCTTTCGGTTTGTGGTACTTCCTTGAAGAGAGGGAAGGACAACTTTAACACTTTAGAATCAAGAGTGAGTTTATGTCTCTGATCAGTATTTTAGTACTAAAAATAAACATTCTATGAATATCTTAAGCAAATACCCTTGAAAATGTTACAAATAAGAAAAATTTTAGCACAAATTAATTAATAAATGAAAATTAAGATCTCCAGGTATGCAGAGGAATGTAGGAAAAAGGTATACAGTTTCATCATTTTTCCCCATTCATGCATTCATGTTTCTGATTTCCTTCATTTTGTTTCTGGCTGGTCTTTTTTATGTGGTCGATAGCCCCTCCTCTAAGTCAGATATGAATGGAGGTTATAATAACACATGTGAATGTGTTCCAGGAAAAAGGAACAGCAAGTATAAAGCCGTGAATTAGGGACAAACTAAGCAGATCCATGGGACAAAAAGGTCCAATTTTTTATCTTGTTTGCGTGGCCATGCTACCTTATAGCAAGTGGTGGTGAGGATGCTGGTGGAAATGCAAAATGGCGTTGTCACTTTGGAAAATGGTTGGGCAATTTTGGATAGTTAACTATGTATGACCTAGCAATCCCGCTCCCAGGTTTTTACCCAAGAGAAAAGAAAACTTAAGTTCACACGAAAACCTGCACATGAATGTTTACAGTAACTTGTTCCATAATCATGCCAAACTGGAAGCAAACCAAATGTCCTTCCATTGGTGAAGGGTAAACAAATGGTGGTACATATATATAATGGAATACTACTCAGGAATGAAAAGGACAAAACTACTGATCCATGAGACCACATGCATGGATCTCAGATGCATTATGCTAAGAGAAAGAAGCCAGACATCAAAAGCAGTGTACTGTGGGATTCCATTTACATGACATTCTGGAAAAGGAAAAACTCTGGGGACAGAAAACAGATCAGTGGTTGCTAGAACCTGGAGATCAGGGGAGAGGTTGGCTACAAAAGGGCTCAAGGGAACTTGGCGGGAGAGGGAACTCTTCTATACTTTGATTGCAGTGATTTACACAATTGTATATCTTTGCCACAACTCATTGAACTGTACATACACACACACAAAAGGTAAATTTTACTATATGTTAATTATCCCACACACACGAAAAATGAATAGAAGTCATTTTCATCAAGATGGGGTGAGAATAATCAAAATGCAATCACATTGTTGCCATGCTATTAAGTTAGGAGCTAAAATTCTATTGTTGTAGATCTGTCTGCATATGAACTTCTGTTCCAGAAGAACCACCCCTTTTCTAACACCTGCAGTCATTCATGTAATCAATATTTATCAAACATTTGTTATCTGCCATGCAGTGTTCTGGATCCTGAAGACACCTCAATGAATGAGATATGTCCCAAGCTTTCTAGAGCTTGCATTTCAATATCAAATAAATGAAGGCATAAGTAAAAAACATAGGGGCCGGCCCCATGGCCGAGCGGTTGAGTTTGTATGCTCCACTTCGGCGGCCTGGGGTTTCACTGGTTCAGATCCTGGGCACAGACATGGAACCACTCATCAGGCCATGTTGAGGTGGCGTCCCACATAGCACAAACAGAGGGACCTGCAGCTAGAATATACAACTATGTACTTGGGGGCTTTGGGAAGAAGAAGAAGAAGGAAAAAAAAAAACAAGATTGGTAACAGATGTTAGCTCAGGTACAAATCTTAAAATATATAGAGAGATATATACACTATTTAAAATAATTTAATTTGATAGTGGTAAGTTGTTAGAAAGAAAAATCTAGCTTGGTAAAAGGAAAGAGAGTTTGGGGAAGAGAGGCTATTTTTGATGGTGCCTGGAAAGAAATTCTGAGTGACAGGTGAACAGAGGCTTAAATGGTGTGGTGGAGGGAGCCGTGTAACAGCTGGGGCAAGAATGTTGCAGGAAGAAGGAACAGCAAGAGTATCAGCCTTGAAACAGGGAGGAATCAAGTAGACACAAGGAGTAATCTGGTCTTGTTTTCACAGTCCATAACCATGTCACCTTATAAATTCAGATAATTTTAACTAACGCTTATCAAATTTATAAAATACTGGGGAAAATTTGGTTTACTCCTCCCCGAGTGGTAACTTGAAGGTAGAGTCATGCGCAACTACTGTCAAAACAAAACAAAACACATGTCCGTGTTCTTAGTTGCAAACTGGTCAGTCTAGGCAGACAGTTTATCAAGAGAACATCAGGAAGCTCACAGGAGTGAAGAACCAGTACGCTAGTTATCGATGTATTGCCTCTCAGCTGTAAATTCAACCTTCATTATCTGCTCTGCAAAACGGAGCTGGACCCTGTAGCCTTTCTCCTTGGCAGTGAGCATGACATTGACTTTGTCAGTGGGGGCTGCAGGAGGGGCACTGCAGGAGGAGGGGGCTCCTTTTCCTGATTCAGCTTGTTCCATTTGCTTCTTGCTTCTACATGTGGCTGTCAGCAGCATGTGGTGGGGACATGCAGTAATGTTCCTCCCCCGCTATTATGGGCTGAATCGTGCCCCCTGCAAAATTTATACGTTGAAGTCCTAACCCCCAGGACCTTAGAATGTGACTGTATTTGGAGATAAGGTCTTTAACAGGGTAATTAAGGGTAAATGAGGTCATTAGGTTGGGTCCTAATCATGATGTAACTGGTGTCCTTGTAAGAAGAAGAGATCACACAAAGGAAAGACCATGTGGAGACACTGGAAGAAGGCCATCTACAAGCCAAGGAGAAAGATCTCAGAAGAAATCAACCTTGATGACCCCTTTTTCTTGGACTTCTGGCCTCCAGAACCAGGAGGAAATAAGTGTCTGCTGTTTCAGCCGCCCAGTCTGCAGTACTTTGTTATGGCGGCCCTAGGAGACTAATGTACCAACTGTGTACGTAAAGGCAAGCTCTTAGCTCCAGCGCAGCCCAGGGACCACCTTGCTGCAGCCCTCATGACTCCCTGAATTCTTGACGCCCTGAATCCCTGCACTGGCCCATCCACCAGCCTTCACCCTCCTGCACTCCAAGTGGTCTGCTAGTCTTGCCCACGTGTGCCCCAGAGGATTTTCCTCCTTGCCAGTCCTGAGCATGGTTTCCTGGCCAGGCTCAGCCCTCCTGCTCCCCAGAAGGGTGTTACTTGCTTGTCCGGTGACCATAGACCAACTCTGGCTGTGGGCCACCCAGCAACCTGGCCACCATCCAATGGGCTGCAATCACTCCTTCTCCAGAAAGGTTTGAGTCCCAGCTTAGGGAGAGGGACCCCATCCCAGTTTGTTTCTTCCTTGGGTACTTTTCGCAGCCCTAGAGTGTTCTTTAGAGTTCCCTTTACCTCTTATAGTTATTATATTGTTATAGTTAATAATTCCGTATACTAAACTTTCCCTGTTCAAATTATGCTGGGCCTCTCACGGTACAGTCTGACTGATGCAGAATTGGTACTGGGAGCAGCCCGAGGAGATAGACCTACAAGGATGGGATTTGGGGTTGGTTTGGTTGTGCCCTTGGATTTGAGCACAGTGCTGAGCTCCTTGGCAATGGGAGATGGGAATCTAGTACTCCCTGGCATGCCGGGACATCGCAATCAAACCATCACCTGTGTTGGATTGTAATGAAGTGCAAACTGGAGCAAGTGTCCTAGAAGCCCATGTGGTTGTCACACTTGACTGTTATGGAAGTCAGTGATGACTATAGGAATGTGGTGTGAGATCGATTTTCCTGAGCACACTTGAGTATTTCCAGAAAGAAGAAAACTTTTTAAAAAGTCCAGCTGGATGTTAAAGCTCAAATCTTTTAACTCTCAGCTCAAGTCACAACTGGAGCACCAGAAACCTTCCATGCAGCCCTAAAATAATCTTTGCTTTCTTCTCAGAGGGCTGATATTGCTGAGAATTAAACAAATCTCATTGTCTGCACTGCTGAACTAAACAATGGTTGAATTTACAGTTTCTGAGCCTCCCTTTCTTGTGGAAGCAGCTTGCAAACTAGCATTCCTTTGCTTAAGTACCCATGAAAACCTCATCTGGGGCAGACATCTTCAAGGGGTCTTTCATCCTCCTCAAGACCCAGTCCGTCCACCCCGTATTGTGACTAGACACATAACTGGGGTGAAATCTCAGCATGTTCCAACAGGACAGGTACACAATGTGACCCAGGAAGAAATCGTTTATACCCCAAAAGAACGGCCACGCTTTCTAAGATATATCATCAGAAACCTTGGGGACATGTGTGGGAGTTCATTCTAAGATGTTAGGACAGGAAGAATAGATTATAACACCTGGTCAGGCCAAATTCATCTCTAAGAGTGCACTTACTAGAGAGCTTTCCTGACGTAACATGGAAGAGGGAGTCCAAAGGTCAAGGGAGATCAGAATCTTAGGTTGGATTATCCTGTGCAACCTGCACACCCAGCTCCCAGCGAGGTTCCTGGAAAAGGCCCAGAAGACAACTCCCTTCATGAAGGCATCTGCAGGCTTGGAAAGCTCTGTGGTTGCTCTATTTTATAGGCTGGTTGTGACTCTAGGGGATATCACCATTGAGAGGGACTGGCTGATTTCAATGGGGATGATGGGATCCCAGAGTAGCAGAGGCCAATGGCAGCATTTAACTGCCTAAGATGAGGTGTGTGGGCACATCTACCGTAAAGGACAGCAGAGATATATCAGTAGTCAGAACGCTTGGGCTTGCAAAGATCCTTGACAGTGGCTAATTGATCAGAGTAGATGGGCAGCCTGCCATATGACTTGATCTAGATTACAGAGAAAGCTCTAGGTCTGGTAGGTAAAGACCTGGCTTGAGTTATCGTAGTGGAAAGTCACTGCCTTTTACTCAATTTCTCGACCTAAGCGAACACAGACTCAGAGGTCCTTGAATGAAGATGTCTTTTGTGGCCCACCCTACCCAGAGCCCCCAGGGAGAGGATTCTGGGTCACCACACCTAGTGAGGGGCAGAACAGGGATCTGAGTTCCAGCCCCCACTCTTAAGCATTCTTATCTTTTCTCTCCCTACTGGGCACAAGGTGGTGAAACCCTCAAGCCTGGTCTACATGACGTGTAAGTCCAGCTGAAGCTCACATGGTGTGGAGTTGAGGAAGGTGCACGGCACTCTGCATCCTAAGTGGCAAATCTGCAGTTTTGAGGAGAGTGATTATGGCCGCTTCTCCTCTTTTGTCCTTTCGGAGCAGAGGCTCCTAGAAACCCGTAGATGGGGATGGTACCAGGTGCCTGTTTGTTCATGGTGCTGCTGAACCAATCAACCCAGACCTTTCTAGGCTGGCATGCAAGGCCTCCCTACCCCAGCTAGGGTGATCAAATGGCCTGGTTTGCCTGGGGCTGAGGTGTTTCCTGAGACATGAAACTTTCTGTGCTACAACTAGGAAAATCCCAGGCAAACCAGGACTCCCATAATCCAGTAATCCAGCACCATTGCAGCAAAGCCTCACCCATGAGTACAGGAAAACAGATGAGTTGCGCAGAGTCTATCCGATTTTGACTCTACTTCAGGATGGAATCAAGTGAGTTAATCTATGTGCAGTTTTTTGATAAAGTACACTGTAAATTTTCTATGTCTTTTAGCTATTAGTATTGATTCCAATTTAGAAGATGGTAGAATATTTACCATAAGCCCATCCATAAGCTCATAAACTCAATGCTTGAATAGTTCATGTGAAGCAGCCTTCAGCCCAGAATTACGTAAAGTTTGTCACAAACAAACTTGACTTCAAAATAATTTCCTCGGAATTTTCAGAATATGTTAACACCAGTACAACTCTACAGCTATTAAGGGGGACAAATAGTATACATATGAATTTAATGCACAGGCAATGTGGAAACTCTCTTTTAGACTTATTTTCAACAGCTGCCCACTGACCTTTCTTTCTTTAAAAAAAATTAGTTCAATTCTCTTTTTTTTTACCCCTTTATTTCTTCGTATAAAAAGGCTGATAATCAGTCAAATGTCTAAAAGGCAGACAATAGATAAAGTACAAAAGTAATTTGTTTGATCCCGGAATCATAGGCTTAAGCATCTCAAAAGTTTCGAAACCACCCCAGCAGCCATCTGACCTTGTACCTGCAGTGACCTAACAGAGCCCATGTAACATGTTGAGAATGACAGTTAAAGTATAAAAGCATTAGTTACCGGTTTACTTCTTAAAATAAAATAAATGTTGAAGATTCAAAGTTTCACAATCTACAGGTCTGTTGGGAGAAACTAATGATAATAGCCAACATCCATATAGTACTACTGTGTGCCAGGTACTGTTCTCAGCTCTTGGCACCTATTAACTCATTTTTCTGGTAGGAAATGGAGGCAGAGGGAGGTTGGGTCAGGGGTATAAGGTGACACGGGTGGTAAGTAGTGATGCTGGCACTGAGCTCCCCAGGACCAGGCTCCAGAGTCCTTGCTGTAACCGTCAGTCACATTGTCCCCTCACAGACAATGATGCAATCACACGCAAAGGAATGGAGAAGGACTTGAAGGCTATATTTTGAGCCAAGGCTGAAGCAAAAAAGAAGAACCGTTTTCATTTCTAATAGACTCAGAAACAGGAAGTGAACGTCCCCAAAAGTTGTGGGATGAGAGCAGCGTGGAACACAGAAAAGAGGATGCAGGCCGTCCTGGAAATACTCCCCTGGCCACAGAGGTTAACCGTTATGGCCAGTTCCTTAGAGAGAAGGAACTGGAAACTGACATCAGGACCTTTAGAATTGTGTAAAGTGCAGAATGGATTCAATGATTCTTAAATCCCTTTGTCTTCTCCATAAGATCCTGAACTACAGAATATCTCTGGGAATATTTGTATGTTGGTAACTGGACAGAAGGAACCCTATCTGATATTACCATCTCTATTCTGATACCTAGTCTTCCGTATTTCCTCTGTGTGTGTAAATGTTTTCAATATGTATGAGGAATGTGGACAGTGTGATATGTGTGTGTTTGTTAGTTTTACTCTAGAGATAGTATCCAGCATTTGAAGTCCCCTAATCAGGAATTTACTCTCCGGGGTATATTTGAAATGCCTTTATCAAATCTCCACATTCCCGAGGGCCTATTACAAGCAGTTCAACTATTGCTATCTTAACATGTTAATTGTTAATAAGCTTAAGAAATGATAGAAATAATTTCCAATTGGCAAAACGAGTGGTGTTTAAGACGTGTATGTTAGCTAGCAATACTGTAGAGGCACCCCTGCCCTCATGTGTACAGGAACACATGAATTTATGAGCCCAGAAGCCTACATCTTTCAGAGTGGTCTTCTTGGCTCCGGCTCTGGTCTGGACCTGAATATTCTGCTACCTGTTTTGACTAGTAAGTGAGCTGGACTTGCCTCTAGAATATTATTGCATCTGCCTTGATTTCCCTTTTCAAGCAACATATTTGGTTATGTGCCAGTGGTGGAGACAGCTGCACAACACTTACAGCCTACCTAAGAGATAGTTGTGGTCACATGGCTATGTTTCGTCTGATGAATTGGAGTAAAAGAATGTGTGCCTAGATTTCTGGGCCTAAATCTTAAGATCATGCGTATGCCTCATCCATACTCTCTTTCCTTTCTTGCCATTTGGATGACTAGGACCTTGGCCATGCAGACAACAAAAGGCTTGGAGATAGAGGAGCATCATAACAGAAGGAACCTGAGTCCTTGAGTGATTGCATGGAACAGAGCAACCAGCTGACTTGAAATGCTCACCTCAGACTGTTGCTTTAAACTGCTATAGTATTGTTGGGTTTCTTTGTGACGTCAGCTTTGCTTTACCTCAACTAATACAGTACCTAATGGGTTGAGCTGAGCTTATAGAACAGGGTGCCTGCTTGCCAATAATGGCAAGTGGAGCACAATTTAGTCTGAGGCTTGACACTAGAGTAGCATGCCAACTTTTAGGGAATTTGAGGTGCAACAAGGTGAAGTCCTCTAACTACTAGAGACCTTCAACCTCTCCCAGTAAGAATCTAACAGTTGTTAACAGCCAACTAGACCTAGGTCAGTTTGCAACATGCCCTGTCTGAGCTCAGTGAGAGAGAGGAAGACACCAAGAACAACTCAGGTATGTGACTTGGGCAGCTAGGCGACAGGATGGCATTTTCTAAGCAAAGGAGAAAGAGGGTGAGTTCAGTTTGGCATATGTTGAGTTTAAGGTGACTGCAAGATTTCCAGGTGGATCCACAGTAGAATATTCAGGCTTCAAAACCAGAAGAGAGAAAGGTTTGGGAATCATCTACATATGGAGATCACCCTAGGAGAGGGTATGGAGTGAGACGATCAGAGGGGCTAGGACAGAGCCCTAAAGAAAGCAGGCATTTAGTGGATGGGGGAGAAGAGGAGGCTGCAAAGGAGATGGAGGGGTGGTGGGGTTTAGAAAGTAACCAGAACAATGATTTCCTGGAAGCCAAAGAGGGGACATATCAGGAATGAGAGAGCAGTTAATGGTTCCAGATGCCAGAGAGGTCAAAAAAAGTCAGGGCTGAAAAGTGTCCTCTGAATTTTGATGGTGTGGTGGTAGCAAGAACCAGGCTGCAGTGGATTCAAGGTAAGAGTTAAGGAAAGAAATAGAGGCAACTTTTCAAGGATTGTGGCTCTGTATGTGAGGAAAGAAATAGGACAAGAGTTGACAGTGGAAGACCAATCTAAGGCAGTTTTTATTTTTTGTTGAGTTCGAATGAGAATTTTGAGCATATGTAAATACTGATGGGAAGGATCCGTCAGAGAATTAGGGTGGAAGACATGGGAGAGAAGGTGGTTGGTGGACTGAGGTCCCTGGGACAGCGCGAATGGAAGCACAGATGGAGGCATTAATTTTTTCGACTCAAAACCTGGAAGCCAAATGTCAGCTGGAAACTCTAGCTCCTCATGCTCATTGTGTCCAGATATACGGCCTCTATTTCATTCTGTATCCAGCAAGAACTCGGAACTCCTTCCTTTCCCAGTTTCTAGGAGAAAAAAACCCTAGTAACCCGGGCATTCAATAATTATTGTAGAATTGACTCAGAATTTGGAGGATCCTAAGAGAGGGGTCCATTGTGCAACACCCAGCACCACGCCATCCTCAGACCCGGCAGGAAGAGCGCCTGTGCTAGGCTCTCTGCTTTAGAGCCTTATTTGGACACTCCTCTGACTACACCCTCCCTCCGGAGCAAGGAGTCTGTGGGGCCGAGGAGACATGCCCGCCTGGGTCCTGCCCCACTCCTTTCTATTCCATGCTCAGGGTGCCTCAGACCCCAGAATTATCTGCCCAAACTGGGCCTATCCTGAGCCTACCCCACGGCTTGTGCAGCCTCTTTCCCGGTTGGGTCCTCCTAAGGGCAGACTGCCCAGGTGGAATACACACCCATAGTCCCCAAAGGTGCCAAAGGGACACATGTTTTATGGAGAGAGTGTGTACAGAGCTTAGATATGCAGCTTAGGTGGCCCACACGTGTGCACACAAGGGCCTTTGCAGTGTGGGATGGGCACCGGGCAGAAATAGAAGAGGAACTGCCTGCAGCCAGGGAGGGGCAGCCAGCTGCCCTCATATTCTGTTAGGAAATCTCCCGGGGTCTGAGAATGCTAAATTTGAACCTACCCTTCCAGGTCCTTCTAAGAGTATACTTGTCAAAGTAGGAGGGTAGAAGGTATTTTATTTAATAGTTTGTTACCTTGACCTATAACTTTTAAATATTTAGACATATGCTATGTTGGCTTCTATTTATAGTCTTGCCCTAGACCCAGAGGTGTGTTCTCAGAAGCAGTTTCTCAGAGGGAGGGTGGGGTTGGTGAGCCCTGATTTGTAATGTTTGCCAATTTCTGTGGTATAAATACTTCCGCTATAGGTTATTTCGAGCTATCAACATGATGTCACCGATGGAGTTGCACAAACGGCTCTCCTCAGCTGGTCAGAGCAGACCACACATCTGCCCAACCCGCAAATATTCAGGGCAGGCGGGCCTGCACTGCACAGCTCGCGTGCCTCTCTTCTTATCTCACTCTCTCTTCCCCTCCTTTCCTCCGTTTTGCCTCTTAGGAGCAACATAACTTCTCCTCATTGACGGGCAATAATTTTACAACCATCTTGACTGTTGCTTGAGGCTGACCTTGGGTGTTACTCTTCACCCTCACTGGCTTTTCGAAGTATTTCTTTTAAACAAATTGACCACTCTTCTCCAGAGAACTTCTTAGTGGATTTAAATCTTCTCCAGCTTGTGCCGTTGCAGACTGGCTGGTATAGTAACTTGATCTGGAGATAATTCACCTGAGTGATGATGATGAATTCAAAACAGAAAGGATGTTAAGAGCCTTTTGAAACCATAAAACTTTGCCCCACTACTCTTGTCCCATTGTACCTACTCTTTGCAAATTATGTATAGTTCATCACTGTCACCTACCCTGGCTTCCACATTCTGAGTAACGGCTAAAGAAATGAATCTTGGGGCAGGCCCAGTGGCCTAGTGGTTAAGTTCACGCATTCCACTCAGGCGGCCCGGGGTTTGCAGATTCAGATTCATATCCCAAGCGTGGATCTACCTCACCAAAAGAGCGAATCTCCCTCATTAGAAAAAAGAAAGAAAGAAAGAAGGAAGGAAGGAGAGAGAGAGAGAGAAAGGAAGAAAGAAAGAAAGGAAGGAAGGAAGGGAGGGAGAGAGGGAGGGAGAGAGAGACAGAGAGAGAGAGAAAGAAAGAAAGAGAGAGAGAGAGAAAGAAAGAAAGGAAGGAAGGAAGGAACGAAGGAAGGAAGGGGAGAGAGAGAAAAGGGAAGAAAAAAAAGGAAGGAAGGAGGGAGGGAGGGGGGAGGGAGGGAGGAAGGAAGGAAGAAAGAAAGAAAGGAAGAAAGAAAGAAACAAAGAAAAGAATCCGACTTGGGGGAACTTTGTTCTGAGACTGCAGTTGTCCTTTGTAACAGGAGGCCCCACTTGGGTACCTCTGAGCCCAAGTTCTGAGAGCTGGTTTTAAATTCCCTCCTAGAGCTTATCTGCTGAGTGTCTTGGTGACTAACGCCCTATTTCACCCCTCATTCTGGAGATGGTCCCTGCAGGGTTGCTATGTGGACACCAAACATCAAAATTGTTTTGTTTTTTTTTTTTTGAGGAAGATTCACCCTGAGCTAACATCTGCTGCCAATCCTCCTTTTTTTTGCTTGAGGAAGATTAGCCAAGAGGTAACATCTGTGCCAATCCTCTTCTATTTCTCTTTTTTTGTATGTGGGACACCTCCACAGCATGGCTGGTGAGTGGAGTAGGTCTGCACCCAGGCTTGGAACCCATGAACCTGGGCTGTCAAAGTGGAGCGTGCAGAATTTAACCACTCGGCCCTGAATGTATCTTTTTGGAAACAGTCCTCCTTATGATTTTAAGCATTTTAGAATACATTTCAAGCATAGATTACAGTCATGTGCCGCATAACAATGTCTCTGTCAACAATGGACCACACATACAACGGTGGTCCCATAAGCTTAGTACCATGTAGCCTAGGTATGCAGTAGGCTGTACCATCTAGGTTTGTGTAAGTGCACACTATAACGTTCTCACAACAAGGAAATCACCTAACGATGCATTTCTCAGAACGTATTCCCATTATTGAATGATGCATGTTTGTGTAAAGATAAGATAGATAGTTTCTGCTATTTCAAGCTACCTAAGACCAAAATCTACATTTCCTAAGATTTAATCGTTTGCATGGGATTTGTTTCATCATACTTCTCTATATTTTATTCTCCTAAAACTTAAAGAAGAAGAAGTAACTCTGTGAGTGTTACATTCCCAAGAAAAATTGTCTGCAAATAGCTTAATTTTAGATGGTCACTCCTCCACATCTTTATTGTGGGAACAAGGAAAGGACATAGCTGTCTTAATGGCAAAACTGACAGAAAAAGCAGGGGACAGTCTTTCATAACATCATAAAATAAGACAATACTCAAGTCATAATCTAGTAAAATCCCCACCTTGTTTCTAAGAAACTTCTTACAAGAAACTAATACTAAATAACTGGGGTTACAGAAAAAATAGTATTATCCATACCAAACGCACTTATGTACATATAAGTACTTATCAGAGAAGAAATTCTTTCTACCCAAGGATGCCTTGGAGATTCCTATTTCCCAATCATTATTCTCTTTCACAATCCCCTCCCAGTAATTAGTTCAGAGGTAGGTCTGGGTTCCCAAGACAGCAGGATATTCAAATATCTCAAGATGGTTCACCGTGTCTTGATTGACATCTTAATTAGCCACATTCTTGAAATCAGGGGATGCAGTAGGATAACGACTCCACGTCTTGTGATCTCAAAACAGACTTGAGAAAGTTAAGAAAATGGGAGTGACTTTCTCAATGGCAAATCTTAAGTGAAGCTTGTCAGAGCCAGGTGTCACCAGGGGGCCCCTGCTCCACCACACAGGGCAATAAGCAGTGGTTCTTGCCGAATCTCACAGTGGCAATCTTTGAAATCTTTTAAGTGAGGTCCCAGATCCTTTGCTACCTTAGCCATCATCCCCAGTGCAGGTTATAGCTTGGATTTCTCAACTGTATGTGTCCTTGCACTCAGGGCAGGGAATACGATGTGAGGTTTCTTTCAGGCTTTTTAGGAGACACTCCTGGCAAAACGTGTCCACGTTCACTTGCAATTGACTTGGTCAAACAGTGCAAACAGATAGAACAAGTGGCAAACTCTATTCTTTCTTTGCTCTTAGTTCTTTTCACATTATGCTGAGACAATCAAGGGAGGCATACAGACTGGATGATTTTAAGTATACGCAGTTCTTGAGTCAGCAAAACTAATCTATAGTGATAGAAATCAGATCAGAGGACCCGCGGGGTAGGCTGGGGGAGGAATGACCACAACGGGGCCCGAGGGAACTTCTGAGGTTGCTGAAAGTGCTCTGCGTCTTCACAGGTGTAGACGTTTGTCAAAGTTCATCCAACTGTGCGCTTAAATGTATTCATTTTATTATATGTAAATTACATCTCAATAAATTTGATTAAGTCCTTTTTATTGCCTATAAGATTTTTCTCAAGTATCCTATCATTCTAAGGATTGAGCTTCCTAACAATTGCCTTTCACTTCAGGGCCACACTTGAAATTCACTCCTCTTCCATCTTCCATGCATGTCCTGTGATACCTGAGTTTGCTAGAGAATTTACCAGGCTGCCAAGTCTGTCTCTTTAGATCCTTCTCCCTTTTCTTCCTATCCAAGATCATCCTTGCTTATAAGACTTAGAATTTCATTTCAGCTTACTTCTCCCAAACACTTGTCACCTTCTCTCTGAGGGTCTCTATCCAGGGAATCTATCATTCATCACAAACTGTTAGAGCTGTCTTACCGAAGTCTAGGAGATATGTCTAATCACATTCACCTCTCCCTGACTGTCATGAACTCTGGAACAACTTGATCATTTTTACTCCATGATTCATGTCACTTCCACTTTTCTGACCAGTTCCTCCTCGTGGACAGAATTTGGTACTTACTTCCTCTACTTTCTGAGAAAACTTCCACTTAAAAAAACTGCTGATCCCCCAGAGCATGGTGTTTTTAGAGAAAAGGGACGTTAGAGGTCAGTAAGGCCTCTTCTCTTCTTATATGAGACATCTAGGGCCATCAGGGATGACATATTTGCCCAAAGTCAGACAGTTAATAAAACTCTACATTGAAACATGATTGCTATCGGTCACTGTGTACTATCAGGCGGGATGGTTATTGCCCAAGGGCAGCCAACTGAGGGCAGAGTGCAGACTGAATGTAGTCTGTGCTCCACTTCCTCTGCCAAGTTGTCATTCCTGCTTAGGGCTGTACTCCTCCTCAGAGAAGGGGCCTCTCTGATTTTCAGAAGGGCATCATTTGGCTAATAGTGGCTCTGATCTATAGCTAAAGTTTTCTGCCAAGTTATTCCAAATTTAAGTGTTTATTAGAAAAAAATTTTCATCAGGAAGGAATTTAGCGTTTTTATTTTAGAATAATTACTATCCTACAATTTTATGTTCCTAACAATTCTTATCACATCTTTTTCATATGGTATTTTGTGAATTCTTAAGCAATCCAAGTCATTCCAGATTTGATATATTTTGCTTCAACTCCTTAAGAAATGGAGGCCTGCTACAGATCCAGGCCAGGAGTACAAGACTCCACTTGCAAGAGAAGCGTTGGCCCAGGACTACAGGGTGGGAGCAAAGGAAGGCTTAAGGCCCACCCACTGTAAGGCAGCTTTCAGTCCGACACAAAGGATGCAGTCCAAGGAGACAAGAACTTAATCGTAAGGGAAAGGTCTGGAGTAGAAGACAGGCAGGACGGAGAGAGGCGTTCAGAGGCAGGGCCTGGAAAGTCTCCCTGAGAACGGGAGGTGACCTTTTGTATGGTGCCTCCTGTGTGCCTTGGATGAGTCAGGAAGAGTGTGAGGGGCCTGGTGGACCTCCAGAGCCCCGAATCAATGCCAAAATGCCACTGGAGGCCAAGAGGATTCAGTACAAGCAGAGACCAGTGTTCTGGTCTAAGTGGGACAAGGCACTGTAACCAGAGCTCACTCAGTAAGGAGGCACCAGGCAAAACAAAACTCTCTGTGGACCAGTCACCCCTCCTCCCATGCCATGTGGATGCATAAACTTTCCCCTCCCTAGATGCCATCTTGGTACTGAAGGGGGAGGGACAAAAAGGCCTAAGAGACTGAGCACTTACCCAAAAGAGATTGGGTTAGCCCAAAAGTTGTCTCTGGTTATCTTTAACTGGAAAGGTTATGTCCGGTGATGTCACTCCACCACTGAACCTTCCCATCCGAGGAAACGGAACTTTCAGAACAAGAAGAGAAGAGTTACAGATGAGAAGGATGCTGCATTTTTTTTCGACCTTCAAGTGCAATTTAAACCCATTGCTCCTGGTCCCTCTGATTCCAGAAGACCTGCTGTGCACATTATCCAGGAGTCACAGAGTTCAAATATGAATTGTCACTGTGAGTATTTTCATGCCTTGAGGTTGGCTTTTGTACATAGGAAAAGATTATTCAGAGGTTACTTTAGTTTTAAAACTTAATATTTAATTTACTAAAGTTGCAATTTAAAAGCCTAGTTTGCCTTAAGATTTTAAGTTCGACTTAGAATTCTTATTCTAAATTCTTTTATAAATATAGCAAATTTTAAGAACCACTTTGAAGGGCCTTAAATATTATTTTGTGCCACTTACAAATGTTATTAAACTCCCTGAAATCTTTTAAAGTACATTTATAAATTTAATATATTTTATTTTCTTCATAAATACATAATTATTTTATTTAATATCAAAACTTTCCTGGGAATCTAAATAATGCATACAAATATAATAACTCAAATTTATAAATGTGTGATTTTAAGCTCTTAAGAAATTTAGTAAGAATCCAACCTAAAATCAAAAGTGTGAGTCAATTACTCCCTTTGATATTTTAAGTGGAATCACAAGGCTGATCTGTTCTACCAGGACAAATTCTTTTAAATATTACAACTACTTAGAACACTAGGTATGTATAGGTTCTGCATTAACACAAAAATATTAATGCTACAGGTATTATCCTCTTAAACCAAATGCTTATTTTTGTTGTTGTACTTTAAAAGTTTTGGATAATTCTGGTCTTCCTTTTGAGAAGTTGCCTTTGTTTGCTTCGTAAAATGAAATGTGGAAGCTGTCACTTCATTTGCAACAATATGTTTTTGTGAAGCAGCATTCTTAACCCTTGCAGTTGTCCAAACAAAAATCAAAATGGATTGAATGTCTATTAGGACGTGGATATTGCCTGTTGTTTTAAAACGTGGGTTTTATTATTATTCAGTTATGGCAAGGCCCATAGATCAGGAGACAGTTGCCATTGACAAGATAGTTGGTTATATATTCATCTGCTCAGGCTGCTACAGCACAACACCACAGACCAGGAGGCTTAAGCAACAGAAATTTATTTGTCACTGTTCTGGAGGCTGGAAGTCTGTGGTCAAGGTACCAGCAAGGCTAGCATCTGGTGAGAGCTCTCCCCGTGGGCTATAAACAGTCATTTTCTTTCCCACTCTGTGCTTACATGGCCTTTCCATGGTGTGTGTGCACAGGGAGAGAGAAAAAGAAAGACAGTTCTCTGGTGTCTCTTCTTTTAAGGATACTCGTCCTATCAGATCAGGGCCCTACTCTTATGACCTCATCTAGTCTTACTTACTTCCTTAGAGGCCCATCTCCAAATACAGACTCACTGGGGGTTAGGGCTTCAACATATGAATTTTAGGGGACACACATTCAGTCCACAACAGTTATACTCTTAGATTCCCAAGAGAAGGAAGCACGTCACACCATGGCTGGGGAGGGGGTCAAATGGGAAGCACTGGGGTCAGTCAGGAGGCACAGAGAGCGAGGGGAAAACATGGGCAAGAGCATTTTGGGGTAACAAGTTACCCCAAAACTAGTCATTGAAAGCAACAAACACTTATTTCACAGCATCTGTGGTCAGGTATTAGGGTTAGGCTTAGCCAGGTGGTTCTGGATCAGGTTCTCTCACAAAGCTATAATCAAGGTGTCAGCTCTTGAGGCTGGAAGGGCAAAGATCTGCTTCCAAGCTCACTCACAAGGTTATGGACAGGCCTCAGCTCCTTGCCACATAGGCATCTCCACAGAGCTGCATAAGGACAGGGCAACTGGCTTTCTACAGTTCGAGCAACCCAAGAAAGAGTGAGAGAAAGCATTCAAGAAGCCACAGTCTTTTTATAACCTAATCTCAGAAGTGGTATCCAGTCATTTCTGCCATAGTCTATTCATTAGCAGTGAGTCACTAGGTCCAGCCCAAACCCAAGGGGAGGGAATTACACAAGGGTGAAAACACCAAGGCAGGATCATTGAAGGTCACTTTCAAGGCTGCCTACCACAGTTGATACCTATATTTCAACACAATTGCTTTTCTATATAATTTGATGTTTATTTCATTTTTTTCATTTAAAAACATCATTCTAAGAAGGGATCCAAAGTCTTCTCCAGCTGTACACAGCACAAATAAGTTGAGTCTCTGCTCTATTGCCAGACAGCTATGGGTTCAAACTCTGCCTCACCTGCCAGCCATGTGGACCTTGAGCAAGTGTTTTACCTTTGCAAACACTGGTTGCTCCAACAATAAAATGGAGATCATAATAGTGAGTATCCCAGATTTATCATAGGGATTAAATGAGATGGTGCATGTAAAACATAACATTCTGCCAGATTATCTTAAGCACCCAATAAATAGTAGTTACTATCAATATAGAAAAGAATATGCCTGAATTTCACACATAGACATAGTTTTTTGGGGGTTTTTTTGAGGAAGACTAGCCCTGAGCTAACATTTGCCAATCCTCCTCTTTTTGCTGAGGAAGACTGGCCCTGAGCTAACATCCGTGCCCATCTTCCTCTACTTTATACGTGGGATGCCTACCACAGCATGGCTTTTGCCAAGCAATGCCATGTCCACACCCGAGATCAGAACCAGTGAACCCTGGGCCCCCCGAGACGCAAAACGTGCGCACTTAACCGATTCGCCATCTGGCCGGCCCCTAGATGTAGTTTTCTATTTCACATAATTACACAGTCCACAGATGGTGTTTATTAGTGGTTGGGTTCCACGCTTTCCACCTGTTGTATACCTTAAATACCTTAAGGAACATTTGTGATGAAGCCAGGATGTGTCTGTACCTGCTCCCTCACCAAAAAGCACTATATAAAATACCAAGTATGATTGTACCCAGAAGTATTAACACAAACGACATTAGTATAAGAACCAAACGCTTGGCTAAAATCATCATAGGGAGGGGACGCATAACTCTAGAAGTCTCACACTGACAGAGTCTCAAGCCTGAAAATTTGCATTTTCAATGAGTAGAACACCTGCCACGTGGGACTAAGGTAAATAGTGGAAGGTGAATTGGGGGAAGATCAAACCCCTTTTAATCTTTCTGACCCGAGGTTCCTTCCTGTCAATGCAGTTCAAAAGGGATGAGGCAGGCCAGGAACCACAGCTGCCCTGTTATTGCGTAATCTGTTTGTGAAGCTCCTTTAACAGAGGGATGCACTCTTTTGCAAGCCAGTAACAAACCAGAGATAACTTGGGCACCTGAGACAGTCAGGAATGGCTTGCTGCCTGTGTTGTCTCTTCCTATGAGTCTGGAAACCAGAAAGATGGGATTTGGAAGCAGTAGACCCACCACTCCTGCCTGTTCTGACCTGGAGCCTGAACACAGGTGGAAAGTGCTGGTTCAGCCTCACTAGAGAAAGCCTCTGGCCCAGGTGGTGTCCCTCGCTGGTGCGGCCACGACTCCCCAGCATGGGCTCAAGAGCCTGTTACAAAGGAAGGGTAGCATCTGTCACCACGGGAAGTAAGCCCATGAGCGTGTCAGTTTCGATTTCCCAGAAACCATGAGGGAAGATGGAAAGTACTTTGTTCCTCTCCACGCCCCACCCCTCCCCTGCAGGCTCGCTCTTAATTCCCTGGTACGGTTTTGAAAAGCAATCTTATAAGCATCTTGATTAGCACTACAATGAAAATGAAACCACCCAGGCAAAAGGTACAGGGGATCTCTGTATTATTTCTTACAGCTACATGTGAATCTACAATTATCTCAAAATAAAAAACGTAATTAAAAAAATCAAGCTACTCAACTGTGACAGGAAGAAAGAAAGAAAGAACAACCCTCCTTTCCAAAAAAAAGCCCCATCCTGGAAATCAAGTTGCTTTTTTTTTGTTCGATGAACTTCCTCAGTCACGCTCGCTGTAGCTGTGTGGAGGACATTCTGTGCCTGGCAAAAGGTCCTAGCACAGGAAATGAAGCCTGTTCCTTTCTTCTCCTGTCTCCTTCCCAGGCTGACAAGTGCCTTAATAGCCATTGTAAAGAGGGTCTCTGGTAGTGCAGACAAGAATAGCTAAGACTGTTTGCTCCAGAGAGGAGAACAGGGGAGAGAGCTGGGAGAGAAAGGAAGATACGGCTTTCATGATACATCCTTTCAGACTTCTGAATTTTATACCTTGTGTACGTATTACCTGGTCCAAAAATATTATTCCCCTAATATTACATACCCTTCGAAGGCCTAGCACAAACGTGACCTTCTCTATGAGCCTTTCCCATCCTACAAGTTTGAATTCACCCTTCCTTCCTGTGTGTTTCGTAGCACACTGGTTCTCAACACCAGCTGCCGGTTGAAAACCCTGAGAGCTTTGGAAAAAATGCCCACGCTCAGGGCCCTCCCCAGACCAACTGAATGAGGGTCTCGCAAGGGAAAGGTCATCATGGATGTTTTTAAAAAACTTCCCCAGGTAATACTAATGTGAACTCACAATTGAGAACCTCTGCCCTGGCACCTTATGGAGCCAAGATTCAAGCACTCACCCTAAAAGTAAACGCTGAATAATTGATTACAAAAACAAAAAACGCTTTCACACCACTTATCACTTTGTCTCCAGAACAACCCTGGGAGCTGGGCATCCTCGCCTCTCTGCCCAAAAGAGGAAATGAAGAGTGGAAGTGCCAGAAGTTACCAAGGGTTCTTTTGAGCTATTCGGTTCTATTTTCCTTTGTGTTTGACCGCTTCCCCTGAGGTTAAAGCCACATTTTATCTTTCTCACGCAGAGTCTAGCATGGCACCTTACACACAGGAGGCATTCAACCGCAGTTTATCAACGAAGTGAAACCCAGCAGCTCAGCAGAGCAGCAGGAAGCGTCTCTCTCATCCAGAGCTCCTGGGCAGCTGGCTTCCTGGGAGGGTCCCCGACTGTCTGTGAGTTTGTCTCCCTGTGTCTCTATTTGCTTGTTTACCCCTATCAAAATCACCTCTGTTGTATGTTCAAACTGCAGATTCCTGGGCCCCAGATTTATAGAATCAACATCTCTGGGGGTGACATTCAGGGCTCTCTTTTTTTCCTTTAGGGATATCTTTTTTTAAATTTGTGTGTGTGTGTGTGTGTGTGGTAAAATATACATCACATAAAATGTGCCGTTTTAATCATTGTTAAGGGTACAGTTCAGTGGCGTTCAGTACATTCACATTGTTGTGCAGCCATCATCACCATCCATCTCCAGAACTTTTTCATCTTCCAGAACTGAAACCCCATGGCCATTGAAAAATAATTCCCTGTTCCCTTCTCCCCGAGCCCTGGCTCTCTCCATTCTACTTCCTGTCACTATGGATTTGACTGCGTTAGATATCTCTCTTTTTTTTTTTTTTTTTTTTTTTGAGGAAGATTAGCCCTGAGCTAACATCTGCTGCCAATCCTCCTCTTTTAGCTGAGGAAGACTGGCCCTGAGCTCATATCCATGCCCATCTTCCTCTACTTTCTATGTGGGACACCTACCACAGCATGGCTTGACAAGCAGTGCCATGTCCCCACCTGGGATCTGAACCAGCAAAGCAGAACGTGCGAACTTAACCACTGCGTCACCGGGCCGGCCTCCTAGATACCTCTCATAAGCGGGATCATGCAGCATTTGTCTTTCTGTGACTGGCTGATGTCGTAGCATAATGTGTTCAATGTTCATTCACATTGTGGAATTTGACGGGATTTCCTTCTTTTTTAAGATTGAGTAATATTTAATTTTGCGTGTACGCCACATTTTCTTTATATATTCATCCGTCGATGGACATCTAGGTTGCTTCCACTCCTTGACTATTGTGAGTACTACTCCAATGAACATGGCTATGCAAATATCTCAGAGATCCTGTTTTCAGTTTTTTTGCATGTATGCCCAGAAGTAGAATTGCTGGATCGTGTGGTAATTCTATTTTCAGTCTTTTGAGGAAGCTCCATACTATTTTTCTCAGTGACTGCACCATTTTGCGTTCCCACCAACACTGTGCAAGGGCTCCAATTTCTCCACATCCTCTCCAACACTTGTTGTTTTCTGTTTTTTTGATAGTGGCCATTCTAGTGTGTGCGAAACAATTTCTCATGTGGTTTATGTTTGTACTTCCCTAGATTAGGAATGTTGAGCATCTTTTCATATGCTTGTTGCCCAGTTGTATATCTTCTTTGAAGAAATATCTCTTGAAGTCCTTTGCCCGTTTTTTAATCAGATTGTTTCCTTTTTTGGTGGTTCAGTTGCAAGAGTTGTAAGAGTTCTTGATACATTCTGGATATTAACTCTTAATCAGATATATGATTTGCAAATATTTGCTTCCAATTCTGTATATTGACTTTTTATTTTCTTTCTTTCTTTCTTTCTTTCTTTCTTTTTTTTTTTTGCTGCACAGAAGTTTTAAATTTTTATGTATTCACATTTGTCTTTTACTTTTGTTGCCTGTACTTTTGGGATCAGATCAAGAAATCATTCCCAAATACGTCAAAATATATGACATGTTTTCTTCTGGGAGTTTTATAATTTCTTGTCTTACATTTAAGTCTTTTATCCATTTGAGTTAGTTTTTGTATATGGTGTAAGGTAAGGGTCCAATCTCATTCTTTTGCGCGTGGATATCCCTCTTTCCCAGCACTATTTGCTGAAGATACTGTCCTTTCCTCATTGTCATGTCTTGACATCCATGTTGAAGATCATTTGACCATATATCTGAGGGTTCATTTCTGGGTTCCCTATTCTCTTCCATTGTTTTCTGTCTTTATGCCAGTACCATATTTTTTAGATTACTGTAGCTTTGCAAGATGTTTTGAAATTAGAAAGTTAAGGCCTACAGCTTTGTTTTTCTTTCTTTTCAAGATATTTTTGGCTGTTTAGGTGCTTTGAGATTTCATATGAATTTTAGGATGGATTTTTCTATTTCTGCAAAAAATGCTGTTGGAGTTTTGATAGGGATTGCATTGAATCTGTGGATCACTTTGAGTAGTATTAATATTTTAACAATACTAACTCTTCGAATCCACAAATGTGGGATGTCTTTCCATTTACTTGTGTCTTCTAAAATTTCTTTCAGCGATGTTTTGTAGTTTTCAGTGTATGAGTCTTTTGTCTCCTTGGTTAAGTTTATTCCTAAGTATTTTATTATTTTTGATGCTATTTAAATTAGATTGTTTTCTTAATTTCCTTTTCAGATTGTTCATTGTTAGTGTATAAAAATGCAACTGATTTTTTGAGTGTTAATTTTGTATCCTGCAAATTTGCTGTATTTGTTTATTATTTCTAACAGTTTTTTGGTGGAGTGTTTAGGGTTTTCAACATGTAAGATCATATAACCTGTGAACCGAGATAATTTTACTTCTTCCTTTCCAATTTGAATGCCTTTTATTTATTTACTTTTTCTTGTCTAATTGCTCTGGCTAGGACACCTGGTACTGGTGCACGTGGGCATCCTTGCCTTGTTCCAGATCCCAGAGGGAAAGCTTTCAGTTATTTACCATTGAGTATGATGTTGCCTGTGAGGTTTTCACATGTGGCCTTTATTATGTAGAGATAATTTCCTTCCAATCCTGATTTGTTGTGTAGAATGAAAGGGCATTGAATTTTTTCAAATGTTTTTTCTGCATCAATTGAGGTGATCACGTGGGTTTTTTCCCTCATTCTGTTAATATGGTATATTACTTTGATTGATTTTTGTATGTTGAAATTTTCTTCCATTCCAGGGATAAATCTCACTTGGTCATGGTGTATAATCCTTTTAATGTGTTGTTATATTCAGTTTGCTAGTATTTTGATGAGGATTTTTACATCAATATTCATCAGGAATATTGGTCTGTAGTTTTATTTTAGTATACTTGTCTCATTTTGGTATCAGGGTAATGCTGGACTCATAAATGAATTTCAAAGCGTTCTCTTCTCCTTAATTTTTGGGAAGCATTGAGAAAGACTGGTGTTAACTCTTCTTTAAATGTTTGCTAGAATTCTCCAGGGAAGCCATTTAGTCCTGGGCTTTTCTTTGTTGGGAGTTTTTTCATTACTGATTCAATCTGTTTACTAATTATAGGTCTGTTCAGATCTTTTCATTTCTTCATGATTCAGTCTTGGTAGGTTGTATGTTTTTAGAAATGTATCCATTTCTTTTAGGTTATCCAATTTGTTAACATATAATTGTCAATAGTAGTCTCTTATGATCCTTTTTATTTCTGCGACATCAGTTGTGATGTCTCCTCTTCCATTTCTGATTTTTTTATTGTCTTCTCTCTTTTTTTCTTAGTTAGTCTAAGGATTTGTCAATTTTATTGGTCTTTTCAAAAAGCCAACTCTTAGTTTTGTTGATTTCTTTCCATTGTTTTTCTACTCTCTGTTTCATTTATTTTTGCTCTGATCTTTATTATTCTCTCCTGCTAACTTTGCGTTTAGTTTGTTCTTCTTTTTCTAGTTCTTTGAGGTGTGAAGTTAGGTTGTTGATTTGAGATTTTTGTTCTTTCTTTCATGTAGGTGTTTTCCAAAACAGAACTTCCGTCTTAGTTTTGTCTTAGTACATCCCATAAGTTTTTGTTTGTTTGTTATTTTTTATTTTATTTTTGTTAACATTGGTTTATAACATTATATAAATTTCAGAGGTACATCATCATTATATTTCGATTTCTGTGAAGACTACATCGTGTTCACCACCTAAAGTCAAATTGCCATCTGTCACCATAAACATGTGCCCTTTTACCCCTTTTGCCCTCCCCCACCCCTCATACCCTCTGGTAACCAACAATCTGTTCTCTGTGTCTATGTGTTTGTTTGTTGTTGTTACTTTATCTTCCACATATGAGTGAGATCATACAGTATTTGGCTTTCTCCATCTGACTTATTTTGCTTAGCGTAACACCCTCAAGGTCCATCCATGTTGTCGCAAATGGCAAGATTTCATCTTTTTTTATAGCTGAGTAGTATTCCATTGTATATATACCACATCTTCTTTATTCATCTATCAAGTTGTTTTCAAGTCTTGACTATTGTAAATAATGCTGCAATGAATACAGGGGTGCATATATCTTTTTCAATTAATGTTTTCATGTTCTTTGGATAAATACCCAGAAGTAGTATAGCTGGATTGTGTGGTAGTTCTATTCTTAATTTTTTGAGGAATCTGTGTACTCTTTTCCATATTGGCTGCCCCAGTTTACATTTCCATCAGCAACGTACAAGGCTTCCCTTTTCTCCACATCCTCTCCGACACTTGTTATTTCTTGTCTTTTTAATAATAGCTGTTCTGATGAGTGTGAGGTGATATCTCACTGTACTTGTGATTTGCATTTCCCTAATAATTAGTGATATACTTTGAACATTTTTCCCTGTGCCTGTTGACCATCTGTATATCTTCCTTGGAAAAATGTCTGTTCCGATCCTCTGCCCGTTTTTTTGGTTTTGTTTTGCTTTGTTTTGTTTGTTTGTTTGTTTGTTTTTGAGTAAGATTAGCTCTGAGCTAACATCTGCTGCCAATCCTCTTTTTGCTGAGGAAGACTGGCCCTGAGCTGGCATCTGTGCCCATCTTCCTCTACTTTATATGTGGGACGCCTGCCACAGCATGGCTTGACAAGCGGTGTGTAAATCCACACCCGGGATGCAAACCAGTGAACCCCAGGCTGCCAAAGTGAAACATGCAAACTTAACTGCTGTGCCTTTGGGCAGGCCCCCCTGCCCAGTTTTTAATTGGGTTATTTGGTTTTTTATTGTTGAGTTGTATGAGTTCTTTATATATTTTACATATCAACCCCTCATTGGACATATGATTTACAAATATGTACTCTCAGTTGTTACATTGTCTTTTCATTTTGTTGATGGTTTCTTTTGCTGTGGAGAAGCTCTTTAGTCTGATGTAGTCCCATTTGTTTGTTTTTCTTTTGTTTCCCTTGCCTGAGGAGACATGATAGTCAAAAAGATATGGTAAGACCAATGTCAAAGAGCATACTGCCTACATGTTCTTCTAGGAGTTTTATGGTTTCAGGTCTTACACTCAAGTCTTTAATGCATTTTGAGTTGATTTTTGTGCATGGTGTAAGATAATGGTCTACTTTCATTCTTTTGCATGTGGCTGTCCAGTTTTCCCAACCCATTTATTGAAGAGACTTCCCTTTCTTCATTGTATGTTCTTGGTTCCTTTGTCAAAAATTAGCCATCCGTGGATGTGTGGGTTTATTTCTGTGCTCTCGATTCTGTTCCCTTGATCTGTGTGTCTGCCTTTGTGCCAGTTCCCTGCTATTTTGGTTACTATAGCTTTGTAGTATGTTTTGAAGTCAGGGAATGTGATACCTCCAGCTTTGTTCTTTTTTCTCAGAATTGCTTTGGCTGTTCAGGGACTTTTGTTGTTTCATATAAATTTTAGGATTCTTTGTTCTGTTTCCGTGAAAAATGTCAGTGGGACTTTGATAGGGATTGCATTGAATCTGTAGATTGCTTTAGGAAGTATGGACATTTTGACTATGTTAATTCTTCCAATCCATGAACATGGAATATCTTTCCATTTTTGTGTCTTCTTCAATTTCTTTCAATAATGTTTTATAGTTTTCAGTGTACAGGTCTTTCACTTCTTTGGTTACATTTATTCCTAGGTATTTTATTGTTTTCATTGCATTTTTGTTGTTGTATTCTTGATTTCTCTTTCTGCTGTTTCATTGTTAGTGTATAGAAACACAACTGATTTTTGTATGTTGATTTTGTGCCCTGCAACTTTACTGTATTCATTTATCATTTCTTTTTTTTTTTTTTTTTCTTTGAGGAAGATCAGCTAACATCTGCCACCAATCCTCCTCTCTTTGATGAGTAAGACTGGCCCTGAGCTAACATCCATGCCCATCTTCCTCTATTTTACCTGTGGGACACTTGCCACAGCATGGCCTGACAAGCAGTGCGTAGGTCCGCACCTGGGATCTGAACCAGCAAACCCCGGGCCACGGAAGCAGAACATGTGAACTTAACTGCTGTGCCACCTGGCTGGCCCCTCATTTATCATTTCTAATAGTTTTTTGGTGGATTCTTTAAGGTTTACCAGGTAGAAAATCATGTCATCCACAAACAGTGACAGTTTTACTTCTTCCTTTCCAATTTGGATCTCTTTTTTTTTTTCTTTTTCTTGCCTATTGCTCTGGCTAGGACTTCCAATACTATGTTGAACAAGAGTGGGAAGAGTGGGCATCCTTGTCTTGTTCCTGTTCTTAGAAGAATTGCTTTCAGTTTTTCACCATTGAGTATGATGTTGGCTGTGGGTTTGTCATATATGGCTTTTATTATGTCGAGATACTTTCCTTCTATACCCATTTTATTCAGACTTTTTATCATAAATGGATGCTGTATCTTGTTGAATGCTTTCTCTGCGTCTGTTGAGATGATCACGTGATTTTTATTCCTCATTTTGTTAATGTGGTGTATCACATTGATTGATTTGCAGATGTTGAACCATCCTTGCATCCCTGGAATAAATTTCACTTGATCATGGTGCATGATCCTTTTAATGTATTGTTGTATTTGATTTACTAATATGTTGTTGAGGATTTTTGCATCTACATTCATCAGTGATGTCAGCCTGTAGCATTCTTTTTTTGTCTTGTCCTCGTCTGGTTTTGATATCAGGGTAATGCTGGCCTCACAGAATGAGTTAGGAAGTATCTCTTCCTCTCCAATTTTTTGGAAGAGTTTTGGAAGGATATCTATTAAGTGTTCTATGAATGTTTGGTAGAATTCACCAGGGAAGCCATGTGTTTCTGGACTTTCTCATTTGGGGAAGTTTTTGATTATTGTTTCTATCTCCTTACTAGTGATTGGACTATTCAGATTCTCTGTTTCTCCTTGATTCAGTTGGAAAGTTGTATGATTCTAAGAATTTATCCATTTCCTCTAGATTATCCAAAATGTTGGTGTATAGCTTTTCATAGTATTCTCTTATAGTCTTTTGTATTTCTGTGGCATCTGTTGTAATTTTTCCTCTTTAATTTCTGATTTTATTTACTTGAGCCTAATATCTTTTTTTCTTGGTGCGCCTAGTTGAAAGTTTGTCAATTTTGTTTATCTTTTCAAAAAACCAACTCTTAATTTCATTGATCTTTTCTATTGTCTTTTTAATCTCTATTTCCTTTATTTCTGCTCTAATTTTTATTAGTTCCTCCCTTCTACTGATTTTGGACTTTGTTTTTCTTTTTCTAGTTCCTTTAGGTGTATTGTTAGATTGTTTATTTAAGATTTTTCCTTGTTTCTCAAAGTAGGCTTGTATTGCTATAAACTTCCCTCTTAGTACCACTTTTGCTGTATCCCATAAATTTTGGTATATCGTATTTTCATTTTCATGGTCTCCAGGTATTTTTTTATTTCTCCTTTGATTTCTCTGTTGACCCAATACTTGTTTAGTAGCATTTTGTTTAATCTCCACATATTTGTGGCTTTTCCAGTTTTCTTCTTATAGTTGATTTCCACTTTTACAGTGTTGTGATCAGAAAAGATGCTTGGAGGGCTGGCCTCATGGCCAAGTGGTTGAGTTCACACACTCCACTCCGGTGGCCCAGAGTTTTGCCAGTTTGCATCCTGGGCGCAGACATGGCACTGCTCATCAGGCCATGCTGAGGCAGCATCCCACATGCCACAACTAGAAGGATTCACAACTAAGAATACACAACTATGTACCAGGGGGCTTTGGGGAGAAAAAGTAAAACTAAAATCTTTAAAAAAAAAAAAAGAAGAAAAGATGCTTGGTATTATTTCAGTCTTCTTAAATTTATTGAGACTTCTTTTGTGGACTAATATGTGACCTATCTTGGAGAATTTTCCATGTGCATTCAAAAAGAATGTGTATTCTGCAATTTTTAGATGGAATATTCTGTATATGTCTATTAAGTCCACCTGATCTAATACGTCTTTTTCTTTTTTTTTGAGGAAGATTCACACTGAGCTAACATTTGTTGCCAATCCTCCTCTTTTTTTTCGCTTGAGGAAGATTAGCCTTGAGCTAACATCCGTGCCAATCTTCCTCCACTTTGTATGTGGGATGCCTCCAGAGCATAGCTGATGTGTGGAGTATGTCCACACCTGGGATCTGAACCTGCAAACCTGGGAAGCCAAAGCAGAGCACAGAACTCTAACCACTCGGCCATGGGGCCAGCCCCTCTAATGAGTCATTTAAGGCCAATGTTTTCTTATTGATCTTCTGTCTGGATGATCTATCTGTTGATGTAAGTGGAGTGTTAAATTCCCCTACTATTATTGTGTTACTGTTAATTTCTCCTTTTATGTCTGTTAATGCTTGCTTTGTATATTCAGGTGCTCCAGGTTGAGTACGTAGATAATTTACAAGTGTTATGTTCTCTTGTTGGATTGTTCCATTTATTGTTATGTAATGCCCTTCTTGTTACAGTTTTTGTTTTAAAGTCTATTTTGTCAGATGTAAGTATTGCTATCTGAGCTTTCTTTTCATTTCCATTTGCATAGAATATCTTTTTTTCTATCCCTTCACTTTCAGTTTGTGAGTATCTTTAGGTCTGAAGTGTGTCTCTTATATGCAGAATATATATGGGTCTTGTTTTTTAATCCATTCAGCCACCCTATGCCTTTTGATTGGAGCATTTAGTCCACTTACATTCAAAGTAACTATTGATAAGTAAGTACTTATTGCCATTCTGTTACTTTTTTTCTGGATGTTTTTGTAGTTTTCCTCTGTTCCTTTCTTCTTCTCTTGCTCTATTCCCTTGTGGTTTGATGGCTACCTTTAGTGTTATGTTTAAGTTCCTTTTTCTTTATTTTTGGTGCATTTATTATAGGTTTTGGTTTGTGGTTACCACGAGATTCAAATATAATAACCTATGTAAATAGCAATCTATATTAAGTTGATGATCTCTTAAGTTTGACTTCTTATTAAAAGCCCTACACTTTTACTCTCCCCCCCCACCATGGTTTAGGTTTTTGATATCATATTGTACCTGTTTTATTTTTGTGTATCCTTCCATCTATTATCATAGATATATATGATTTTAGTACTTTTGTCTTTTGACCTTCATATTTGCTTTATAGGTGGTTGATCCCCTACTTTTCCTGTATATTTGCTTTTACCAGTGATATTTTTTCTTTGATAATTTTCTTATTCCAATGTGTAACCTTTTCTTTTCCACTTAAGTAAGTCCCTCTGACATTTCTTGTAAGGCTGGTTTAGTGGCCTTTAGTTTTTGCTTGTTTGGAAAACCCTTTACCTGTCCTTCCATTCTGAATGATAACTTTTTGGGTAGAGTATTCTTGGTTGTAGGTTTCTTCCTTTGTATGAATACCATGAGTTTTAATATGTTGTGTTTTCATTTTCATTTGTCTCAAGATGTTTTCCAATTTCCTTCGTGATTTATTCTTCGACCCATTGGTTCAAGAGCTAACTTGCTAGTTTTGGGGAGAAAAAGTTTCTATCTAAATGAGTTTGAAGACCAGGTGCAAAGCAGGGCAGGGCTCTCCTCATGCACAGCGTGGACGTGGAAGGCCCAGGCTGTGGGATGCTCACCATCTGGAGAAGGGTTCTCAGAACCAGCTATGGTTCTGTCATGAGATTTGATGAGCATCTTGATCACTAGCTCCACTTGAGGCTTTGTGTGTATTTGTGACTCTGTTCAGACAGAGGTTTGGTTTGTGGTGCAGTGACCATCCCCAGGGCACAACACAGTTGTGTCTGTACCTACTTTTGTTCTTGTGCTCAGAGAGGACCAGACACAGGCAGAGAGACAGTCTGGAGAGAGGCTCACCAAACAGCTCACAGGCTTCAGAGGTTTTTAATGCCAAGTGCTAAGGTGTCCATCTGGTCTCCTCATCAACTCCTCTATGTACCCCTTCCTTGGAAACCACTGCTCTCCCTCATTCAAAGGAAGGAGTAAGAGAGTGAATAATGTACCATGGACTTTATATGCATCATCCCCGTGAAGCCTCACTAAGTATCACTGTCCCCATTTTATAGTTGAAAGAACTGAGGCCCACAAAGTTTAAGTAACTTGCTCAATCAATGCTGAATAAGTAGACAGTGAGTAAAAGGAAGAGATTGGACCTCAAAATGGGTCTTTCTGGATCTAACACTCAGATTCTTCCCATTGTGGCTCCCCCTCCCATTCCTTTAACAAATATGTACTATGTGCTTGCTCTGTGCTAGGAGCTCAGGGAGCTACAAAGAAAAACAAAATATGGCTCTTGGCATCCAAGGAAACCATTGGTAGCAGAGGAGATAGATGACAAACCTGTAATTACAACAGATTTTAAAAAGTGCTACAGAGGTGTAAATACTATGGGAGCACAGAGAAGTAGGGAGTCAGGGGTACAAGCAGAGAGACAGCTCACATTTAGGGCCGACTTCTCCAGGAAAAAAGGAGGAAGACAGAGGACATTTGGGAATTTTTTTAAATAAATGCCAGATGGTAAATATTCTAGGCTCGGCAGGCCAGGCAGTCTCTGTTGCAACTACTCAGCTCTGCCACTGTAGCACAAAAGCAGGCCCAGACAAAGCATCAGTGAATGAGCAGGGCTGTGTTCCAATAAAGCTAAATTTACAAAAACAAGAGGCAGCTGGATTTCACCCTGGCACCAGAGTTTGCAGACCCCTGCAAGATCAAAGGAGGTGACAAAAGCTGCAGGCAATCAGATTTTTGTTCTAGAGAGATCACTCTGTAGGCTGGGCCAGGAAGTGAAGCAAGGAAAGGTGCGGTGACTTTTATAATCCCTTCCATTGGAATAGAGCTTTACAACTTCACAAAAGGTACCTCCACTGGTTCTCACAGCAACCTTGCAGGGAGAGGGCATGAGTATTACTAGTCAATGATCTCACTTAAAAAATGAGAAAACCAGAGACTCAGTACAGGTCAGGCAAGTACCCTTGGATAACGCAAGCTAATGGCCCTGCTCAGACTCAAATAAGGCCTTTTGACTGAACTTCATTTCCTTTGCTTTCTGAATGTTTGTTCTATGGTCAAAGAAGTAATAGTAATAGTTAGAAGAAGCAGCGCCAGCATCAGCAGCTAACATTTATTGAACTCTTACCTCATGCCAGGCCCTATTCCAAGTGTTTTGTAAATTTAACTCACTTATTTCTCACAGGATCCCTAGAGGTAGGTATTATTATTATCCCCATTTAACTGGCACAAGAGAGATCAAATAACCAGCTCAAGATGACACAGAATGAGAACCCAGATCCAGTCATTCTGGTTCAAGAAGCCAAGTACCTGATAAAGACTCTCTCTTGACTCAAACTTTAGTCAGGCTCCTCTGAGCCCTCTTCTCAACTAGACCTTGACCTTGGCCCCATCCCCATTCCTTTTTGAGTCCAATCATTACAAAAATCCTGCTAAGTCAGTTTAGAGAGAATCCCCCACTCTTGATCTCCAATCTACCTTGATATCTGGTCAAATTCCTCATTCCCCACCCTTGGTATCTCACCACCCTGGCCTGTCTTCTGCAAGAATCCTGTTAAGTCGGTTTAGCAAGAATGCCGCTACCCTTAATGTCATCTCTTAGTACTCTTCCATCCACTGGCCTCCTCAATCTGCAAGGCCCCAGCTGTCTCTGCTGTGTTCCGAGTTGAGCCTCATCTCACTTCCTATTGTGATAGTCTTGACACCTATCACGATGGCCCTGAGTAAAGTCTTCCTTACCATTTTAACAAGTGTCAGAATGAATCTTTCTTTAACATCCCTCACCACTGGGGTATGCCATCTCCTCAGGTCAGAGGTCAGAGGGCTGCAGGTATGGGAATCAGAGGTGTGAGGAAGGAAAACAGGAGTTAGCATGGAATGAGATAAGCTGGGTGATGGAACATTTCATCCTTCCCAGACTCCTCTGCCCTTTCATGCCTTTGCACAAGCCATCACTAAAATGGCCCTGTCAATGCAAATAATTCATAACCAACATATAAATCAGAATTGGGGTGAGTTTATTATGATCCAGAGTGAGGATTATAACCCGGGAAGGCCTTAGAAGGCATTTTGGAGAAGCATGGGTTTCAGTACAGTCTTATATCTTTTTAGAATAAAGAACATACGTTATTAAACACACCCAGGATACATTTTCATCAAAATTTCAAACAGATATTCAGTTGCAAATTAGCAGGTCAACATGACCATGATGTCAGGAAAGGGACTAATCTGGGCATTACTAATAGGGCAGAGGAGGGGAATCTGCATTCCAATCTTAAGAGAGTGCACTCTTTACTTTAATGGTTGAGCAGATGTACAATGTATGTTTGATAGGCCGCAAGTCAGGCTTTTTAGTTCTAGTCAAACCAGTTTTGAACCTGAATATTTACCCCATATACCTCATTATGTGAAAATCTCTTGTCAGCCCCACCACTATCCTCTCCCCAAACTCCTACGCACCCTACATCACTCTACTCAGCTGTCACCAAGGTAAAGGCGACCTCCTCTTCCCTAGAGAGAGTTTAGAACTCCTTTCTCTGAGCAGCAGACTTCTCTGCTGATGCCTGTCTTAGCGGACTGCATCACCACCATTTACAAGTCTGTCTCCCTTAATAGACTGTGTACTCTTTCAAGTGTGCGCCATGCCACCTTCAACCCTAAATTCAAGACTTTTAAAACACTGCCTCATTCTCAGTGGCTTATAACAATAGAAATTTATTGTGAATTCCAAACACTAGTTCCGGATCTGCAGAAAGGCTTCCATGTGGTCATTTAAAAACCCAGGCTCCTTTCTTATTGTGGCTCCATCTTCCACTAGGACCTTGAGGTTCTCTGCATTTAGCTGGAAGATAAGGAAAGAGGATGAAGGATTGCATGTGGAAGCTGGAAGCAGCACTCTTCACTTCAGCTCACATTCTATTGGCCAGAAGTTGGTCACATGGCCACAACCTAGCTGCAAAGGAGGTGGGGAAATGTAGTCAAACTGTGTGTCCCGGAAAAAAGGAAGTGGGCCACAGCCAAACCACCTGGGTTTAAATTATAGTTCTATCACTTACTGGTTGTGTGACCTTGGACAAATTACTTAGCCTTTTACAGCTACAGTTTCCTCATCTGTGTAAATAAGAATAATATCCATTTCATGGGGTTGATATAGGGAATAAATGAGCTAATATATGGAAAGTACTTAGAAGAGTGCCCAGCATCTAGTAAATGCCATATAAAGGTTAACTGTTATCATTGTTAATATCCTCTCATCAGAATTCTTCCACACCTTCCCCTCTGACCCAGAGTAAAAGCTGAAGTCTTTACAATGGCCTCAGAAACCCTACGCGATCTGCCCCCAGTTACCTCCTGCCTCCTCATCACTCAAGTCACCCTGACCTCTTTGCTCTTGCTTGAAAGTACCGGGCAGCTCCCACCCCAGGGCCTTTGAGTTGCAGTTGCTCTGCCCAGAAGGCTCTTCCCCAGGTTTCTGCATGGCTCACTCCATAACTCCCTCAGACGTCTGCTCAAATGTCACCTGCCCTGACGACCAGAGACTGCAAGCAGCCCCTCTCCAGTACCTCCCATTCCCCTTCTCTATTTTATTTTTCTCCACATCTTCTATTACCACCTGATACGCCGCGTATTTAACCTGGTGTTCATATTCATCTGTCTTGCCCACTGGGCTTCAAGCTCCAAGAGGGTAGGACTCTTTGCCTCTCATTCTCTTCCATGTGCCCAGCTCCTACGACAGCGTGTGGCACAGAGTAGGCACTCAATAACTATTTATTCAACGTATCAATACGTTTGCAAATGAATGAATGGCGATTCTCCACTGACACTCTAACATCTTTGGCCTTGTTAAATGCTTCTCACCATTGTGGTGACTCTGATTTCTGTCCTGTCAGACATAAAATTCATCTAAGTCAGTGCAACGCACAGACCCTCTGTTGGAGACAGATAGCAACATAGGAGACTCCTTTGGTTTCATACGGAGAGCTGTTTGACAAGGAACTGAAGATTCTGGAATTGGGATGGTCCCAGAGAGTCCAGAAAACATGGTTTTGTGTTCTTAGACTGTAATCTGCAGAAGAGCAGCAAGAATAAAGTCCGGCTGCATCTGTACAACCAAGGGGCCAGTCCCATGATCCACTCAGTGTGTTGCATGTCCTGAGTCTGGCGACATCCAGTGACGATGGTTAAAGTTCATACAGTGTGTCAAAGTAAATGCTAATTAACAACCAGATCTGCAAATCACTGAAGATACTTGTTTTCTCTTTTCGCTTTAATGAGAAGTGAATTTCTTCTAGGGTTACTGTTAACTTCCGTAGTTGTGTCTTGTGAGCACTTTCCTGTCAACTTTTTCTATGATTGTATCAATTTAGGGGAAGAACGCAGTGTAGAAGACAGTTTTCTTTTTTTAAAGATTTTATTTTTTTCCTTTTTTCTCCCCAAACCTCCCCAGTACATAGTTGTATATTCTTCGTTGTGGGTCCTTCTAGTTGTGGCATGTGGGACGCTGCCTCAGTGTGGTTCGATGAGCAGCGCCATGCCCGCGCCCAGGACCGGAACCAATGAAACACCGGGCCGCCTGCAGCGGAGCGCGCGAACTTAACCACTCGGCCACCGGGCCAGCCCCTAGAAGACAGTTTTTTCAGATCTGCGTTGTCAAACAGCACTTTTTTTCTCACAAAGGTGAGAAGTCCTTCCCTGGCTTAAGATAGCACTGAAATGAAGTGTCGAAGAGTTACTTCTCCAAACAGACACTAATTCTAATTTTTGCTCCACACTCAGTGTATGCAAACAAACATGTTAGAATGTGTATTTCACAGGCTGTGAAAACTGAAACCGGTTTCAGCTGGTCTGGGTGGGGATCAGACTTTCTACCCACAATTGAATTGAACCCACCACAGAATCCTCCCACAGAAGAAAACAAGCTTGGATGTGTCTGGCTGAAGCCAACAGCACTTAAGGGCCGCGTCCTAAAACTTTGTTTTTGGAAGAAAAATTCTTGTCTGGGAGGCTCCCAACCTCCACCCCCACCCTTAGGCAGGCTTCCTGTGTTTTATTCTCCTAAAGCACACCTTTTTGCAATGCTTGGCCTTTAGAATTGTTTGAATCCTCTGTCTGCCCGCACTACAGGTCAGCTCGGGAAGAGACTGGCTGTCTTCGATCCCACGCACTGCAGTATCCCGGATGCCTGGCGCAGTAAGGGCTGCATAAACACGTGTATTGACGACCAACTGACTGATGCCTTTCTCGCTGTGATTAACGTACCGGGATGTCAGAAAGAGCTCCAAATTTCATTAGAGCGTCCGGGTCCCATCTTGGCTCTACCTCTTCTTGCTCTGTGACTCTGGAAAAGTCACCCAGCCTTTCCGAGCTTCTACTGCCTGATCTGCAAAATAAGGATGACAGTGTCCTCCTTTGGGGCATTTCTAAGGAGCACTTGTGATCATGGACTTAGTGCTTAGTAGATGTTCAAAGCACATCAGGCAAACTCAGTCAAGTGGTGACGATTTTAGCATCAATGCTATAAGAGCACTTTATGCTGGAAAAGAAGATGAGTAATTTAAAAATTGAGGATATGGCCATCTACATCTTTGCCTCCTGAAGTCAGTGTATCTGAGGTAAAATGGATATCTGTAGCATGTGGGAACTTGTGGAAGTGGCAGCAAATAAACTCATATTGATTATCTGTCTTATCTTGTCCAGACTTTTTGACTGCAAGCTCCCTGAGGTGAGGGATCCTGGATTATTCATCAAGAGTGCCAGCCTAAGGTCAGGGTGGGCCCTAGGCGTATTCAGTGCATATTTACCTGACCTAAATGAGCTCTGCATTTCCTCCAGCTGTTGAACCCGCCCAGTAAATTGCTTTACCTGTATCTAAATTCTGTCCATCCTTTAGTGTTTATGAGTCCACTCCTGAATTTTGCTTCCTCTTGGCATAGGATTATATCTAATCAATAAATCTCTGGACTAGCCAAATGACACCCTAATTTCTGTGGATTCTGACTTCTCAGGGATGTTTTAAAGACACCCGCAGAGGTGGGACTTTTAGGAAACGGGCCCAATAAGAAAAGTTACCGTCAGGGTGGTTGCAAGGTGGTAGGATTTGGAGGAAATAGGGAGTTGTTGTTTAATGGGTGTGAGTTTCAGTTTTGCAAGATGATAAAGTTCTGGAGATTGGTTGTACAAAACGTGAATATATTTAACACTACTGAACTGTGCACTTTAAAAGGAGTAAGACAGTAAATTTTGTTATGTGTATTTTACCACGATTTTTTAAAACGTAACCATTGGAAGTCTCCACTATACACTGAAGAAAGAGGGTAAAACCACCTTGGGGTAAAGATGTTGCATTTTACTTTATCACAGATTGTCTAGAAAGCCTGGGCATGTTCTTATCATCTCCAGGTTCTTTCAGGTCTAAACATTGATCTGTAGGATCAAATAGGAATGAAATATTGTCCAAATGTTTCCTATTGCCAAGTTGAAAAATGAGCTTAGAAAATGTGTCCACACTATAAAATAGTGTGTAAAAGTTATTAAATACACGGACCCAAATTAACTGTGACGTAATTACCATTTGCTTTTTGTGGTGAGAACGTTTAAGATCTACTCTCTTAGCAACTTTCAAGTTCACAACACAGTATTATTAACAACTCTTGGACAAAGGTTTAGTAATTAGGGACTTCTCTAGCAACGACTCCAGATCTGTGGGGAGGCTCTACACGCCTGGTTTCTGGCTCAGAGTTCCACAGCTCCATTCAAGTTATTGGGTGAATTCACCTGCCTTTTGTCTTCTTGCTTCCCAGGGCGAGGTTGCCTAGAGTTAAATGCCAAACAGAAATAAGAAGGGTTTTCAATATTTACATTTACCTTCTGTAGGAACCCAGAGACTATCTTCATCCAACAGCTCTGCCACTTGTCATATTTAAGCTATTATTTAACCAGGAAAAGGGGGTGGGGGGAGCACCTATGAGGTGATGGACGAGAAATAGTGTACAAGTGAAATTTCACAATGACATAAACTATTATGAACTCAATAAAAAACCCCACTATTGTTTAAACGGCAGCAACATTCTAATTACAGCAAAGTACAGTTAATCCAGGGCTTTTTCCCATTCCTTCTTAAAGCATTCAACATCGTTGACTTCACTTCCCTTTTGAAAAGCTCTCTACTGCTTTGTCTCCAGCTGTGGTTTTCTGTTTTTCTTCCTCCTTCCCTGAGTCTTTCCTTCCCGCTGCCTTTGCTCCCCTGCTTTTCTCCTCTATTCTTCACTCAAGGAATATTTCTGGAGGGGCTGCAATGTGCCAGGCACTGTGCTCCCAACGGGAGCAAAACAGATGTGGAGCCCGCTCCCCTAGGGTGTCCCTAAGAGTGAAGAGACAGGTGTGGATCAAAGCATCACAGTAACAAGTGTGGACTTGCAATGACAGCCCATGATGGAGGCATGGGGCCATGGAGAGTTCAGGGAAGATCACCGGGGCTGAGACCTGAAGGATGAGTAAGAGCCTGTGGGCGAGGTGGACGAGGTGAAGACGCAAGGTCATAACCCCAATGTTGTCTCAGGCAGCTCCATGTTCACTAACATGCTTGATTTTCTCAGTGCTTGTTGCTTAAAACCATTTCCACCTACATCATATTATGCCGATACTCTGTTGTGGGGGAGGACAAAGCATTATTAGCCCTTCATGTAATTGAGGACACAGGTTCAGACCCATTAAATGGTGTACTCAGAGTCACGTGGTCAGTAAGTAGCACCGCTGGACTGACCCCTGGTCTCCAACCCTAAGTCCTGGGAGTCCCTTCCCTATACCGCTTACAAGACCTCACCAGAAAGCTCGCAGACGCAGCTCACTGGGCCCACCTTCTCCTCAGATGCAGGTTTCACATTAGCTGCCAGATATTTCCACAGGGGCATCCCAACACCGTCACCAAAACGAAATAGCAAAAACTGTTAGTCTTCTACAAAAATCAGTTTTGCTTTTAAAGTTTCTTAGATTCGTTCTACTGATATTGTTCTGCCAAAATCTTGGATTCATTCTCCTCTTCTTTGGCCAGGCTTCTGGCGAGTCACCCAGTCCACTGAGTGTCCGCTCACAGACTTGTACATCTGTCTATCCGATTTCATCTCCATTTCCATTCCCATTACCTGTGCAACGTTTCATCACACCTGCCAGGCAACAGATGTCTGTTGTTCCTACTATGTGTAAGATACTATCTCGCCCTCAAGGAGTTTGAAACCCAAAGGAAAGAAGAGACATACCCACAAACATTCAGAGAGTGAGAAAGACAAATGTCCAAAGTGCTGTGTCATTCCATAAATACTTATGAAGTAGCTCACGTGTCAGTTCCTTTTCTAGGCACTGGGATAAAAAGAAGAATAAGATGTGCTTTCTGTGCTTGAGGGGCCTTACAACTGAGGAGGGAGGGAAGGATCAGAGGATAACCTCTGTGAGGGTAGGCATTTTTGTCTGCTTTGGCTCACTGCTGACTCCCCAGCCTCCCAAAGAGTGCTGGGCCCATAGCAGATCCTTCGTAAGTATCTGTTGGAAGAATGAATGGGGGAGCAAATCAGTAACAGCCCTTCTGGCTTCCCTTGGCCTTTTTTAAAGGTCCCTGGCCTAGAATACAATCATGAATTGAGGCTGGACTGGACATTACTTTACAAGACAGATACATGTACTCAGAATTTTCCCTTCCCTCCCACACTGATCGGCTGTTCTTGACCCCAACATATGACCCTCGCTTCTTTTTTCTCTTGGGAGGAGTTATTTCCTGGGGAAGCTCCTTAAATCCTCATGATAACAGTTTCTCTGTGGGCCCACCCCATCAATCCTCCCAAGTAAATGTCCACTGAACCCAGCTGGCTACAGTCCTGAAGTGCCACTCCTCGTCCATGCCCCCAACACCTTCAGGTCACCTGAGCTCTCACCACCTTGAATAAACCTCATTAGTAGTTTGATGGTATCTCATTGATGCATCTCATTATAATATTCTTACATCTACGTATAATTTTAAGTAAAAGGGATCATAACATACATGCTATTTTTATCGTGGATACTTTTTCTTTCTCCTTTTCCCTTTTCTCCCTTCAGAGCAGCATCTTACCCACCATTTTCTCCCCAAGTAAGTCGTGTTAAAAACCTTGTGTGTCTCGCCATATCTTTCTCTTACTCAGACAATTCTATACAGATTTACATACATTTACACATATACATGGCTTCGTCACAATTTTGCAAAAATGAAACCACATCTACTTTCTGCATCTTGTTTTTCCCACTCAGGAGCACATGGTGAAAATCCCAGCAAGTCGGTGAAAATTTCTAATTCATTCTTCTGAAAGGCCACATTGTATCCATCGTATGACTGTATCACAAGTTCGTTCATCATTCTCCTCTGATGGACGTCCACTTTGTTTCTAGCTCTTAGCCGCTACGGATGATGCTATAATAAACATCTTTCCGTGTATTTTTCAGAGAAGTTTCATTTATTTAACAAAAATGTACATAGCATTTATTATGTGACCTACACCATTTTAAGCACTTCATAAATACCAACTCATTTATTAATGCTACATTGCCTTCCCAAAAGGCTGTAACACTTCATGTTTCCACCAAGAGGAAACACTTCCCATATTCCAATAACAAGTAACAATATGACTCCTCTTAATTTTGCGAAGCTGACGGGTGTCAGATAATATCTTATTGTTGCTTTGACTTGCACGTCCCTGCACTAGCGAATTTAAGCATCTTTTCATGTCTGTGGGTCTTTGGGTTTGCTCTTCTGCATATTGCCAGTTCATATCAGTTGCAAGTTTTCTGTTGCATTGTTGATCATTTTTCTTATCGATTTGTAAGAGCTCTTTATATATTAAAACAATCAACTCCTTTTCTAGCGTATGCATTATTAATATTTTCGTATCCATTGTTGGTCTTATAGACTTTGTTTATCATAGGTTTTGCTTTAAATTAAAAATTTTTTCATATGATCAAATATGGCTATCTTTATAGACTTTAGGTTTCTATTCTTCATGTAATTGCCTAGATGTCTTGCCTAGCTTTTAAAGAATTATATCTAAGCCTTTAATTCATCTGCAGTTTATGTTCATGGATGGTGTAAAATGGAGTCCGTTTTGATTTTCTTCCAGAAAGAAGTCGGTTGTTTATTAAATGGTCCACCTCTTTCCCCCTGAATTAAACTACCACATTTTTCCTACATGAACGTCTCATTGGGATCTAACTCTATGTCCACATTGTATTGATTTCATTACTGTGGCTTTAGGGTCTGATTATCTGGTAAGGCAAATCTCCCTTGCTGTTTTCCTTTTTCATAGTTTTCTTAACTAATATTGAGCATTTATTTTTTCTGATGAATTGTATGACCACTTTGTCCAATTCCAAGGAAAAAAACCTTATTTTCATTCTAATGGAAACAGCATGAAATGAATTTTAGGAGAATTGACTTTTTCACTAAATAAGATTTCCCATCAAAAACGTGGAAGACCTCACCATCTATTCAGATCTTTTTTGTCTTTTCTTTCTTTTTTTTTTTTTGAGGAAGATTAGCCCTGAGCTAACTGCTGCCACCAATCCTCCTCTTTTTGCTGAGGAAGACTGGCCCTGAGCTCACATCCATGCCCATCTTACTCCACTTTCTATGTGGGACGCCAGCCACAGCATGGCTTGCCCAGTGGTGCCATGTCCGCACCCAGGATCCAAACCGGTGAACCCCGGGCCACCAAAGTGGAATGTGCGCACTTAACCACTGTGCCACCAGGCTGGCCCCATCTTTTTTGTCTTTTTCTTAAGGTATACTTTTTGGTGAGGAAGATAGGCCCTGAGCTAACATCTGTTGCCAACCTTCCTCTTCTTTTTTCTGTCCCCGAAGCCCCAGCACATAGTTGTCTACCCTAGTTGTAAGTGACTCTGGTTCTTCTATGTGGGATGCCACCATGGCATGGCTTAATGAGTCGTGTGTAGGTGCACCTAGGGTCCGAACAGCGAACCCCAGGCTGCTGAAGCAGAGCAGCACAAACTTAACCACTCATCACACAGCTGGCCCTCTTTTTTGACTTTCAACACGATAGTAAGAATTCTTCCCTTTCCTATATTTTCTGTTACTTTCTTGTTAGAATTATTCCTAAGTAATTTATAGTCTTTGTCACTATTATATATGGAAAAATATGTTCCCATTTTAATTTTTAGTTGGCTTTTGAGTAGAAAAAACACTACTGATTTCTGTATATTTATCTAGCATCCGTCCACCTAATCATATCCTCTTAAGCTAATACTTGGTTTTTGGTTAATAGATTTTGCCTATTTAAACAATTTGCTCCTATACCTACTTGCTTAGAATTTTTATAGGAATGGCTGCTGAATTTTAGCAAGTGTCATTCGAACACCTACTGATGTTTTCTCTTTCTCAGTTTATCAATGTAATGGTTTGTGTTAATGGATTTGGATATTGAACGACTCTTGCAGTTTTGGAACAAACCATGCTTATTTATTGTTTGTTATTCTTTTGATATAATGAAGGCTTCTATAAGCTATTTTATTTATAATTTGTATCTCTAAGTCATAAGTGAGATTCTAATTCTAATTAATAATTATAAGGAATCTATACTTTTTTCTTTCTTAAGTTTTGGTATTAAAATTATATTGGCTTCAAAACATGAATTTAAAAGATTTTTATATGGCTTGGAGTAGCTAAACCTGCATTTCTAATCATCTCCCAGGTGATGCTGATTGTACCAGTCTGTGGACATACTTTGAGTAGCAAGGGTTTCAATAACTTACTGGAATTATCAGACTTTCAGAGGTAAACTAAAGCTCAGCTGTGAGCCCATCTGGCTCGACGGTCTTCTCAATACTATCCTCCAATCACCTCATCATTGGTTCATTCATGTTTTCCCTCTCTTCTTGGGTCAATTTTAATAGTTTGTGTTTTGCTAGGAGATCACACATTTCCCGTAGGTTTTCATACCCACGGCTGTGAAGTTGCCTATAGGGAGTCTACTTCTCATGTGCCTGTCATTGTGACTCTTTTCTCATTCCTAACTTCTTCTGTATTTTCTCTTCAGCCTTGCAAGTTGTTTGTCTATTTAATATAAAAAGGTAGGTTATTAGTCTCTTCAATAAACTTTTGGAGTTATTTTCAGTAGATTTTGACTTGTCTTTTTATTCTTTCTATTATTTCTCTATATCATTAATTTCAACTTTTACCTTTATTAATTCCAATTTCCTGATTTCTTTTTCTAAATTTTTAAGGTCAAAATTTACTTACTTTTGGGGCCGGCCCGGTAGCACAGTGGTTAGTGTGCAAGTTCTGCTTCGGCAGCCCAGGGTGCACTGGTTCGGATCCCAGGTGCAGACATGGCACCACTTGTCAAGCCATGTTGTGGTAGACGTCCCACATATAAAGTAGAGGAAGATGGGCATGGATGTTAGCTCAGGGCCAGTCTTCCTCAGCAAAAAGAGGAGGATTAGCAGCAGATGTTAGCTCAGGGCTAATCTTCCTCAAAAAAAAATAAATTTTAGTTACTTTATTTTTCATTTTTCCTTTTAAATTGCAAAGGCATTTTAGAGCTCTAAATGTTCCTCTTGGTACTGCTTTCAGGGTCCTGTGGGTCTCAACAGGAAGTGGCTGCCTTTTCTTTAGTTTCTAAAGAGTTAAAGAATTCTCTCCTTTTTAAAAAAAATTATTTTATTGGGCCAGCCCCGTGGCACAGCAGTTAGGTTAGCATATTCTGCTTCAGCAGCCCAGAGTTTGCTGGTTCAGATCCCAGATGCAGATATATGCACTGCTTGTCAAGCCATGCTGTGGTAGGCATCCCACATATAAAGTAGAGGAAGATGGGCACAAATGTTAGCTCAGGGCCAGTCTTCCTCAGCAAAAAAAAGGAGGTTTTGTGGCAAATGTTAGCTCAGGGCTAATCCTCCTCAAAAAGAATTATTTTATTGAGGTCATATTGGCTTATAACATTGTGTAAATTTCAGGTGTACATTATTATATTTCAGTTTCTTTATAGACTGTGTCTTGTTCACCACCAGTAGTCTAGTTTTTATCCATCGCCGTATATATGTGCTCCTTTACCCCTTTCACCCTTACCCCACGCCCTTCCCTCTGGTAACCACTAATCTGTTCTCTTTATCCATACGTTTGTTTATCCTCCATATATGAGTGAAATCATACAGTGTTTGTCTGTCTTTCTCGGTCTGGCTTATTTTGCTTAGCATAATATCCTCAAGGTTCATCCATGTTGTCACAAATGACACGATTTTGTCTTTTTTTATGGCTGAGTAGTATTCCATTGTGTGTGTGTGTGTGTGTGTGTGTGTGTGTCTATATATCTATCTCACATCTTCTTTATCCATTCGTCCATTGATGGGCACTTAGGTTGCTTCCATGTCTTGGCTATTGTGAATAGTGCTGCAATGAACATAGGGGTGAATAAATTTCTTTGAGTTATTGATTTCATGTTCTTTGGATAAATACCCAGTAGTAGGATAGCTGGATCATATGGCATTTCCAATTTTTGGACATATCTCCTTTCTGTTTCCCATAGTGGCTGCAACAGTTTGCATTTCCACCAGCAGTGTGTGAGGGTTCCCTTTTCTCCACATCCTCTCCAACATTTTTTATTTCTTGTTTTGCTAATTATAGCCATTCTCACGGGTATAAGGTGATATGTCATTGTAGTTTTGATTTGAATTTCCCTAATAATTAGTGATGTTGAATATCTTTTCATGTGCCTTCAGGCCATCTGCATATCATCTTTGGAAAAATATCTGTTCAGATCCTCTGCCCATTTTTTGATTGAGTTGTTTGTTACATTGTTGTTGCATTGTATGAGTTCTTTATATATTTTGGAGATTAACCGCCTCTTGCATATATGATTTGCAAATATTTTCTCCAAGTTGGTGGGTTGTCGTTATTTTGTTTCTGGTTTCCTTTGCCTTGCAGAAGCTCTTTAGTCTGATGTGGGCCCATTTGTTTATTTTTTCTTTTGTTTCCCTTGCTTGGTTAGGCATGGTATTTGAAAATATGCTGCTAAGACTGATGTCAGAATGTACTGCCTATATTTTCTTCTAGAATTTTTATGGTTTCAGGTTTTACATTCAAATCTTTAATCCATTTTGAGTAAATTTTTGTATATGGTGTAAGACAATGGTCTACATTCTTTTTTTTCTTTTTAAGTGTGCAAGTCAATTTATTGTTTCTTTCTTTATTGAGGTAACATTGGTTTATAACATTATATAAATTTCAGATGTACACCATTATATTTCGAATTCTGTGTAGATTACATCATGTTCACCATCTAAAGGCTAATTACCATCCATCACGATACACATGTGCCTAATCACCCCTTTTGCCCTCCTCCCCCCATCCTCCTCTGATAACCACCAATCCGATCTCTGTCTCTATGTGTTTGTTTGTTGTTTTTTATCTTCTATTTACAAGTGAGATCATACAGTATTTGACTTTCTCCCTCTGACTTATTTCTTTTAGCATAATACCCTCAAGGTCCATCCATGTTTTTATGGCTGAGTAGTATTCCATTGTGTATATATACCACATCTTCTTTATCCATTCATCCTTTGATGGGGACCTAGGTTGCTTCCAAGTCTTGGCTATTGTAATAATGCTGCAATGAATGTAGGGGTGCATATTTACGCATTCTTGTTTTCATGTTCTTTGGATAAATACCCAGCAGTGGAATATGTGAATTGTATGGTAATTATATTCTTCATTTTTTGAGAAATCTCCATACTGTTTTCCATAGTGGCTGCACCAGTTTGCACTCCCACCAGCAGTGTATGAGAGTTCTCTTTTCTCCATATCGTCTCCAACATTTATTTTTTATCTTGTTAATTATAGCCATTCTGATGGGTATAAGGTGATATCTCATTTTAGTTTTGATTTTTATTTCCCTAATAATTAGTGATGTTGAACATCTTTTCATATGCCTATTGGCCATCTGTATATCTTCCTTGGAAAAATGTCTGTTCATATCTTTTGCCCATTTTTTAAGTGGGTTGTTAGTTTTTTTGTTGTTGAGATGTATGAGTTCTTTATATATTTTGGAGATTAACCCCTTATCTGATATATGGTTTTCAAATAGTTGTTAGCTGTTCTTTTCATTTTATCGTTTCCTTTGCTGTGCAGAAGCTTTTTAGTTTGATGTAGTCCCATTTGTTTATTTTTTCTTTTGTTTCCCTTGCCTGGTCAGACATGGTCCTTGAAAATATGCTGCTAAAACCAGTGTCAAAGAGTGTACTGCCTATGTTTTCTTCTAGAAGTTTTACAGTTTCAGGTCCTACATTCAAGTCTTTAATCCATTTTGAGTTAATTTTTGTGTATGGTGTAAGATAATGGTTTACTTTCATTCTTTTACATATGGCTGTCCAGTTTTCCCAACACCATTTATTGAAGAGACTTTCCTTTCTCCGTTGTATGTTCTTGGCTCCTTTGTTGAAAACTAGCTGTCCGTAGATGTGTGGGGTTTTTTCTGGGCTTTCAAGTCTGTTCCATTGATCTGTGTGTCTGTCTTTGTGCCAGTACATGCTGTTTTGATTACTATAGCTTTGTAGTATATTTTGAAGTCAAGGATTGTGATATCTCCAGCTTTGTTCTTTTTTCTCAGAATTGCTTTGGCTGTTCAGGGACTTGTGCCGTTTCATATAAAATTTTAAGATTCTTTGTTCTGTTTCTGTGAAGAATGTCATTGAGATTCTGATGGGGATTGCATTGAATCTGTTGATTGCTTTGGGTAATATGGACATTTTAACTATGTTTATTCTTTCAATCCTTGAGCATGGAATATCTTTCTATTTCTTGATCTCTTCTTCAATTTCTTTCAATAATGTCTTATAATTTTCAGTGCAAAAGTCTTTTACCTCCTTGGTTAAATTTATTCCTAGTTATTTTATTGCTTTTGTTGTGATTGTAAATGGGATTGTATTCTTCACTTCACTTTTTGCTACTTTGTTATTAGTATATAGAAATGCACCTGATTTTTTTTTAAAGATTTTATTTTTTCAAATTTTCTCCCAAAGACTCCCAGTACATAGTTGTGTATTTTTAGTTGTGGATCTTTCTAGTTGTGGCATGTGGGATGCCGCCACAGCATGGCTTGATGAGCAGTGCCATGTCTGCGCCCAGGATTCGAACTGGTGAAACCCTGGGCCACCGAAGCAGAGTGCTCAGACTTAACCACGGGGCCACAGGGATGGCCCTGAAATGCAGCTGATGTTTATATGTTGATTTTGTACCCTGCAACTTTGCTGTAGTTGTTTATTATTTCTAATAGTTTTCTGGTGGATTCTTTGGGGTTTTCTATATATAGAATCATGTCATCTGCAAACATTGTGAAGGTTTTACTTCTTCCTTTCCAATTTGGATCCATTTTATTTCTTTTTCTTGCCTAATGCTCTGGCCAAAACTTCCACTACTGTGTTGAATAAGCATGGTTAGAGTGGGCACCCTTGTCTTGTTCCTGTTTTCTGAGGAATGGCTTTCAGTTTTTCCCTGTTGAATATGGTGTTGGCTATGGGTCTGTCATATATGGCCTTTATTATGTTGAGGTGCTTTCCTTCTACACCCAGTTTATTGAGAGGTTTTATCATAAATGGATGTTGGATCTTGTCAGATGCTTTCCCTGCATCTCTTGAGATGATCATGTGGTTTTTATTCTTCATTTTGTTAATATGGTATATCACGTTGATTGATTTCTGGATGTTGAACCATCTCTGCATCCCTGGTATAAATCCCACTTGATTATGGTGTATGATCCTTTTAATGTATTATTGGATTCGATTTTGCTAATATTTTGTTGAAGATTTTTACATCTATGTTCATCAGGGATATTGGCCTATAATTTTCCTTTTTTGTGTTGTTCTTCTCTGGTTTTAATATCAGGGTAATGTTGGCCTCATAAAATGAGTTAGGAAACATCCAGTCGCCTTCAATTTTTTGAAATAGTTTGAGAAGGATAGGTATTAAATTTTCTTTGAATGATTGGTAGAATTCACCAGAGAAGCCATCTGGCCTAGACTTTTGTTTTTTTTTTTTTGGGGGGGGGGGGACGGGTATTAGTTTCTCTCTCTTTACTTGTGATTGGTCTATTCAGATTTTCTATTTCTTCTTGATTCAGTTTTGGGATGCTGTATGATTCTAAGAATTGACCTATTTCCTCTAGCTTATCCAATTTGTTGGCATATAGCTTTCCATAGTATTCTCTTATAAGCCTTTGTATTTCTGTGATATCCAGTGTAATTTCTCCTTTTCATTTTTAATTGTATTTATTTGAGTCTTTTCTCTTTTTTTCTTGATGAGTCTGACTAAGGGTTTGTCAATTTTGTTTATCTTCTCAAAGAACCACTTCCTATTTCATTGATCCTTTTTATTGTTTTTTTAGTCTCTATTTCATTCATTTCTCCTCTGCTTTTTATTATTTCCTTCCCTCTACTCACTTTGGGCTTTGTTTCTTTTTCTTTTTCTATTCGTTTAGGTGTAGTTTAAGATTACTTATTTCAAATTTTTCTGGTTTGTTGAGGTAGGCCTGTATTGCTATATATTTCCCTCTTAGTACTGCTTTTGCTGCATCCCATAGGAGTTGGTTTGTTGTGTTTTCATTTTCGTCTTCAAGCATTTTCCGATTTCTCCTTCGATTTCTTCATTACTCCAGTAGTTGTTCAGTAGCAAGTTGTTTAGTCTCTACATATTTGTGACTTTCTCGGGTTTTTTTCTTGTAGTTGGTTTCTAGTTCAATAGAACTAGTGTTTTGGTTGGAAAAGATGCTTGATATGATTTCAGTCTTCTTAAGTATATTGAGACTTGCCTTGTTTCCCAACATATGGTCTATCTTTGAGAATGTTCCAAGTGCACTTAAGAATAATGTGTATTCTGCTGTTTTTGAATGGAATGTTCTATATATATCTATTAAATCTATCTGGTCAGTGTTTCATTTAAGGCCACTATTTCCTTGTTGACTTTCTGTCTGGATGATCTATCCATTGATGTAACTGGGGTGTTGAGGACCCCTACTACTATTATGTTGCTGTCAATTTCTGCCTTTAGGTCTGTTAATAGTTGCTTTATATAATTGGCGCTCCAGTGTTAGGTGCATATATATTTATAAGTGTTATGTCTTCTTTGTGGAATGTTCCTTTTATCATTATACAATGCCCCTCTTTGTCTCTCATTATCTTTTGTATCTTGAAGTCTGCTTTGTCTGATGTAAGTATGGCTATACCCACTTTCTTTTGCTTGCCATTTGCTTGGAATAATATCTTCCATCCCATCACTCTGAGTCTATGTTTGTGTTTAGAGCTAAGATGTGTTCCTTGGAGGCAACATATTGTGGGGTCTTGTATTTTAATCCATCCAGCCACTCTGTGTCTTTTGATTGGTGAATTCAGTCCATTTACATTTAGAGTGATTACTGATATATGAGGGTTTAATATTGCCATTTTATCTCTTGTTTTCTGGTTGTTCTATATTTCCATTGTTTCTTTTCCCTTGTATTTCTGACTGCCATTTCAGTTCAATGGCTTTCAGTGATGGTTTTCTCAATTTTCTCTTTACTTCTGATTTTTATCTCTGCTCTGATTTTTAATATTTTGGTTACCATGAGGTTTGTATAAAAGATCTCATAGATGAGATAGTCCACTTTCTGATAGCCTCTTATCCCCATTAGCCTAAGGAGGTTCCATCCCTGTCCTCTTCCCCTTCTAAGTTATTATTGTCACAAATTGTTCTTTTTAGTGTTGTGAGTTTGTGACTAAATTGAAGTGTTTATAGCTATTTTTGACTCTTTCTTTCCCTTTATCTTTTATGTTATAATTAAGTGTTTGCCAGCCTATTCTGATAGAGAGCTGCAATTTCTGATTGCATCTATTTTTCTCCTTGCTCAAAGTTTTGTATAGCTTTGCCTTTTTGTTTCAGGTAGGAGGGCTCCCTTCATCATTTCTTATAAGGCAGGTCTAGTGGCAATAAACTCCCTCAGCTTTTGTTGATCTGGGAAAGCTTTTATTTCTCCATCATATCTGAAGGATAATTTCACTGGATAGAGTATTCTTGGCTGACAGTTTTTGTCTCTCAATATTTTGAGTATTTCATTCCACTCTCTCCTAGCCTGTAAGGTTTCTGCTGAGAAATCCACTGAAAGCCTGATGAGGATTCCTTTGTAGGTTATTTTACTCTCTCTTGCTTCTTTTAATATTTTTTCTTTGTCATTGACTTTTGATAGTTTTAATATTATATGCCTTGGAGAAGGTCTTTTTTCATTGATGTAATTAGGAGTTATATTGGCTTCATGTACTTGTATGTCCAGTTCATTCCTCAAATTTGGTAAGTTCTCAGCTATTATCTCTTTGAACAAGCTCTCTGCTCCTTTCTCCCTCCCTTCTCCTTCTGGGATATGTATAATACTTATGTTACTTTTCCTAATTGAGTTGGATATTCCTCAAAGAATTTCTTCATTTTTTAAAAATCTTAGTTCTCTCTCCTCCTCCACCTGAAGCATTTCTAGGTGTCTGTCTTCAACATCACTAATTCTCTGCTCCATAAGATCTACTCTATTTTTTGTGCTTTCTACACTATTTTTTATCTCATTAATTGTGTTCTTCATATCTGTAATTCCTGTTGTTGTTGTTTTTTTTAGAGCTTCAATCTCTTTGGTGAAATATTCCTTCTGTTCATTAATTTAATTCTTGAACTCATTGAACTGTCTTTCTGAGTTTTCTTGTAACTCATTGAGTTTCTTTATGAAAGCTATTTTGCATTCTCTGTCAGTTAGATTGCAGTCCTCTGTGACTTCAGTTTTGTTTTCTGGAGAGTTGTCATTTTCTTCTATCCTGCAGTGTTTCTGTAGTTCTTCATGGTGCTTGATGAACTGATCCTCTCCTGCACATTTGTGGTAGTAATTACCTTTTTTTAATCAGGTACAGCTTTGGTTACTTTGGTTCTGGGTCACCTGGATTTCATGTTCCTCCACCTGCTCTCTATGGGCTCAGATGCTTCTGTCCCATTCACCACCTGCACAGCTGTTCCAAGATTGTCTTGAGGTGCTGGTTGCACCCCTGGCAGGGATGCTAAGTTCACAGATGTCACTGTCTTTGGCAGGGGCCTGGGAACCCAGGGAACTGTATACAGCCCCTGCCGTTGGGGGAGCTGGTGTCGGGGTTGCTGTCACTGGGGGTTAGGTCACTAGTTCTGCTGTGGTTCTGTTGCTTCTGGCCACAGATTCCCCCTGCCCGCATTCTGTTCCTGCCCCATTTTCTTGTACTTATGCCAGTCAGCCATTCTGTATTCAAGTGGGCCAGGCAGCAGCCGCTTGGCAGGTCATACTTGCACCCATGAGGTCACCACTTGGGCAGGGTCCCTTTGCAAGAGCTGAACTGCTGCCACTTGGTGGAGAGCCTTCTCATAGGTGGGGCCACCAAGACACAGTAGATGTTCCTGCCAGTCGGGCTACTGCTGCTCCACGAGCATTTGTGTGTGGGCCAGGCTGCCCCTGCCTCCACTCAGTCACATTGGCCACTGTGTGAGGATCCGGTCCTTGACTGCTGTGCTGGGGATGGGGAGGGGGCCACTCCCCTAGTTCCACTGCTTCCTGAGGGTCCAGTCCACCCACCTTCAGAGGTATAGCTGCATGGATCACTCAGGCATCCTGTTGTGCTTTGTAGGGAATCCTGTTTGTTAATGGACATCCATTTAGTTGTAACTTAGCGGGATAGACAAAGGGAACAATTCACTCCCCCATGGTGCTGATGTCACTCCATAAATTCTCTTTTATTTCCTCTTTTCTCCAAGACTTACCTAGGAGTTTATTCCTTAATTTCTAACTATTTACGGTTTTTAGGTCATCTTTTACCATGTATCTATAATTTTTCATTTTTATGAAAAAAATACTTTGTGGGATGTAAGAAGTCCTTATATGTACCATATCAAGTCATTTGATTACATAATTCAGTTCATCTTGTTAAAAATAAAATTCAGGGGCCAGCCCCATGGCCAAGTGGTTAAGTTCACATGCTCCACTTCGGTGGCCCAGAGTTTCACTGGTTCAGATCCTGGACGCGGACAGGGCACCACTCATCAAGCATCCTGAGGCTGTGTCCCACATAGCAGAACCAGAAGGTCCTACAACTGGAATATACAGCTGTGTACTGGGAGGCTTTGGGGAAAAGAAGAAAAAAGAAAAAAGAGGATTCGCAACAGATGTTAGCTCAGGTGCCAATCTTTAAAAAAGAAAAGAAAAGAAAATTCAGCTGAGTAAAGTCGAAGACCTAATTGACTTTATTAAATGACTCATAAATCAGGCAGTATCCCATGTAGCAAATAGAAGCATGCTCCAAGGAGTTGTACAAAGTGGAAGGTTTGGTTTTTTGGGTTTTTTTAAGATTTTTTTTTTCCTTTTTCTCCCCAAAGCCCGCCAGTACATAGCTCTATATTCTTCGTTGTGAGTCCTTCTAGTTGTGGCATGTGGGACGCTGCCTCAGCATGGTTTGACGAGTGGTGCCATGTCCCCGCCCAGGATTTGAACCAACAAAACACTGGGCCACCTGCAGCAGAGCACACAAACTTAACCACTCGGCCACAGGGCCAGCCCCCAAAGTGGAAGGTTTTTGTAGGCAGAAGAGTGGAGCAAGGAAGTTACTAGCAAAAGAAAAGAAAGGACTGTTTCAGGCCAGGACATCTTTTCAGGGAAGGGAAGGCAGGGTTCTTATCATGCAGATTCATCACTGGTGCTAATCAGGAAATTTCAGATTGACTGGTAAGAAGGTCACATTTCTGGGATAGATTGAAACTAAAATTAAGTCTTAGTTTGCTGTCATGGTGGCCAACGAATCCATTTTCAGCCTATTTCTTTTTTGACAATCTGAATAATATTTTAACTGGTATAATACTATTGTATAGCAGAATAGTTGTTGTAGAGTTTAATATATAATATAATATAGCATAATACTTTGTTGGTCTGAATGGTTTTTTGACTATTAATTCTGGCTAATTGTGAAAAAGGTATTTGACATTTCTCATTATGACTATAAATTTGTAAAGTTCTCCTTGCCTTTATGTATTTAGCTGCTAGTTCATTGCCTGCTTTATGACTCTTGTATCTACTTCATTATTTGTGCCTTTTGTCATTCCAGAAGGATGTTGCTTGTACTCCAAGTGCTTTTAGCCTAGCTCCACCTCGTCTGATATTAATGTTACCACTCCTGCCTTCATTTGCGCAGTATTTCTTTGCCTATCATTTTATTTTAACCTGTTTATTATCACCTTGCTTCAAGTATGGATCAGTATGTCCAATGAGCCATATCTTCACATTAATGTTTTTGTAGCATGGACTTCAGCTTTCTAACACTGAGCTCATCATTTCCTCTTCCTTATTTTCCATCTCATTTGTGAGGAGAATGGTCTCATTTTGCTGTTTGTTTTAAATAGAGCATCCAGATTTTTTTTGCCAGGCTGTCCCTGCCACTCCTAGCCCAGGAGCCCTGGATGGTCTTTCCTCACACCCAGTTCTGGATAGGCACATGACTGCACCCTGCCCATTAGACATCACCTTCTTCCAGCCAGACAGAACTGTGTAATGCAACTGGAGCCAAAAATATGGCAGATCTCTTTCAGAAGAGGCACTTCAGAGCACAGACTTTGAAACCAGACCTCCTGGGCTCAAATCCTGGCTCTGTCTCTTATTTGTAACTTGGGGCTAGTTACTTAATCTGCCTCAGTTTCCCTACCTACCTCATTCTTGTGAAAATTACAAGTATCAATATATGTAAAAAGTTGGACCTGTGCCTATGATGTAGTAAGCAAATATGGATGTTAACTATTATTATTTTCTGGGATCTGGGAAGACAAGCTGGGAGCTGTTGGCGGGACACGTGAAACCTGAGAAGGAGTGAAGTCAGCGTGAAGGAGAGCAGAGCCAAGTGGAAGAGAGACCTGGGCCTCGATCACAGGGTTGAGCCCTGGAACAAGTTGGTCCTAAAACTGGTGGTACACAGGATTTTTCAGACATGAAACAATAAATCCCTTTTTTGCTTAATATTCTGTGACTTAAGTCAGAGGAGTCTCAAATGATGCAATTGTCGAACAGTATTCTAGGCTAGAAACTTGGGAATCATTTTGATTCTTCTTTTTCCCTCACCATCCACATCCTATATGACAAGCCTGTATATTCTGCTTCTTCAATTTCTTTTCACTATGATTCCCTCTTTTCCACTTCCTCAATTTAGGGGAGAAAAAAATAAAATCAGTATTTGCTGAGGACCTGTTCTGTTCTTACAGAATGCTAGCACGTGTTCACTTTCTAATCCTGACAACAGCCCTATGAGGAATCAGAAGCACACAGATAGAGACTAGCCAGTCCAAAGTCACACAAGGAGCCAGAGGTGATTCCAACTGCGGGGCCACACTTGGCACCACTATGCCACAGCGTCTTGACAAATATTTCCTAAATAGCTAACCCTGGGAGCTGTACCTACAGAACTCACTCCAGGAAGTGCCCCACATGGCACAAATGGGGGGCTACTTAGTCCTTTTTGAAAGTGGCAATGATCCTAAAGCAATCTGGTCAATATCAGGAGTCACACACACCCATCCTGACCAGTATTCTCAGGGAATTGGTCGTCAGCCACTAAATCCACCCATCTTCAGCCGCAAAGCTTGCTGAGCCTGTTTGCAAAGAAAGGAGCAACACGAGGGAGGTTGTGACCATGCCATATCCTTCAAGCATAGAAAGACACACAAGTGGCCTTGTGATTTTCCCAGCATGAGCTCACACATGCGTGTACACACATGCCTGCACGCACACAAACGAGCCCACCAGTCTGTCTCCTTAAAAATATAGCTTTATGGGCCAGCCTGGTAGCACAGCAGTTAAGTTTGCACATTCTGCTTTGGCGGCCCGCAGTTCGCCAGTTTGGATCCCAGGTGCAGACATGGCACTGCTTGGCAAGCCATGCTGTGGTAAGCATCCCACGCATAAAGCAGAGGAAGATGGGCACGGCTGTTAGCTCAGGGCCAGTCTTCCTCAGCAAAAAGAGGAGGATAGGCGGCAGATGTTAGCTCACTGCTAATATTCCTCAAAAAATATATATATATAGGGGCTGGCCCCATGGCCGAGTGGTTAAGTTCGCGCGCTCCGCTGCAGGCGGCCCAGTGTTTCGTCGGTTCGAATCCTGGGCGCGGACATGGCACTGCTCGTCAGACCACGCTGAGGCAGCGTCCCACATGCCACAACTAGAGGAACCCACAACGAAGAATACACAACTATGTACCGGGGGGCTTTGGGGAGAAAAAGGAAAAAATAAAATCTTAAAAAAAAAAAAAATATAATATATATATATATATATATATATATATATAGCTTTATGGGCTGGTCCCGTGGCCTAGTGGTTAAGCTGAGTGTGCTCTGCTTTGGGGTCCTGGGTTTGGTTCCCAGGCACAGACCTACACCATTTGTCAGCAGCCAAATATAGTGGTGACCCACATACAAAATAGAGAAAGACTGGCACAAATGTTAGCTCAGGGCAAATCTTCCCCCAGCAAAAAAAATATATAGATATAGATATAGCTCTCCATGGAGTCTTTCCTGAATAGTGCTGTAAATCTATTTCTGCCGCCATTCCTTGGTTCCTTGAGTTGTGCATTAGAATGCTTGCTGCGTCTCTCAACTGAGGGCCCCCTTTCAGTTCCTCAAACCCGCTGAACTCACGCTGGGACTTTTGCCCTCCCCCGGGGATGCTCCTCCCACCCCTTTCCACGGGCCCGCACCTCCTCTTCTTTCAGGTCTCCGCTTCAGGGAAGGCTTTTCTGCCCACCCTGTCTAAGGTAGGCCCCCCTTCCCACCACCCCCTTATTCGGAATCTCAGTCCTTTGGTGATTTTCTTCGTGACCCTTAAAACATCGTGTGACTATTCTACTCACTGGTAAGTTTACTTGGGTTTTGTTTGTGTTTGCATGTGTTTTTCTTCTGTCTTCCTCCTTTATTGGAATGAAATCAAATAGGTACCTTGAAAGCAGGAAACCTGTTTGTTGTCACTATAATCCTGCTGCATAGTGAGGGCTCAACATGTATTTATTGAACGACTGAAAAAAAGAACCAGAAACTAGGACCGAGGGGGCTGATTTCACCCCATCACAGATGACCTGGGGGACCCCACTCAAACTTCTTTTTTGGCATAAGTGGGCAAAATGGGTAAAATCCCCAGACCCTGGATCTTTCTTCATTTGATAGAATTCATTGATCCCTGAATGATTTCTGCATTCTTTCCCTATTCTTGCCTGGCTGGCTTACACCATAACTCTAAAGACATTTTGATTTTATCCCATGGGACTCTGAGTTTCTCTCATGCCTTTGTCTGACTTGGCCCCAACCTTAAAGTCATGCTGACGACCCAGCCCCTCACTTCTCCTTCAAAGGGCTCAGAGTCCAGCTGGGGGCAAGGCAGGTGAGACATCCTACTCTGGATGAGAGGAGTACAAAGGGGGCCCCGGAAGAATCTAATGCGCAGAGCCTTGTCCTGGTAAGGGCGGGGATGACAGGGGAGGGATGGCACGCAGCTCTCGAGGCATGCCTTCCACATATCCAGGTTCTCTCCCACATTGTCTCATTGGAGCCTCACCACAGTCCTGTGATCTTAATGTTTTATCACCATTTGTAGTGGTGGAAGAGAGGAGTGAACAATGTGAGCTTTTGTGTCAGATAGGCCTGGGTTCAAAGTTCACTCTCCCTAATTATCCACCAGAGAGCCCTTAGGCAAGTTACTTAAATTTCCTTATTTTTATTATGAGAATGAAAACAACTAGGGGGGCCAGCCCCGTGGCCAAGTGGTTAAGTTCGCGCGCTCCACTCAGCGGCCCAGGGTTTTGCCGGTTCGAATCCTGGGTGCAGACATGGCACCACTCATTAGGCCATGCTGAGGCAGCGTCCCAGATGCCACAACTAGAAGGAGCCACAACTAAAAAAAATATGCAGCTGTGTACCGGGGGACTTTAGGGAGAAAAAAGAAAAATAAAATCTTGGGGCTGGCCTGGTGGCGGTTAAGTGTGCACATTCCGCTTCAGCGGCTTGGGCTTCATGGGTTCGGATCCTGGGTGCAGACATGGCACCACTAGTCAAGCCATGCTGTGGTAGGCGTCCCACATATAAAGTAGAGGAAGATAGGCACGGCTGTTAGCTCAGGGCCAGTCTTCCTCAGCAAAAAGAGGAGGATTGGCAGCAGATGTTAGCTCAGGGCTAATCTTCCTCAAAAAAATAAATAAATAACAACTACGGTTGCTATAAATATCAAATGATGAAGAGAGGTATTAGTATATTTGTCAAAATGAAATGATTTTGTGCTCAGCACATCCTAGGTCCTCAGTAAATTGCAGCTTTTTCTTTAAGAGATTTTCCCAATTGAGTGGCCTCGAACTTGATGACCTCTTGCTTTGTAAGCTCCTAAGGACGTTTTCTACACAGGCTGTATGGTTTGTCTCACTTCCCAGGTTGTGGGCTCTTCCAGGACAGGAGTAATGTCACCTAATGTTGATCTAGTGGCCCATATATACGCAGTGGTTCTTACTTACACACTAGTCTCCTGAAATAAGATAGCATTCATTGTGCCAGTATTGAGTTTTCTGCTCAATAAAGTATGACTGTTACTAGGCCAGGCAAAGGCCCCTCTGAAATGAGGAGGCGCCCACGTATCCTTTCCCACTTACCTTCCGCCTCTAGGAACAACTCCCTCTGTACACACGTCTAACCAGGAGAACATAAAACAGAGTTTTAATGATGTGAGTCATTCAAGTTTTATGTTCAAACATTATGAAAGAAAACACACTGATAGGACATTTTAACCTCTGTTACACTAACAAATTTTTAGGCAGCAAGCGGAAACAATTAAGGTGTTATATACAGTATTGTGTGTCTATGTGGCTATCTAATGGTTCATTAAGTGATTCACTCCCTTTCCCATCCCTCCGCCCACTTCCTGCCATGATATTCTGTGAAATCCATCCTCTTGCTTTCTGTCCCTACTCAGGCCCTCTGTGTCCCTCACTCTCTATGAAATAGCCCCTGCAGTGCACTCCCTGACATCACTCTTGCCTTCTAGAATCCAGGCACTGTTACACCAGACAGTTGGTTCCAAATGCCACTGCCAGGTCCCCACCATGCCCCCTACCCTTCAATATCTTGGATACACCCTTTCCTCATCCACGCCATACAGCTCTCTAGCTTGGAACATAAGTTCCAATAACCTGACAAGAAGGAAGGTTAAATATCTCTTTTGTGTCTTTGAAACCTAAGAACAGCTGCCCAATTCTTACTTTCAAACATGTGTCAAGGTGCCGGCCCGCTGGCGCAGCAGTTAAGTGCACATGTTCTGCTTCGGTGACCTGGGGTTCGCCGGTTTGGATCCCGGGTGCGGACATGGCACCGCTTGGCACGCCATGCTGTGGTGGGTGTCCCACATATAAAGGATAGGAAGATGGGCATGGATGTTAGCTCAGGGCCAGTCTTCCTCAGCAAAAAGAGCATTGGCAACAGATGTTAGCTCAGGGCTAATTCTCCTCAAAGAAAATCAAGACACTTAAATGCCTTAGGAAGTAAATGAATTATAGAAATCTTAAATAAATAAACAAGGCTTGGATCTTCATAAAATGCATTGTTTCCCAATCCTAAATGCATCTTGCTGTTGTGGGGGACTGGCATTGGCCACTCCAAGATATGTCTCTTTGGCATGAGGATTATCTGGGGCTGGTTACTTTTAATAAACTGAGACAGGAAAGGAGGCTCTGAGGAGAGGAACTTGCTTGCCCTTTGTTAGGAGACATTTACATTGTAAAGAAAATCTCCATCTGTACAGGTGCCTTCCTCTCTGTACCAGGAAGAGGAGGGGGATGACCTTATCTCTAGAAATTCTTAATCAATGCCAAAGGCAAGGACTTAAATCTGCATTTGTTTACTGTGCTTGTCTGGTAACCTCCTGTAACTGACTCCCCCCACCCCCAACACCCTCCTTTGTCTTTAGCTGGATATGATATTTAAGGTGGTGGCTTCGGCCATTTTGGCAAGTTGCTCAGCTTGCCTGAGTCTCTCCCGTGTATACATGTTATAAAGCTTTATTTAATTTTCTCCTTTTATTCTGTCTCATGTGAATTTAATTTGTTCTCCAGCCAGAAGAACCCAGAGAGGGTAGAGGAAATGTCTTCCTCCCTTACACTGTCTAAGGGTACAATCTAGTCAGGCAAATGTCACTTAAAATAAATGCAATGAAAGAAAATGCAGGGTCCACTTTCTTAAACACAAAGACATTGACCCCCGAAGCATTAAAAATATCCCCAGCAGAGGCCGGCCCTGTGGCCGAGTGGTTAAGTTCACACGCTCCGCTTCTGCGGCTCAGGGTTTCACTGGTTTGGATCCTGGGCTCGGACATGGCACCACTCATCAAGCCAAGCTGAGACAGCGTCCCACATGCCACAACTAGAAGGACCCACAACTGAAAATGCACAACTATGTACTGGGGGGCTTTAAGGAGAAAAAGGAAAAATAAAATCTTAAAAAAAAAAATCCCGAGCAGATATCTTTCTTCCGGTCCCACCTCCTAGCTTTCCCCACCCCCCAACCCCACCCTTATAGATTATAGCCCTGGGCTGGAGCAACAAAGCAGTTCAGTGTTCCCGAGCCTTCTCCTGTCGTCCTGAGCTGCCGTCCTCTAGTTAATCGAGTTGGGTAAGTGTTTTTGCAATACAGAGTATCTTTCAATGTTGCAAACGTTTTACCTTTCGGGTAAGTGTTTTTGCAATACAGAGGATCTTTCAATGTTGCAAACCTTTTACCTTTCTCTCGCATCCTCTTTCAAAAGAAAAAAAATTTATATATAAAAAAAAGATAGAGCCAGTAAAATCTTACCATGTAACTAACACAAGCCAAGGCAGAATCGAATGGTAGGTATAAACTGTTTGCCTAGGTGAATGTTTTAAAAACTCACATGTCTGCAACATGCAATTGTCTTTTAAATTAAATTTGACAGTGGTGATTCTAAAAAGCCTGTGTGTATCATGATTGTTTCTCTAAAATATCCTACTAGAAGATATATTTTTAAGAGAAAAAATGTTCTTAATCATTAAAGAAGAAATCTTGTATCACCATTAAGTTTAGTGTGTGTTTAAACAGAATATTCTAAATTCCTTCTAGAAAGTTCTCTATTATTTTGTAATTGGTTTCAAAATTTGCTGTTGAAAGTAGTTTCGCTACTTGGTGGGGGCCACGACTTCTGCGTCAGTCATTTTGGGGTTTATTATTATTTTATTGTCAGAAGTTAGTTCTAAAATGTCTCTGTTTTTGTATTTAAAAAACCAATTTTTTGAAACCATCATCATCTGGCCACTCGTTACCTTTCCTGATTTGTAGCCTTGTTATTATTGGCAACCGTCAATGCAAATAATCCATAACCAATCTATAAATGAAAACTGGGGTGAGTTTATTCTGAGCCAAATGTGAGGACCATATAGCCCAAGGAAGGAAGGGCACCAAAGAAGTGGGGTGTACAGAGTGGTTATATTCCGTCAAAGAGCATGTTTCACATGATTAAAATGTCCCTTTTACAACAGTCACGAGACTGCTCTGTTGGCACAGTGGGTAGTAGGTCTGCTGTCTTGGTGGACACAGCAGGGTGGCAGGTCTGTTGTCTCCAGCTGGGTGGTTACAGGAGAGCACAGTAATCAGTTCCCAGCCTAAGGAAATATGCTTATCCTTAAAAAATGCCACTGTGGGGGAAGTTGCACCTTTATCCTAAGGCCATATGTTCTTGTCTGTAGGACACAGCAAATGCTTAAGCAGATAACACAATGCCTGCCCAACGGCCATGTCAGGCTCTTTTGGAAAAACAAGGTCAGGCTGAATTAGGTTTACACCAAACGGCTTCCTCATATTCTCCAGTATATCCTATTGCTTGCCGTTTATTTGTCATTACCAAGGCAGCTTTCAGTATTTTTACTGTTGAGGGAATGGTTAGCTTTTCCCACTTGAGTGATTGAAAGAAATGAGAGAAAAAGAAACTTTTTTCTCCCTCTTACTTCCAGGTCCTTACATTTCTTAAAGACAGTGGATAAAAGGGAAGTGGAGTTGGGAGGTAGTATTTCTGACGTCTGGATATCTAGTCTAGAGATTTCAAAACTGCATGTATGAGACTTAGAGTTTCTATATTCACAAATTTGTTCATTCATTTATTTTTTTTAAACACCCATTGAGCATCTACTTTGCTCCAGGCACTGTGTTAGGATAAAAAGAAGAAGGGCCAGTACCTGTGGAGCTGAAACTCCCGTAGAGGTTGGGGACCTGAAAACAGCTGAGCCTGAAATATAACCAGGGCCAGACAGATGTCTTTAGAGGCCTTAAATGCACTGACAAATTTATGGTGTGCTACCCGTCCACACCTCTCCATGTGGAAATAAAGTCCAATATGATTGTGATTATTTCCCTCAAAGATTACATTTATTTGAGGAGGGGGGCTAAATATTTTTCCCAAATTTTCTCCCTTTTATTTTCCTTTATCGCCCCAGCTTTACTGGTGCCCTGAGGATGTGCTCAGTTTCCCTGCTGGGAGGTAACCAATCCCAAGAGCACTTGAATGTGTTAGCAAAATGCAGAGAAAGTCCTGAGGACTGAGAAGGACTCTATGGTTAGCCATCAGTTTTATTGAGAAATTAGCACTTAACACAGCATTGAAACTCTCTTGCGTGTTAGTTGGGGAAGTGAAAACGGAGACAAATGGATGTGAATTTTATGGCTGCCCCTCTTAGTGTATAGACCCATATTCTGGAAGAACAGCTGGAGGCTTTCGGGAAAAAGAAATCTTTTATAAACAAGTGTTTAGGCTGATGGTTTTTTCCTGAAGTAAATTTGTCAACATTTAAGAGTTTCGTAGCCACTAAGTAAGCGTATTTTTCACTAAAATTTTGAGACCCATATATACTGACTAGAGCACTCACAAATGGTTTTGTTATCTTCTTATAAAGTATTGGATAGGACTTGCTTAAGTTATGGACTACAGACACCACCCAATTTCAACATTCTGTAAGTTTTGACTGTTGATTTCATGACTAAGGACCAGCACGATCTTAGCCCTCTCTACTTCCATCCTAGTAGAAGTTGTTGGCATTTGAGAGGGAACTGTTCCCACTCACACACCCCAAAACAAAATTTAAAATCATTTAGCAAATTTGACTGTTTACCGAAAAAGATTTTAAAAAACTAACCGAGTCCCTTTGAGATGTTTTGTACCAAAGTGGATGTAGCTATTAGCTGTATTGACTCACCAGGTAAATGACCTTCAGCCCGCAATATTCAAAGGACAGATAATTCCAATTCTAATTTCAGTAGCAGCAAGATTTAAAATACAGTGCTATTCTTCATAGGTCTTCTGGTTCTTTGGGGCAAGATATTAAATCTGAGACAGCTACAGGACTGCTGTACTGGGCATAAGATCAGATCCCAGCTATGCTAAGTGTAGGGGAGGAAGACATTTCCTCTACCCTCTCTGGGTTCTTCTGGCCGGAGAACAAATTAAATTCACATGAGACAGAATAAAAGGAGAAAATTAAACAAAGCTTTATAACATGTATCATGGGAGAGGCTCAGGCAAGCTGAGCAACTTGCCAAAATGGCCGAAGCCACCACCTTAAATATCATATCCAGCTAGAGACAAAGGAGGATGTTGGGGGCTGGGGGAAGTCAGTTATAGGAGGTACCAGACAAGCACAATAAACTGGAATAAGATTATTATGCAGATTTAAGTCCTTGCATTCTGTATTGATAGGAGTTTCTAGAGATAAGGTCATCCCCCTTCTTCCATCTTTACAGATGGAGATTTCCCTTACAAATGTAAATGTCTCTTAACAAAGGGTAAGTAAATTCTACTTTTCAGTTGCTTTCCTGTCTGCAGTTTATCAAAAGTAACCGGCCCCAAACAATCCTCATGCCAAAGAGACATATCTTGGGGTGGCCGATTCCAGTTCCCCACACTAAGCATGAGTAGAGCCAAGCCCTCTGCAATCCAGGAGCTGCTGGTTCCCTCTTCTCCTTTTGGAATTCCTCTCTGCTCAGCAACTTTTGAAGACAGAGTTCCGAGAAAGATATGAAGAGAGAAATGGAATAAAGGCATAAGATGGAAGTCTAGGGAAATGAGTAGCTGCCTAAGCGAGGAATCTGATTTTAGTTGAGGGTTTTCAAGATATTGGCATATGAATTGGGACTTTTAAGGTAACTCAAAGATTTATTCACTCAACCAATAGTATTTCAACCTTTCATTCTGCAGATGGAAATAAATTGTGGGATGAGCTGTATGAACTCAAATTAAACTCTTTCTTAGAAATAAAGAAAGACCCTCTTTCTGCTCCTTTAGGTCAACTCAAGAGTATGGTAGGAGTCCCGACTAACCAGATAATAATCCCGAGTTAAAGCATAATGATGGGCTACCAGTCTAGAAGAGAGGAATGCTTGCCCGCCAGGTGTAACAGCTTAGAGGGAAGCAGCCTTCTTCACATTGCAGGAGAAATGGTTTTATCACCACATTTGGGCGTATTCTCATTAACACGTGGTACTGCACACAATTTGTTTTTTTAATGGGTTAAATGGAAGGACATACATCAAAAATGTCAACAGTGGTTACTCTTGTATGGTGAATTTACTAGAGTTTTTCTTTTGATATTTTTGTGGTTTTTAGATTCTCTATTGAACATATTATTTTGGCTAATATTTAAAAATTATACATATTTGGGATGAAAATTTAAGTGGTAGGGAAAACTTGAAATTGGGGGAGGGGGGGATGTATTTTATTTTTGTGTAAAAGACCTAAGCTTGACTACTTAAATCCATACTCAAATCATCATCTTGGGTAGAATTCCTTTAATACAGTGATCCTCAACTCTCGCTGCACCTTAGAATCACCTGAGAAGCATTAAAAATACCAGTTCCAAGGCTGCTAACCCTCTCCACCCAGACCAAGGGGTCAGAACCAGAATGGAGCCAAGCGATTGGTATTTTTAAAAGGTCAACTCATTATATTATCTAAGGTTTCATATTGCAATTCTTTTATCTCATCTCCATAGCATTGGCCAGGAAGTTACATTACTTAAAATTAGACTCCACAAGTGTTTTACTGCGTTTGTGTATTGTCACAGTGGGTGGGTTTTGATAATACTCGATATGATAGTCTTCCAGGCTCTGTGGTGTAGAATTTTCGGACTTTGATCCGTCATATGGTCACATGCAATTCATTAGTGCATGCGTGAGATGTACTGCTTAACAAAACACTATTAGCTTGTTTAAAATGGATCGTTTAAATATCACTTGTAGCCTATGTTGGCTAACTCTCCTTTCTAAACTTCCCCACTGGTCCCTTGCTAAAGCAGTCCCAGAGCTGGTTTCCGAGGAAAACACACGCTCTCCTGCAGGTATGCCTGTAGCTGATCGCCATGATGAATTAGGATGGCCATTAGCTCCGCTCCATGCTACACTGGGGTGGCCTTCTATTCTGGTGTGTGTCATGCTTGCATCCTTTAATTTTTGTAACAGTGCGTTTGCCTTATATGCCTTTCATTATGCTTCCCTGTCGCTATGTGTAGCCCTAGTTGGGAATGTGAACTCAGCTTCTTGCTACAGACTTCTAAGTCAGTCTCATTGCTACCCAGTCCATATTAAACCCCACCTCGTGAAAATACTGTTCATGGACGATTGTCAAATATATGCTTCCGTGTGTTTCTCTGAATACCACAATCTAAAAAACTCTGACTTTTAACCTTGAATCATCCCAGATTATCGGAGAGGTAAGTACTTAGCTGGGATATTTTAGCTTCTCATAGATTGCTTTCAGTGATTCTCGTCCAGCGTCGTGCTTTAAGCCTATAGTAAGAAATAGATTCAGGAAAGTTGCTGTTCTGTTTGTTGTAGAGATACTGTTAAAGGGTTTGACCACTCCATGTCACATGTCTCCTTTTTGAGGACCTTGATGAGAAATTTCTCTGGGTCTCAATCTGTCTCTATTTTAGGGATGTGGTTAATCTCCTAAATGTTTCTGTTCCCTCTTTGCTTTGCCTGGTAGGAAGCTCAGAGTCTAATTTGCAGCCCATGTCTAGCATGGCATGAGAACCTTAAAGCATGGGCTGAATTTGCTCCAGGCTTTATTTCCCTGTGTCTGATTTCTTCATTGTTCATTGTGTACTTTGTTGTGTATGTAAGTTTGTAAACTGCTCACATCTTCTTAAGAACAACGTGGGAGTATGAATCAGAGTTCCTCATCCTTGACACTAGCGGGCCAAATAATTCCTGTCGGCAGGAATGGGGGGCTGGGGAGAGAGGTGGCATTGGGGGAACGCATCTTTGGCCTCTACCCACTAGATGCCAATAGCAATTCTGTCCCCCACCCCAAGTTGTGACTACCAAAATGTCACCAGACGTTGCCAAATGTCCTCTGGGGCCCAAAAATCACTCCTGATTGAAGATCACTGATAGAAATGAATAAATAGACTGGTGTTGAGCATAAAGGACAGGAAAAAGTTTTCCTTGACCCTCTGGGTCCTTGGCTGGGTCTGAAAATTAAACTGACAAAGACAGATTAACAGGAGAAAAGCAGACAAATTTTATGAAATTTTCACATGTACATGGGGGCTTCCACAAGAGAATGAAGACCTGAAGAAGTGCCCAGGGCAGGAAGCCTTTATGTCTTTTAGACAAAGAGACAATAAATTTGTAAAGAATTGACAAGACAAAGGGTTTGCTCTAGAGGTACTAAATAATGAAGAAATAACACTGTTTTTTCTCAGTTTTAAATGCCCCATCTCTGGTGATAAGGACATTTCTCTCCCTCCTGGTTCAGGGGAGGTACCTTCCACATGAGAGATTTATCTCCTGCCTCCAAGAAAGAAGGGCAAGGAGAGGGAGGTCGAAGGACCCTTCCTGCTTCTGCCATTTTCTCAAACTCCTTCAGCTTAAGATATTTAACATACGAAGGGGCCATATTTTGGGTTAGTGTGTCTTGAAACCCATTAGTATTTTCTAGGCTATGTGCAGACCACAATCTTTGGGGGACACAAAGATGACTGAAGCCCAGTTACCATCCTCAGAAAGACCTGCACACACACAAAAAAAAGGACAAAAAAATTATATATGTGTGTGTGTGTGTGTGCGCGCTTAGGATGCACATATCTAAATCTCACGTCTGAAGTTAATCTTCCTTCCAGTAGCTCTCTCAATGACCCTAAGAAGAAGGAAGTGAAGATACTATCATTGTCGTTTAGAGAATGGGCACAGAGGTAGCCAAGTATCAGTTCTGTGGTTAGAGCCCAGGGTCCTGACCCCCAAGTTCAGTGGGCTCTCCACCACACCATGAAAGTGTTGAGTAAGTTCAAAGGAGAGAGAGAGGCAAATCCAACGTGGAGGATTAGGAATGGCTTCATGGAGGAGGTGGCATTTGAAACGAGATGTTCACAGGTAGATACGGAAACAGGAGGCAGGAGCTCACGGCAAGAAGGGTGCCAAGGGAATGCTTGCAGAGGGGTAAGGAATCTCACCGACTGGATAAGGGAAGGAAGTAGAAATCAAAGGACTGGAAAAATAGGGTGGGTCATGTTGTGAAGAGTTTCCGGGGGCAGGCCTGAAGGGTTTGAGGGTGAAAAAGCAGTCTTGCCCTAGAAGTATTTATGTCTGACACCAGATGAACATATTATAAAAGTAGAGAAGCAGCTTAATGAATCAGGTCACCAGAGGGATCAGTGATGGCAGAATGACAATGGAGGCGTGGAAGGATCCAATTTCTCATGTGCTCTTTATCCGCTACCCTCGCTCCAAATTAAATGTTTTAGCAAAACAAATCCTCTTTACGTTCTTGATGAAAGGAGACTAACTGGACTTTTCTGGTGTCATAAAAATTCCCAGTCTTGCACTATCAAAACAATAAATACTCCCTCGAGGGCTCCTAATTTAAGCGTTATCAGGCACGAGCACCATGTTTAATGTGAGGGAAAATGTTTGGGAGTGGCATTTTGTTTATAGAAATTGCTTAACTTAAATTAGGAAATGTCATACCTTCAACTAGGCATAATCATTTTTTAATTTCCTTATAACTGAGAGTTTTCATTGTTTTGGCTAAAATTTCAGAAATGACATTGTTGGGGAGGAAAAATAATTTTCCCTCTACCCTTCTAGATTCTTGGTGGAGGCCCCAGTAACAAAAGACAGATTAAGAAGAAAAAAACAGGACCAGCCCCGGGGGCCTAGTTGTTAAGTGTGACGTGCCCAGGTTCAGTTCCCCAGCATGGACGTACACCACTTGTCTATCAGTGGCCATGCTGTTATGGCGGTTCACGTACAAAATAGAGGAAGATTGGCAATAGATGTTAGCCCAGAGCGAATCTTCCTCAGTAAAAAAGAAGAGAAGAGAAAAACAAAGAAGTTTATTAACATATACATCTCATGTACGTGGGTGATACCCAAGGAAATGAGGAACTGTCAGAGGTGGCTTAGAATTCAGGCTTAAATATCACCTTCAGCAGAAGGCAAAAGAGAGACCGTGTGGGGAGGCCACTTAAGGAGAGGTGACCAGGTAATCAAGGGTAAGGTTTGTTATGCAGATTTAAGTTGGCGGCTTCTCCATTGATAAGGGACTCTTGTGATTTAGAATCATCCTTTTCTTCCAGGTATGAGAGGGAAACATCCTTACAAATGGAGGTTTCCTCTTTAAGTGTGAATTTCCCTTAACTGGTAACTTCTACTCTTTCTTCAGAGCTTCCCCTATGTCTGCTGTGTCTCAAGATAATCAGCTCAAAATGACCCTTATGCCAAAGAGGCATATTTTGGCATGGCATTTTCTGGTCTACAACATAACTGGTACATCCAGCAGAATCCTAGTGTGATGCAGAGATTCAGAATTCTGCAAGGCACAGAGATACTGGCTGAATGGAGTGAAGGAAGCTCAGACCTAGGACTGAAAGACAGACCTGCTGTGAGGTTTTGGGTGCTGGAGAAGCTCAAAGTGATAAAATATAGGGCCTTCTCAGTTGACTGTACTTTCTTTTCAAGAAACGGGTTGCATATAACCCATGGCATTATTTTGGAGGAAGCCGAAAGCCAGAAGGAGACAGACAGAGGAGAAAGGAGGAAATGGAAATAGAGGGAGTTAAGAGCCCTGGGAAGCCCAAGGCAAGTGATATTCAGTGGTTTTGTGTGATCCCATCAGGATAACTCCGACTGGTTGAGAGAAATGGAGCCCAAACAGGACCTGGACTACACAACGAAACTCCTTCCAAAGGACAGACAGCCTGGTGGAATGCAAGGGCGTGGGCTTTGGCTTTAGCTCCCCTGGCTTTGAAGCTGGCTGAGCTGCTTAACTTCCACAAGCGTTGGATTTCAAAATAGGAGAAACGATTGTTACGAGGCTAGAATCCAACAGCATATGTAAGATTGCTTAACATGGAAACTGGTAGTAGAAACAGCTTAAGAAATTTCAGTTTTCCTTCCTTTATCCATGAACAAACAGTTGTGTGTCGCCAGACGAAATACTCTTGTAAGAATTTAGATAGAAATCAGCTAAATCATTGCCACCATGAGTACCCTTTGGCTTCTGATCACTACCTTGGGGGTAGGGGGAGAGAAGGGCTTTCTGCACAAAGCCCCATTGCTTTTGCTTCCTTCTCACTACTTCCTATTCCTGTAAACATGGAGAACAATAACTTCCCCTGCATTAATATCATAAAACACCAAAGTTATTCCTCCGACCCTCCAGGTAAAATTTAGGATGGCATTTTAAATTTCAATTTCAAATCAAGAATGAGTAATTTTTTAGTATGTCTCAAATATTATTTGGGACATACTTATTCAAATTTAACTGAATATCCTGTATTTTTTTTCCCCTAAATGTGGCAACTCTATTTAATCATTTAACCATAATTTCTGTTTTTCTCCCTCTTAAACCTAGGCTCCTACTTCTCAGATTCTTAGCAACCTGTGGGTAAAAAGAAAGATGGTGGCATCACCAGACATTGGCAAGGATGTGGCTCAAATGTAACTGTCATACACTACTGATGAGAGTGTACATTGGCAGTACCACTTCAGAATACTGGTTAGCACCATCTACTAACCCTAGGACCCAGCAATTCCACTCCTAGGTCTAGACATAACGGAAATACATACATAGTCCACTAAAGACAATGGACAAGAATGTTCATAGCAGTGCCATACTATTCATAATAGTCCAAACTGGACACAATACAATGATAGCATGGATAAGTAAATCATGGTATAACTATTGTTAAAAAACAAGATTCAACTGAGTAAATTTGAAAATCTAACTGGCTTTATTCAAAGATTCACAATCAGGCAGCATCCCATCTAGTAAATAGAAAGTCTCCAAAGAGCTGCACAGAATGGAAGGATTTTATGGTCAGAAAGAGGGTGGGACAGAGAAGCTAAAGGAGTGGATTATTATTTCAGGCAAAGTCACCTTCCCTTAGGGGAAGGCGGGGGGTCTTATCAGGTAGGTTATCTCACTAGTGCTGATCAGGAAATTCCAGACTGATTGGCTTAAAATTCCACTCCTGGGAGAGACTCAAACTGCAGTTGGCTTGGGTGTTAAGTCTTGGTGGGGCTAGCACAAGTGACTCCATTTTGGGCCTGCTGTTTCCTTTTAACACTGCATAAGAGAATATTATATGGAAATGAGAATGAGTGAATTATTGCTACACTCTATGTGGCTGAATCTCACAATCATAATTTTGAGCAGAAGAAGCCAGACATAGAAGAATAAATAATGTGTATAATTCAAAGTGTATAAGGCTCAGACACAGGCAAATAAACGTCTGGTGTTAGAAGACAGGGTAGAGCTTGCCTTGGGCGGGGGGTTATGCCTCCTATAGGGTAAGGAGGCCTTCTGGGGTGCTGGTAACGTCCTAGTTCTTGAATCAGGCTGTGGTTACAAGAATTGTTTACTTTGTGAAAATTCGTCCATCAGGCTTAAAATTTCTGCACTTTACTGTATGTATATGGCACTTCGATTGAAAGTTTATTTAAAGAGAAAAAAAGTAGTAGGACAGATAGGTTAAACTGTCAACAAAGAAGCAATAAGCAGAAGGAAGAGAAAAGAGGCAGGTTTGGGTGGGGGTGGGGGGACGAGCAGGACTGACTACACAGGAGAGGACCTTCAGAGCAGGATGTGAACGAATCTGGGGTGAGCCTGGGCTCGTGTAATAAAGAGTCTAGGTGATATTAGTGAAGGAGTTTATTTAATAATCAGCGTGAGGAGTTCAAATCCCAGGAAAACAGTTCAACAGAGTGTTGAACAACTAGATTTCATATATGTTAAAAAAAAAGAAAGCAAGAGAGTAAGCGAGCAGATCTGACGAACATGGGATGTTTGTGGTCACTGTGGCTGACAGAATGTGCCCACGACACGCGTTCTACCTCTGCCTCTGACACCGTCACCCTCTCAGCTCGCAGCCCCCTTGTGTTGCCTCAGAGAAATTTTTCCAGAGTGGGACGTGTGTGGACTTCTAAAGACGTTCCCCTGTCAGCAAACACAAAGTAGACTTGAGGGCCAGCAATTGAATTCTGAACATTTTTGAACTAAGAAGCAACACATGAGGTTTCATTGTTCACAAGGATTGCTTGTCAGGCCCATGCAGCCACCATTTATGCATCTGCTGGGAAGCCGAATTAGACCACCTTTATTTATTTATTTATTTATTTTTTGAGGGAGATTAGCCTTGAGCTATCTACTGCCAGTCCTCCTCTTTTTTTTGCTGAGGAAGCTTGGCCCTGAGCTAACATCCATGCCCATCTTCCTCTACTTTATATGTGGGACACCTACCACAGCACGGCGTGCCAAGCAGTGCCATGTCCACACCCGGGATCCGAGCCAGCGAACCCTGGGCTGCTGAGAAGCGAAACATGCTGCACTTAACCACTGCGCCACCGGGCCGGCCCCCAGACCATCTTTAGAATCCCGCCTAGCGCTCACGCTTCCTGACGCTCCTGGTCTTCTCCGAACCAGCTTCTCACCTCAGCACTGCTGTTGACATTTGGAGATAAAAATTTCTTAGTTATGGGAGGCTTTCTTGTGATTTTCAGGATATTTAGCAACATCCTGGCTATCTAGAGTACCCAGGAGATGCCAATACACCTCACCCCCAGTTGTGACAACCAAAAATGTCTCCAGACATTGCCAAATGTCCCCTGGCAGGTACAGTAATCTGTGGTTGAGAACCAGTTATCTAAAGTGTATTGTGGAACTCTAGGGCACGTTCTTGGGTGACTGGTTTCAAGATATTAAAAACATATGCAGGGGGCTGGCCCCGTGGCTGAGTGGTTAAGTTCGCGCACTCCGCTGCGGCAGCCCAGGGTTTCGCCAGTTCGGATCCTGGACACGGACATGGCACCGCTTGTCAGGCCATGTTGAGGCAGCGTACCCCGTGCCACAACTAGAAGGACCTGCAACTAAGATATACAACTATGTACCAGGGGGTATTTGGGGAGATAAAGCAGAAAAAAAAAATTGAACCATGTGGAATTGTAAGTAAAAAAAAAACCCAAAAAAACATACACATAATACATACTTACACACATACATAGAAAGTAAAGTTACTTACAAACTGTCTCGCTTCCTGTAGTTCCAAAATTTACCTGATAAGGGACACTTTAGGAAAATGCTTCCCTTTTATTCCTAAACAAGGCTTGCTCATTGCAGCCGGCCAAGATTTATGACCCCTGATTAGTAGAGTTTGGTGGGAAGAAGAAATAAAGGCTTTGGATCCCACAGAACTGAATTCAAATCGCAGCCCTGCCACTCTGTCGCTGGGACATGTGACTTACCGTCTGTTTCTTGCCCTTTCTTCTGTAGCCTTGTAGAAGAACTGGCCACATCTTACAACATCTAGAAGAGCGTAAAGGAGGTGGGAGCATGGAGGGATAGTATCGCGTTTTCCTCCAGGGCCCAGCACTCTCTCTCCTATAACTAATATTCACAAAGGACCTACCCTATGCCAGGCACCACTCCAACGCCTTTTCAAATATTAGCTCATTTAGTCCTCCCCAAAGCTTGATAAGCTAGGTCCTGTTGCTATCCCCACTTCACAGATGAGGAAACTGAGGCACAGAGGTGAAGTGACTTACCCAAGGCCATGTAGCTAGTCACTGGGAATCTGGAGTCTAGGGCCAGAGTCCACAATCTTAACCACTAGATTGTGCCTCTAGGTTCGCCTTCCTGTCTTTTGGTTTCTATGACGTTCCCTGGCAGGTGCTCTCCCTGTCTTTTCCCTGAAGAGACTAGGAAGAGGACGAGGGCCACCTCAGTCCTCAAGAGAAGCCTCATCTCCTCCTCTGTAAATTAAAGAGGTCGGACTAGACATCGCGACTTTCCTTGGCTTTGGCACTCCGCCTCTTCGCCTCAGTTTTCTTATCTGCAGTAAAAGAACGTGACCGGCCTAATTCCCCGAGTGGCCTGGTCTGCTGTGACTATCACCTAGATGTCAGTGTTGAATAGGGATCACACAGGAAAACGCTTTGAACAGTGTAACGCTCTGCACACCGTCAGCCATCAGCACGTTGGCAACACGCCACACACAGGTCTTTCCATCAACTTCCCCCCGCACTTCGACTTTCTCTCTCGTGCACATGGTGACACAGTTTTCAAAATGTCCTCACTTACACGATCTTCTTTAAGCCTCCCAATACTAGAGGGAGCACAATCCAAGCCCTCTGGTTCCTGACCCACTGGGCATCCTGTCACCACACTGTCATTATCCTCCTGGGTGCTGTGCTGCCAGGAACTTTTCCAAACCGTGAAATCGGGCATAGGCCCCGCTGCTTAGCCACATTTGGTTTAAAACAGACACAGCCATGCATTTGTCAGGTCACTGACAAACAGAAAACAGAATCCTTAATGGACATAGTCTATTGACATGGTCTCATCACATTAATACGACAACCCAAGGAGAAAAGTCATGCTATACTCATTTTTAAAATGTTAAAACTGAGGCTCAGAGAAGTTAGTTTACTTGTCCAAGGACGCACAGAGGGTGGAAAGTAGATTTAAAAGCGGGTTCATTTGTCTCCACAGTTTCTGATCATGGTCTAGATCCCGGCTAGTCAAAGCGTAGGCCAGACACCAGCACATTGGCACCACCTGGGAGTTTGTTAAAAACGCAAATCTCAGATCCCCCTCTGGACCTACTGAATTGGGGTCTGCATGCTAAAAGGATACCTAGGTGAGTCCTCTGCACACTGTAATTGAAGGACCACTGATCCTTATTGCTGCTCAGTGTAGACCTAGCCATGATACACTGAAGAGCAAAATCTGTAAATAAACGCATCCATCCATCCATATACTGTGCTGGGTTTTAAAATTTACTTCTAGGGGCCAGCCCCATGCCTCGTGGTTAAGTTCGGCATGCTCCACTTTGGCAACTCTGGTTCGGTTCCCAGGCGCAGACCTACACCACTCTTCTGTCAGCGGCCAAGCTGTGGCAGGGGTCCACACAGAAAAAAGGAAGATTGGCAACAGATGTTAGCTCAGGTTGATTCTTCCTCAGCAAAAAAAATCATATATATATATGTATGTATATATATACATATGCTTCTAAACATTTTACAGGCATACCTTGAAGATATTACAAGTTTGGTTCCAGAACACCAAAATAAAGCAAATATCACAATCATGTGAGTCACATGAAGTTTTTGGTTTTCCACTGCATATAAAAGTTATATTTACACTATACTGTAGTCTATTAAAGTGTGCAACAGCGTTATGTCCAAAAAAAGATGTATATACCTTAATGTTAAAACGCTTTATTGCTAAAAAATGCTAACCATCACCTGAGCCTTCAACAAGTCATAATCTTTTTGCTGGTGGAGGGTCTTGTAAAAAACGCAATATCTGCAAAGTGTGATAAAGTGAAGCACAATAAAATGAGGCGTGCCTGCTCTTTAAGAGGAAATTTAAAGATTTAAAAGCAGGTGGCATGAGTCCCAGTGTTAGATTAGGCATTGAGTTAATTGAATTAGCAGATACACAGTACATACTAGGATGGATATGATCTGCATACATCGCAATTGTAGCATACGCCCATGCCAGGATTTATATCAGAATTTCTTATTCTTGAACTTTATTCATTGGTATATATATATTTTTTACATCAAACACAGAAAATTTTATCCTTACACCAAACTACTTAACAGAACAAACACATGTGTCCAGTGCTGTATAAACAGTTACGAAGCACTGGAAGAATATTTAAGGTACAGTTCTTGCCCTGGAGTAATTTTCAGCTTTGAGGTCTCTTGAACTTTAGCATAGTTCTCCATTCTAATATATTGGCTAAACTGATTTTAATTTTAAACTGAATTTAATTTAATTATACTGAATTTTTTTCCCCCAAGCATTGTTTTCATTAAAGAAGTAATTTTCTGTTAAGAATATAGCCTTAACGCTACCTTTCTCTTCTTTTCATAAGACTCATAAAAGCAGCAAGAGCAGCAGCAGCTCCCTGTATACATATTTTAACTACACTGATTTTCCCAACATATTTTAAAAAGGTAACGGATAATTCATTCTTTTTTTAATGTTTTTAATTTAAATTTTTTTTTCTTTAAAGATTGGCACCTGAGCTAACAACTGTTGCCATCTTCTTTTTTTTTTTTTTTCTGCTTTATCTCCCCAAACCCCTCTGTACATAGTTGTATATCTTAGTTGCAGCTCCTTCTAGTTGTGGGATGTGGGACACCACCTGAACATGGCCTGACGAGCGGTGCCATGTCCCCGCCCAGGATCCGAACCCTGGGCCGCCGCAGCGGAGCGCATGAACTTAACCACTGAGCCATGGAGCCGGCCCCTAAATTTTTATTTTTATAACAGTAACATTGGATTATAACATTATATCACTTTCAGATGTACATCATAATATATTTCAAATTCTGTGTGGATTACATCATGTTCACCACCCAGAGACTAATTACCATCCATCACCACACACATGTGCCTAATCACCCTTTCTCCCTCTTCCCTCCCCACTTTCCTTCTGGTAACCACCACTCCAGTCTCTGTTGCTATGCGTTTGTCATTGTTTTTATCTTCTACTTATGAGTGAGATCATATGGTATTTGACCTTCTCCCTCTGACTTATTTCACTTAGCATAATACCCTCAAGGTCTTGGATAATTCATTCTTGAGGCCAGAGGTGTAGCCATAACACTTAGACTTGAATAGCACATTACCTGTACAATTTATTCTGATTTGTAACTATTTCTTGGACCAGAGATTGAGTCCACGTTATTGCCAACTCTGAACAAATGGCAGTAGCAGCCTATACACTGCCTTGTGAAGGATTCTAAGATATGTCCAGTAGGAACATTCTGGATTCAACTAGCAATGTCTACGATGGGTGTGGAAAGGGGCCGTTGAGAGCATCCGCCCCAGGCTTTGCCATCCCTGCACTTGGACGCTGCCCCCAGCTCAAAAAGCTGATGTCTTTACCATTCCTCACCCGTCCCCTGCTCTTTGCTTCCCCTGGGCGTTTCCTCCCACCGCGTGCACTGCCTAGACTGCTCTACCCTCTGCGCCTGGACCAGGATCCCACGCCCGCCAAGCAGCCTTCCCCAGCTTCTCCAGAACCAAATGATAATTCTATTGCTGCCAGTCTGGAAAAAGACAAACAACAACAACAACAAAAGCAGCAAAAGACTTGTTTCCAGATCATGTGCTTGGACTTCAGCTCAGGGCCTTGAAGATGCTTCTCTCGCACCTCCCAGGGGCCCGGGGGATTCTCAGTACAGACCTGTTTTGATCAAAATCAACTACTGCCACTTCCTCTGTGAATCACACCTATCCTGGGTGTGCAGGTGTCTCTGCCGTTTTAGGCGTTTTATCTCCCTGCTGGTGAGTCCGCCCAGCGAGTTCTCTTCTGAGTTTCTCCTCCGTGTTCAAATTCCTATTACGCTCCCTCTGGCTCTGTAACCACACCCAATACCAAAATGAAGCCAGGCTGGCTGGATAAAAAGATTTGGGATGAATTATGCTTTTTTCTGATTATTCTCTTTTGATTTGGTTCTCAGAGGAATCAGTGTGCGAGAAGGGAGTTAAAAAAATACGATTAAATTTAGAAGCAGTCAGATTAGGCAATAATACGGCTGTGGACCCCGTCACCGCTCTCACTTTCTTATCAACTCCTCTCCCGCGGGCACTTATTAAATATACAGATTCCGGAAGGAGAGCAGGGTAAGGCGAAGAGCTAAGAAGACTGTTAAGGAAGGACTGAGAGGATGAAACGAGTAAACAGTAACCTCCGGAGCTGGCTGTGTCAGAATCGCCCCTTAAAAACTGTACACACCCAGGGTCCACCCCAGGCTCCCCAATCAGAGTCAAGCGTCTGCATTTCTAACCAAGCACTAAGGACGAACCTCCTACACAGTCAGGATCGGAAGCCCTGTGGTAGATTCTTTGACGGGGTGCCTCCCTGGCAACGTGGTGGAGGAAGATAGGAGAGAGCAAAGCGGTGGGATAATGCAGCTGGAGGCTGCCTTGCAACTGGTCAAGGGAAGCGTTAGAAGTGAGCAGGGACCCAGACTACGGAGCACAGCATTGTGGTTAGACTGGAAATAGTAAAGAAATTTTAACACCAGTCTTTGTGAAACCAAACGCGTTTTCTCTCTTGCGAGTTCTTACAGAGTAGGAGCTGGATCCCTGGATGAAATATGAAAAGTATAGGCTTTGTTTCACGGGCACTATTTCTTAGTAGTTTTGCAACCGCTGAGTTTTTCTGTGGGAACTTGAAGCCTGTTTTTTCAGATTCTGCCCTGACACCTTCCAAAAGGAAGTTAATCTTTTTTTTTTTTTTTTTTTTTTGGTGAGGAAGATTGGCCCTGGGCTAACAGCTGTTGCCAATCTTCCTCTTTTTCCTTGAGGAAGATTGTTGCTGGGCTAACATGTGAGCCAGTCTTCCTCTACTTTATATGTGGGACTCCTGCTACAACATGGCAGTGTGTAAGTCCCTGCCCAGAATCCCCACCTGCAAACCCTGGGCCGCTGAAGCGGAGAGCGTCAACTTACCTACTATGCCACCAGGCCAACCCCAATCATTTTTAAAAGTAATCTAGGCGTCTGTTACAACTTTAGCTATCAGGAGACCCTGATAACTATGCAATGAATGCTGACATTAGCTAGAAGCATCAGTTTTAATAACCACAACTTTATGGAGAAGTAAAGCACTCTATGTCACAGAGTTTTCTTAAGGAGCAGTTGAGACTATGTCTGTGGAAAGCTTTGTAAAAATGATTATAATTACTATTAAATAGAAATGCAAAACAGACATTGTTCAGGATGGTTGTCTCGAGAATAGCAGAAAAATCATCTTGCTGATGAAAAGGAAGAGAGAGATGGGTGAAAGGGGCAAAGACAAACAAACAAAAAACCGGAAAACCTGAGAAAAGAACCCTCATCCCCTTTCCCTTATATGTTTAATTCCCAAATATTGGCAATAGTCTGGAATGTCATGCTAAATTAGTTGAACGTGACCCCTAATCAGAGAGGTGTATGAAATGTCTTCTCAAGTGGTATCTACATTACATCCAACTGGTAAGTTAGGTACTTAATATTTTTTTTGGTTTTGTTTTCGCAGGCAGTGCCCTTTTGAACTTAGCCTTAAAAATGAATCCAGTTGTTGCTCAGCCAGGCTATGGTGCGCGGGGCGCGACGGCTAGTAGCTGGCAAACCGACGTGTTTGACTGCTGCGACGACCTAGGGGTTTGTAAGTGCCGTGGGTCACTGCTCTCCCGGGGACTACAGTAACTCAGGTCACCGACATCATAAAAGTCGTTTACTGACCCTCTCAGCGAGTTCTGCATTTTATTCTGTAACTCGGAAGTCACAAGCCCGAGGCCCATGGGCGGATTTAGCCACTGGATGTGTTTTGTTGGTCCTGCGCATAATGAACCCTTTCAATGTATTGTTTAAGATGGTAGGAAACATATAAAAGTCAGATTTCACATAAAAATCTAGCTTTCCAATCTAGATTTCCAACTTCTCTTGAACATTTGGAAAATCTGGGAAGATGAGTCCTTCTCCCGAGGCAGGGGTCTGAGTATTAGCTAGCGCCATGAAAAGGGTGTTCACCCCACAGCTTGCCATATTTATGTCCACCATTCACTGATATCTATTTTGTGTTTTTTCCAACCTATTTCACTCATTTATTTTACCTGCCTGGCCTTGAGTTTGTGATCCTTGTCTAGGTCAATCACCTCTTCTTAAATTTTCACCTCTTTCGTATCCCCATGTTCTTGACATGCTTTTCCAGTTTATCTTCCATGTACCTCTGCTTTTTCCTCCAGTGCTGACTCTGCGTTTTCCAGCTTTCAATGATATTCTTGTGTCTCTTGGGATTGTTCCATTTCAGGAAGCTTTGCGGGTTTTTAGTTTTACTGACTTGTAATTCTTTTAAACTATGAAACATATTTTTGTGTGAGAAAATTTTCCTTATTTCAGAGTCTATTGCCATATGAGTTGAAGACATTTTCTTTCCTTTTCTTTCCTTTTCTTTTCTTTTTCTTTCTTTTCTTTCTTTCTTTCTTTCTTTTTTTTTTTTTTTTTTTGCTGAGGAAGATTCACCCTAAGCTAATATCCAATGCCAATCTTCCTCTTTTTGCATGTGAGCCCCTGCCACAGCATGGCCACTGACAGATGAGCAGTGTAGATCTGCACCCAGGAACTGGACCTGGGCGCTGAAATGGAACACACTGAACTTAACCACTAGGTCACGGGGCAGCCCTGAAGATATTTTCTGTGTGGCTGATCTGTCCACTGTCTTTGGGAAACAGCCTACCCTTTTGTGTATAATGGAAGTTCCAAGTTCATTGGAGATAGTCTTTTGCTTAAAACAATCAACCAAAAAACACAGACTTGGGGCCAGCCTTGTGGCCGAGTGGTGAAGTTCGTGTGCTCCACTTTGGCGGCCCAGGGTTTCTCTGGTTCGGATCCTAGGCGTGGACATGGCACCGCTCATCAAGCCATGCTGAGGCAGCGTCCCACATAGCACAACCAGAGGTACTCACAACTAGAGTATACAACTGTACTGGGGAGGAGGTGGGGCATGGTTTGGAGAGAGGAAGAAGAAGAAGAAAAAAAGATTGGCAATAGATGTTAGCTCAGGTGCCAATCTTAAAAAAAACAAAACAAAACACAGACTTTTGAGGCCCGCCCCCGTGGCATAGCGGTGAAGTTTGTGCACTCAGCTTCGGTGGCCCAGGGTTCATCAGTTCAGATCCCGGACATGGACCTACGCACCACTTATCAAGCCATGCTGTGGTAGGCGTCCCACATAGAAAGTAGAGGAAGATGGGCACGGAAGTTAGCTCAGGGCCAGTCTTCCTCAGCAAAAAGAGGAGGATTGGTAGCAGATGTTAGCTCAGGGCTAATCTTCCTAAAAAAAACAAAAAACAAAAAAAAACAGACTTTCTTATCTTATCTAGGGTACAGCCACATGAAAACTCCACCCCAGAGCTTTTCAAAATAGACTTGTACTCAGAGCATATTTGAGAACTCTTTCCGTTTGTTGCTATTTTCTTAGGCCCCTTTTTGTCTTATACAGATTCCTTAAAGTGAAATTGCAGTAGGCTTTTAAGCTTTTGATGCCAATATCTCATAACTTCTACTTGCTTCCAGCTCCGTAACGATAACAGGGCTCTATTCTTTGCCCAAATGACCATCTAGAATCTATTCCCTATTGCTTTTCTCACTCCGGCCCTAATGGTTTCTCCACTGATCCTTTTCTGACCCCAAACACTCCACCATGGTTTTCAGAGGTCTCAGACATCCGGGGCCACAAACTTCCTGTGCAAGCATGACCCAAATGTAATCAAGGGCAGGGAAGAAAGATAATTTGAAAATGCTCAGATTGGCAAAGCAAGAGCTTTTGCAATTAAATCTGACCTAGTATAATGACATGCAGAGTTCCTCGATTCCTGGACAGTAGGCTCTAGAAGCAAGACATAAAGCCAGATGACCACGTTGTTTTCTCAGAGTGTCCCTTAAAGCCGTTTTCTGAGCGAGCATCTTTTTGAAAGCAGGCTGATTTAGTCGAAACTGTGATGACTTTGACTAATCCCTCTGTGTTGTCTCACCCTGCACCCAGGCCTCTGTGGGACTTTCTTTCCCCTGTGCCTCTCCTGTCAGATTGCCTCTGACATGGACGAATGCTGCCTGTGCGGAGGAAGTGTTGCCATGAGGACCCTGTATCGAACCCGATACGGCATCCCGGTGAGTCACCCAAGTGTCCGCTGAGAGGTGGCAGCCCAGACACCCCAAGGGCTTTCCTTCACTCTGACTGGATCTCCATGACTGCCCTCCTCACCTTCATGGCTTGACCCTAGTCCACTTGTTGTTAGCGCCATCAAGTCAATTCCAACTCCTAGTGACCCTGTGGACAGCAGAGCGGAACCCCGCCCAGTCTTTTTGCACCATCCTCTCAGCTTCTGGTGCTCTATCAGACAATGCTCCGCTGTTATTCACAGGGTTTTCATGGCCAGTTTTTTCAGGAGTGAGTGGCCAGGTCCTTCTTCCTAGTGTCTGGTCTGGAAGCTCCACTGAAACCTGTCCACCATGGGTGACTCTGCTGGTATTTGAAATCCTGGTGGCATAGCTTTCAGCATCACAGCAACACGCAGCCACCACAGTATGACAACCAACAGATGGGGGATGTGGTTCCCTGACCGGAAACAACCTGGGCCACAGGGGCGAGAACGCTGAATCTTGACCACTAGACCACCAGGGCTGGCCTTTTCTCCACTACCATCCTAATTTTTTTGGTGATTTACAGGGGCTATGCGGCTATCTATACTTTGGAATATATTAGTAATAAAATCTTTCATTATTGTGTCTCTGAAAAAGTTGCTGGAGGTGAGTAGGTAAGAGATGGAGGCCAGCACAGGGCCCTTAGCCTCTCCTGGCTTTACTCAGATTCAGGGAGAAGAGCCTGCAAATCTGCAAGGTTGGGGTGACAGTTTCTTAGAAAGCCTTGGGTAAAAATGGGTGTGTGGTGGATCCCCTCAGAGCTGGCACATCCGCCTCATGGGCGGAGTCCACTCACTCAGCAGGGATTCCTGAGTACATAGAACATGCAAGTACCATTCCAGACACTAGAGACACATCGGTGAACAAAGGAAATCAAAACCCATGTCTTCAGGAAGCTTATAGTCTTTTTTTTTTTTTGAGACTTTTATTTTAACGTAATTTCAGACATAAAAGTTGCAAAAATGGTGCAGACTTCGTGAATACCCTTCACCCAGATTCCCCAAATACTAAAAATTGGCCACATTTGTTTTCCCTCTTTGCTTTCCTCTATCATCTATCCTATTTTTTTCTGAACCATCTAAGAGTAAATTACAAACTTGATGCCGTTGCCTCTATTTCACTGTGTATTTCTTAAAAACAAGGACGTTCTCTTATATAACCACAATTCAATTACCAAAAATCAAGAATTTAGCGTTAATACAATACTATTAGTTTATCCATGGATCTTATGTAAACTTCACCAATTAGCCCAATAATATTCTTTTTTTTTAAGATATTTTATTTTTATTTTTCCTTTTTCTCCCCAAAGCCCTCCAGTACATAACTGTATATTTTTAGTTGTGGGTCCTTCTAGTTGTGGCATGTGGGACGCCACCTCAGCGTGGTTTGATGAGAGGTGCCATGTCAGCGCCCAGGATCCGAACCGGTGAAACCCTGGGCCGCTGAAGCAGAGCACACGAACTTAACCGCTCGGCCACGGGGCCGGCCCCCCCCAATAATATTCTTTAAGTGAAAGAAAATCAATCTGGGATCACACATCGTGTTCAGTTGTCATGCTTCTTTAGCCCCCTATGATATGATCAGCTTCTCAGTCTTTCCTTGTCTTTTCTTCTTTTTTATGAATACAGATCGGTTATTTTGCAGACCATCCCTCAGTGCGATTTGTCAAATGGCTCCTCATGATTCGAGTTAGGGTAGATATTTCTTGGCAGAAACTCCACAGAAGCGATGCTGTGTTCGCCATGCATCATATCAGGGGGCACATGACATCAATTTATCCCATCATGGGTGATAGTAACTTTGATTACTTGGTTAAGATAGTGTGTGTGCCAGGATTCTCCAATATAAAGTTGCTATTTTCCCCTGTGTCATGACAAGGACCTTGCAGGGAGATGTAAATATCCTGTTCCTCCTTCACCCACTAGCTCTAGCATCCATTAAAAAGTCTTGCCTGAATCCGTCATTACTGTGATAGTTGTCTATGGTCAAGCTTACTCTCCAATGGGAGAAGATAGCTACCATATACCTAAGTGAAAGTATAATACACAGGAAGCTGATAAGTGCTAGAGAGAACAATAAAGCGAGGAAGAGAGGGTTGAAGGGTTCTAATCGTAAATAGGGTTATTAGGAACAACTTCAGTAAGAAAGCAAAGATCTCAAAGGATGAGAGGATGACCCATCCGGGGAAGGTCCAGGCAGAGGAAAGAGCTAGAGTCAAGGCCTTCAGATAGAGCTTACCTGGAATGTTCCAGAAAGAGCAACCAGCCAGAAAGGCAGGAACAGTGTGTGTGGGGGGGGGGGGGGGGAGAGGGGGCGAGGAGTAATAAAAGAAGATGATATCAAAGCATTAGTAAGAGTTAGAGCTTTCAGGGCCTTGCAGACTATTATAAGAACTTTAGTTTTTACTCTGAGTGAGCTGGGAAGCCATTGAAATGTTTTAAACAAAGAAGTGACATGATGGATTCTTGTTCCTGGAAACTTAGCCTCTGCCCCATTCGTTACCCCCATGTGACTGAGCACAAGTTATTAACCTTCCTAACCCCTGTCTCCCTTACTGATAAACTGATGGTAATGACACCTCCCCCAGGTGGTATAGTAAGAGTGAGATAATGTGTGGAAAGGACTTTTCACTGGGCCTGGCAGGTAATAAGTTCTCATTAAATAATTGTGATGATTTTGTTCTGATCTCAGAAGCTGACTCAACTGTTTTCCCAGGGCGGGGATGTGTTCAGGGGCCAGGTTTCATTTCTCCTGTGTGCTGGCTCAGCTATCAAACTTTGCTCCTCTTATAAGGCAGCATAACACACAAGGGCTCTTAACTTTGTGACCGGACCACGAACTTCCTGAAATTGTATGCAAAGTATCACGTGTATATAGTTATGTATACGGGTGTGAAGGTAAGATTCTCAAAGTGGTCCGTGACCTCAAAATGGTATAAAGGAAAGGGCGCCTAGCTGGGAGATAAAGGTTCTGGGAACAGCTCGGCAAATAGCTAACTTTTTGACTCTCTCATAAGTCATTGAGCGGCATCAGTTTTCTGATCTGTCATGAGGAAGTTGCGTAAGATGATTTCTAAGGTCACGGCTAGGTCTAGGGTTCTATGTTATAGTACGTTTCCCAGGCACACGTTAGATAAGTATGTTTACAGATAGTATATCTCTGTTCTTTCTCCTTAGAACAGACCTCTAAAATGGCTAGCAATTCCTTGGGCTGATTTGTGTAATTCAGGCTCTCTGCTTTGTTTCCCTTTTACATCTATGCAAACTTTGATGGGGCTGCTACAGTGCAGCCTCGCTGGTCTGCCCCTCCTTTCGTGGACACAGCCTAGAGAGCATCCCTTTGGCCAGGGTCGCAGCCTCTGCGGGAGAGAAGGAGAAAGAAAGGAAACAACCACCGATTGAACTGCTATGTGCCGGGGATGCTATTTTGACATCTCTTCGCCCTTTACTCCTTACAAACTCTTCATGGTACCGGGATTCATATCTCTACTTTGTAGATATGGAAACCAGAAAAAGAGAGAGGCTTAAGGTCAGAGAACGTGTAAATGCTGGAATTTGGACTCGCGTTTATTCTGACTAACTCCCAAGTCTGGTTGTTCCCGCTTTTCCATCTTGCCTTCCTGAGTATGTGTGCACTCAGCCATGTACCACAGTTCATTCCTTTATCAGCTCAGTCAGCGCTTCTGTAAATAGTGCTCTGAACGAGACTTCTTTTTTCACAGTTTCCAAACAAATGAAGCACCATCCCCTTTACCCAAACAGCGGGGTGAACACAGAGTCTTTATTTCTGGCCCGACTTCCCAAGCAGCTATTCTGGTCAAGGCATTTACGTCCCTTGTTAACTTTGGTGTGGTATAAACCTGCAGTTCATTTCCTCTCACTTTGAAAAAGGAGGATTTTTTCTTCTTTGTGTTCTCTCTATTTATATTATGAAACAGACTGAGAATCAGATGTGTTTTCTCTAGGTTTCTCAGCAAGTATTAGTGGGATTTTTTTTCCTCCTAAAAACTACCTTAGGTAAAAGACAGGTATATAGACAAACTGGGACAGAAAAGCAATTAGCTCTTTATCAAATGAGAATAATTGTCTTCCTTGTGGCATATTACACATATTCAATACATGTTGGCTTAGTGAAGTTTTAAAAGATAAAAAGAATAAAAAGTGAATAACAAATTAAAGACAAAAAAAACAAGTACTATAAGGAAAGGTTGAGGGAATTTGGATTATTTTTCAGGGAAAAAGAAGGCTAAGAGACCACGCTGTCTTCAAGCTGAACCTGTATTCCTCCATCTGATGAGAGACACAACATTAGAAGATTATTTAACACTGCTACTTATTTGTCCACTCTTTGTCCCACATCCTTACTTTGTTAGAGGAGAATGAAAATCACTGTAGCAATGGAGGAAAGTTTCAGGAAAAATAAATTGCTCATAATCTCACCACTTAGGAGCTCCTAACCCTTATAAACTGAATCTACTATAAATCTCTCTCTCTCTCTAACTCTCTCTCCCTGTCAGCTCACACTGTAAATTGGGAATTGCGTTAAACTCAACATTTTTTAAAATAAGTACTACCAAAAAAAATGGAATTCAAAATTATTTCAATCAGTCAAGATATACAGTCCTAGAACCTGGTCGTCAGACTAGAACCCCCTGGCTCACCCAGTGCCTCCTGCGCAGAGCAGGACTGTCTTCAGGGGCATCTCTACCAGAGGCTCATTGAGGATCCAGCTGGACCATTCCAGGGAGATGGCCCTCAAAACTTTGCAAAGTAGCCCATTCCACAGCTTTTCCAAACACTATTCATTCTCTTCTTTCTTCTTTTCCCCATAACTTATATATCGCTCCCTCGCTCTGGACTTCCTCCCCTGTGGAACAAACACAAGAGATGTCCACAAAAGTGGTTGAGCGATACAGGGTGAGGCCTGGTCTGGCACTACTCACAAACTATAGAAAAATTGGTCCATTACACAACAGGCTTTAAAGGGAGCCTTTCCAGAACAGGTGATAGAGGACTGGGGCTCTAGCTGCAACCTACAGACCATTTGAAATGATGTAGTGTTAGGAAAAGATCAGTTGCTTGCGAAGAGAAAGACCAGGTGATGCCACCAATTTGTTACATGATTTTAGCACATTATTTAACTTTGCTGGGTCATCAGGAAAAATGGGGATAGTGTCACAGAATTCTCATGATAAACAACTAACATAAAATGTATGTTTCAAAGAGGTTTGAAAAGCTATACAAATGCAAGGAATTGTGTGGCTATGTTTACAGGCTATATGTTGATCCATTTGTTTGTTTTTTAACAGGGATCTATTTGCGATGATTACCTATGCCTGATGTGTTGCCCTAATTGCACCCTTTGTCAACTCAAGCGAGATATTGATAAAAGACGAGCAATGAATGCTTTCTAAAAGGTGTTTTGGTAAGTTGGTGGGAATTCTTTGATTTATGAGTATTAAAACAAATTCTCAAAGATGTCTTTCATATCCTTGGGACTCTCTCACACAGATACATGAAATATCCCTTAACAAAGGGAGGGCAAATGATTTTTAGTTGCCAGCCTATGCCAGTCTTGGAAGTCAGCTTCCAAGAGCCTGGATTGAGAGGGTTAAGTCTGGTTGAATATGAAAGAATTCTGTGATTTGTTAGGATGACTGCCACAGGTGGAGTGGCTGTGTGATGTACCAAATCAACATGCCACGTGTCAACCATGCCCACCTTAACAACACCGTGATTTCAGGTGGTAGAGATACGTATATAACCAGACATTCATTTCCCTAAGTCTAGATCTCAAGTCCACTGCTACCAACAGTAACCAACTGAGATATTATACTAAGTGTGACTGCGTGATGTACCTAGTTATGTGTTCTTGTCAACACCACAATGTTAAACCAACAATTCATTCTCCAAAGTGGCGGGAAGCTAGTTTAGTCTCCATAAATCACGTGTGGACAATTCACTCAGTTCTCCAAAATTCCCAAAGCCCCACTATAAAGAAGAGTTACTGACTCTTTGGCGGCTGTATTGTCAAACTTGGGCGGCTACTCATTTACCTAGTTTCCTAAGCTCTCCTAGTCACATTTTTAATCTTCTCAATTCTTCCTGTTTCTCTCAGACAAGAGGGCCGTGGCTCACTCAGTCTTGTCTTTCAATCGCTTACTGCCAATCCCAATGGAATTTGTCAGCAAAGTTTAGTTTTCACCTGGAAGTGACTATTCTCTGTAAAACTCCTGTCACCCAAGAGGTCTCTGAGAGTGTTTGATCAGGATGGTGTGTTCATCCGTATGATGGGTGACATTGGTGCCATCTGTCTAAGCGCCACAAGCAGCACAACATCATGTCCTTTCCATGAGCCACGCTTCAGTACGTTGCATTTTATTACCACGCTGGTGTCCTAGTATTTGTCTTCTGATTGTTTTATAAATGGTTTCCCTCAGTGACTGAAGCACTTTATTCCCTTTCAAGCAGAGTCAAAATGGGGAGTTTTCTTATCATTCTTTTTCCTCTTTACACTCTTCCTCCTGAGAATTTACTGTTGTCTTTCCTCCCAAGCAGTGACGTTCTTTAAACGCCTACGTTACCAACTCGACTCAGAATTTGATGCCAAAGTAGCCCTAAGGGAATTAGAATGTGGCAGTTCACTGGTCTTGTCATCCAGACAATGAAAAAGATTGTTGTGGGTTCTCTGCCTTTTGGATACTCTTACCTTCACACATTCAATGATTTATTGACATTTGGGAACAGAGGTTAACTCTGGCAATCTATGGAGCATTCTATTGGTTCACCCAACCACTTAGCAACAGTACCTGACATATAGTAGGCAGTTATAAATACTGTGGATGAATAAATGATGGTAGCTTTCAAGGAGGAAATATAATGAAGCCCCAACCTAGGAGAATTCTCTGAATCCTAACTGGCGGTTGCGACTCTTCCTGATAGACTGTTCTGAACCAGGGCCATTATTTGACGTAGATTATTAAAATGTGCATCTTGGCAGTAGGGTGGGTGTGGAATGGAAGTTTTGATATTTGGAACAAGATAATGTAAAGAAAGATAGAACTGATAAATCCTAATTCATTCATTCATTTATTCTTTCTCTTTTTTTCTGATTTCTACAGGTCAAATTCACATTTGGTGAAAGACAACACTGGAATGAAATATTGCATCTATTAAGTGCTATCTTACCTCAAATCTTAGAAAGTAATTCAATTAATCATGTGGCTTCAAAAGGCTTCAAAACACTTTTAATTTCCAGTATATTTTGAAAGAAATATATTTCCATTGCTGTTCTCTAAGATGACTACCATTAAAAAAATTAATTTCCTCAACAATTCTTGTGTCTTTATATACTGCTTCATGGAAAATTACAATATGCTTCTTTTTAAAAATGAACCCAAGGTTATCAAATGTCAAAGTTGAATGTGGGTACATGGAGATTCTTCATTCTACTTTTCTACCTTTATATATTGTTATTCTGGATTTTCCCTCCACTGGGAGGCCAGGTGTTACCCTGTGCAGCCCCTCACCCCAGAAAAGTGTGGCTTCCTCCTGTAACTGAGCAAAACGGGGCTTGTTCTGCTCGCCACAATCTGGTGCCAATCAATTGCCAACAAGTCAGTGGTTGAGAAAGGAAAGCTTATACAATTAGCCAGCATAATCGGAAGATGGCGGACTAGTGCCCTAAAGATCCATCTTACAATCATACAGAATCTTGAGACAGTTATATAGGGGAAACGGGCAGGGAAGGAGGGGCGTTAGGGATGGCGACCATCTGATGCGATAAACTTCAAGGTGCCACATTTCTTACTTCTGCCATTCGTGATGGGTACCAACACAGAATTTTTCTCTCTGGAGGTCGTCATGTTTCTGGGGAACTCAGGGAACAAAGTTGTCTTATCACAGCTGGGAGACATACGTAAGCAAAAGTCAGAGAACTAGCAGCTCATGTATTTTGTAAAAGCGAGAGGCGCTTAATCATCTAGGCTACGGGCGGGCTGGAATGTGTTCACCGAGACTAGCGAATCAGGGTCGTAGTTACAATGTTGCTTCCTCCCTCCAAGATAGCTTCCCTCACGTAAACTTAAGACCTAGCTGTTACACTCCCTTTGGGAGACTGAAGTGCATTTGGCGCTTCTTTACAGCCCCATAAAGTAAACCCACTCCAGGAAGTATTTGCTGAGCAATACACAGTTTACCATAGATTATACAGACAAAAGAGAGGATTCCTGTCATAAACCACACAGCAAACTACCTAATTAAAACTCCCGTTGGACATTTCTGTCCACCCAAAGTCAACTCCTGCAGCAAGCCAGCCACAAGGGCTCCACGTACCTTTCTCCCCAACCCCCCGCCCCGTTAATGTGGCATTTTATTTTATTTTTTTATTGAGATATAATTGACATATAATGTATTAGTTTTAGGTGTACAATATAATGATTTGGTATGCATGTATGTGTGTGTATATATATACTGCAAAATGATCACCACAATAAGTCTAGTTAACATCCATCACCACACATAGTTATAGTTTTTTTTCTTATCATGAGAACTTTTAAGAGTTACTCTCTTAGCAACTTGCAGATATGCAATACAGTATTAACTAAAGTTGCCATGCTGTGCATTACATCCCCAGAGTGGAATTTATAACTGGAAGTTTGTATCTTTTGACCCATTTCACTCACCCCCCAGCCCCCACCTCTGGCAACCACGTATCTGTTCTCTGAATCTGTAAGTTTGGTTTTTGGATTTTTTCAGATGCCATGTATAAGTGAGATCATACAGCATTTGTCTTTCTCTGTCTGACTTATTTCACTTGGCATAATGCCCTCAAGGTCCATCCCTGTTGGCACAAATGGCAGGATTTCCTTTTTTATGGCTAAATAATATTTCACCACATAATATTTTATGGCTAAATAATATATATCTATACCACACTTCCTCTCTCCATTCATCTGTCAGTGGACTCTGAGGCTGTTTCCGCGTCTTGGCTGCTGTAAATAATGCTGCAATGAACGTGGGGTGCAGTCTACATACCTCCCCTATGCAGAACCATCTAGTGCCACCGCAGCTTTCTAGTCCCAGGAACTACAGCCCCAAAGGCGCAGGATAAGGGTGGAATTCTGCTGTTAAGCAAAATAATATGTTTTCCATATAGCTGATTAGAAAATTACAACCCACTTTATATATGTTTGTACGTAAAAGTTACGATAACTAAGGAGATTTTTAAAAGAATCTTTGATCTAGCTGAAAATAGTTAATATTTAGTCTCATTCTCCCACTCTTGATATTGTGCGTTATCCTGTGCATTCCAAATGCCGAAGGCTCCCTCATACCAGGCTGCTTCCCTCAGTTAAATCAAAACCCTCCTTAAATGCTACTGCACGCAAGAAGTAAATTGCCGGAGCCAAGAAGCAGCAATTCCTGGGAGGAAGTTGGGGCGGGGGAGGGGAGACACGTAAAAGCTTTGCAAACTAGGGGCTGGCCCCGTGGCGGAGCAGTTAAGTTCGCGCGCTCCGCTGCAGGCGGCCCAGTGTTTCGTTGGTTCGAATCCTGGGCGCGGACATGACACTGCTCATCAAACCACGCTGAGTCAGCGTCCCACATGCCACAACTAGAAGGACCCACAACGAAGAGTATACAACTATGTACCGGGGGGCTTTGGGGAGAAAAAGGAAAAAATAAAATCTTTAAAAAAAAAAAAAAAAGCTTTGCAAACTGACACAGCAAAGAAGAGCAGAAGAGAACTCCTCTCACTTTTCCAGGGTGTGGAAAGGTTATCCATACAGCCCACCTCCCATGGATGCCGTTCAAAGTTAGCTGTTGCTGCTTAGTGGCTTAAACGACAACAGTCATGTCTTCCGCACAGGAGTCTACAATTTGGGCAGGACATCCCGTCTGCTCTTGCGACGTGAACTGGGGTGGCTCAACTCAGGCTGGAGGATAGCCTTTCAAGATGATTCACTCACACGGCTAAGAGTGCTGCCTCTTGGCCGGGGGTTCAGCCAGGGTTTGAGCCCGGGGGCCTGGGTTCCTCTCCACACTAGCCACACCATAGGCTGCTTGGACCGCCTCACAGTATGGTTGCCGGCGTTCAGGGCAAGTCTCTCAAGGGAACAATATGGAAGCGCATGACATTTTTATGATCTAGCTGCCAAAGTCACATAGCATCCCCTCTGCTGGACTCTCGGTGAGGCAGTTGCAAATTCCACCCAGCTTCAGGAGGGAGGGACCAGAGACTAACTCTTAACGGGGTGTGGCAAGTGCTGGAAGAGCAGGGGGACAGGAGGTACTGTTCCAGCCGTCTTTGGGAAACACAATCTGCCACAGACGCCATGAGGTGCTCTGTCTTGAGTCTCTTGGGATTAGAGCTGTTCTCCATAAAGTCCCTCTGGGAGGGCTGCAGCAGGTGATTATAAATTCTGTAATTCAAGCTAAGTCTTTCCGGTGACTTTGATAAGGTTTCCAGAGCATAAGTGTGGTTGAAGCTTGTAACAATAGCCTATTCCTCCAGAGACTCTGATTCAGATCTGTGGGGAGATCCAGGAGTCTGGATTTTAAAGTGGACCACACATGTTTCTGACGCAGGTTTCCCCAGCTGTGAGACCAGTGCTTTTCCCTCTGGGTACAAACTGAAGGAGCTCTGGTGCAATCACTCAGATATGACCACACTTACAGGGCTGGGGGTGGAGTTCTGACCCGGGGTACCCTGTCCTCTCCCTTCCCCTTCCTCTCCACTTTATTTTTCTTTTTCCATTTATGCTCTGACACCTGCATTCTGGCAACCTGATTCTCTGTAGGGACACAGCCTTGATTCTCCCCTAGAAGTGGGGGCCGGCCCAGTGGCTCAGTGGTTAAGTTTGCACATTCCACTTTGGCAGCCCAGGGTTTGCTGGTTTGGATCCCAGTATGGACCTGTCAAGCCATGCTGTGGTGGTGTCCCACATACAAAGTAGAGGAAGTTGGGCACAGATGTTAGCTCAGGGCCAGTCTTCCTCAGCAAAAAAAAAAAAAACAAACAAAAAAAACAGGAGGCTTGGCAGCAGATGTTAGCTCAGGGCTAATCTTCCTCAAAAAAAAAAAAAAGAATATCTTAGGAGCAGGGCATATCACAACATAAGGGGTAACTCTTTGCATTTCCCATAATCTCAGTCTCCTGTTAGTCAGTCTAATTTTCTCCACCCCCTACACACAATGTCAAGGTTTCCACAGGCCATTTATTCTATAGTAGCTCCTCTCTGCTCTGGATTTTTGGGGAGACTGGGGAAGGTGGTGTTGCAGCATCCTCCTAGTGCAGAATGCCCCTCATCCTCTGAACTGGAGTGACTGTTGAGGTCACCTTAGAGTTTGATGAACTCCTCCCTCCCCCTCCCTGGCACGCCCCCACCATCCCACCCTGCCACCTTGTCTTTATTCAGTTTCTTCTGTCTCCGGCTTTTGTGCAACACCTACCTCCAAGGTAGTAGATAAATTCCATTCTGCCACGAATTTCCATGCAGCAGCAGGTTCTAAATCTGCTACTAGCATTTTTTTTTTTTTGAGGAAGATTAGCCCTGAGCTAACATCTGCTGCCAAGCCTCCTCTTTTTGCTGAGGAAGACTGGCCCTGAGCTAACACCCGTGCCCATCTTCCTCTACTTTATATGCGGGACGCCTACCACAGCATGGCGTGCCACGCGGTGCCATGTCCGCACCCAGGATCTGAACTGGTAAACCCCGGGCCACCGAAGTCGAATGTTCGCACTTAACCGTTGCGCAATTGGGCTGGCCCCTAGCATATTTTTTTCAATTTCTTTTTGATAAAGTAGACATAACATACAATTTACCATTTTTAAGTGTACAGTTCAGGGGTATTAAGTACATTCAGATTGTTGTGCAACCATCACCATCATCCATCTCCAGAACTCTTTTCATCTTGGAAAACTGAAACTCTGTACCCATTAAACACTAACTCCCCATTTCCGTGTCCCCCAGCCCCTGGCAGCTACTGTTCTACTTTTTGTCTCTATGATTTTGACTACTCTAAGTGCCTCACATAAGTGGAATCATACAATGTTTGTCTTTTTGTGATTGGCTTATGCCTCAGCATAATGTCTTCAAGATTCATTCATGTCTTACACATGCCAAAATTTCTTCTTTTTTAAGGCTGAATAATATTTCACTGTACATATAGACCACATTTTGTTTCTCCATTCGTCTGTCACTAGACACTTGGGTTGCTTCCACTTTCTAGCTATTGTGAATAATGCTGCTGTGAACATGGGTGTCTAAACGTCTCTTCGAGATCCTGCTTTCAATTCTTCGGGGTCTACACCCAGAGGAGGAATTGCGGGATCATGTGATGATTCTACTTTTAATTCTTTGAGGAATTGCCATATTATTTTCCACACTGGGCGTACCATTTCACATTCTCACCAACCATGCACAAGGGTTCCAATTTCTTCACATCCTCCCCAACACTTGTTATTTTCTGGGGTTTTGGTAGTAGCCATCCTAATTGGTGTGAAGCGGCATCTCATTGTAGTTTTAATTTGCGTTTCCCTAATGATCAGTGATGTTCGGCATCTTTCCATGGGCTTATTGGCCATTAGTTTATCTTCTTTATAGAAATGTTTATTCAAGTTCTTTGCCCATTTTCGATTGGATTCTTTATTTTTTTGCTGTTGAGGTTTAGGAGTTCTCTATATATTCTGGATATAAATCTCTTATCATATATATGATTTGCAAATATTTTCTCCCATTCCGTGGGCTGCCTTTTTCTGGCACTGTGATTTTTGTCTGGGAGGGAAGACAGATTCCTGGTGCTTCCTACTCTGCCGTCTTCCCAGAATCCTCTCCATGCCCAGTATTTCACCTCCACTTCTCTTTGATGTTCCATGCAGGACCAAGTTTTATTTTTTTTAATCCAACCTTCTTCCTCCACTAGTTCAGTGCATCTTCTACCATGTGTAAAATTAAGCCATGGCTGAATCACAACATTTTCCTCCTTTTTTTTCTATAATCCATGTGTTGACTACAAGGTCAAAACCTGTTATTATAAAGCTGAAAAACTGAGCCCATTTTTGTGTCATTTTCTGTGATCTTTCTTCTAAAGCCTAAGCAATAATTTTGAATTATAAAGAGATAAACAGCATTTTTTTTTTTTTGAGGAAGATTAGCCCTGAGCTAACATCCACCGCCAATCCTCCTCTTTTTGCTGAGGAAGATTGGCCCTGAGAAGATTTGTGCCCATCTTCCTCTATTTTATATATGGGATGCCTGCCACAGCATGGCTTGATAAGCAGTGGGTAGGTCTGCACCTGGGATCCAAACTGTCAAACCACGGGCCGCAGAAGCAGAGCATGCAAACTTAATCGCTGTGCCACCAGGCCCGCCCCTAAACAGCGTTTTTTCAATTAGGTAATTTATGCCTTTAGTTGGCTTAAGAAGCCTAATGAGGCCAGAATGAGTAAAGGAAAGATAAGAATTTCACACCCAACTGCAGGGAAAACTTCCAAGTATCAACAAAGAATATATAATTCTTTGTTGTATATTACTCCTTAAATAGTCAAAAAATGAAGAGATCCTTCATATAACATAGCCAAGGCTTTTTGTTTGGCTGGCTGTTTTGACTCGTGGAGCAGCTCACAAAATATTTTTATATCAACCACCTCACTTCTGAATCTTTGATTGGGCTTAGTTTTGAAAGTTTTCTTATCTTTTCACTGAGGTTTTCTAACACCGAAAAACCTGATATCCAGAACTGGAATGTTCTAAGCACGGCCTTTTTTATTTCCTTAATTTGGGTCTAAGACCCACTGCCTCTTATCTTCACTTCAACTCAGAAGATGATGTGATCCCTGTACATGTGTCTTTCTCTTCCTCTGCTTATTATTGAACACTACCCACTGCTATGAGGGACTCCACACTTTGGGTCCCCAGAATTCACAGCCATCATGGAACATTTGTAGGAAAGATAAGATCAGTGAACACAAAGCTGCCAACTAATGCCCAACATGACTCTCATACCCAACCCTACAGGCTGCGTCCTTGCCTTCTTTCTCTGGACCCATACCCCTTGACTGATACCTATGGCCCAGCTACCATGTCCATGGTCCTGCCTGGTCACACTAACCCTCCCAGGGTTTTGAGTCCTGTTCCTCCCTCTCCCTCCCCAACCCCTTGCCAAGCCCTTGTCTCCAGACCCAGGTCCCTGCTTCCTGATGCAAACGGCAGAGCCGAACTGTCTGGATTTTCAGATCTGGATAGAGTTTATACTCTGAAAAGTAAATGTCAGAAGAAAACAACAGCAAAAATGAAAAAAGAGTTCTTTTTGGTAAGACAGAAATAAAAAATCAGACAAAACAAAATTCCTCCTGAAAAGAGGACAACTCCTTCCAAAAGACTTCAGAGTACAGGATGTGTCCACAGAGGCCACACAGACATTCTGAAATGCTGCGTGATGGGGATCAAGGCTGCCCTAGGGAGAGAAGCCCAAGGCGTCCTGGCCCATATGCCGATCTATATGGCCTAACTCATATCTAAAGCTAATAGGACCACACGACAACCAGACCCCACCCGCACTGATACCATTTTAATTACTTTTTTACACGATCTTTCCTTTGTCTTGTAAAGAAATAACTCACATAGCCATGCCTTATAAATTTAGTCCTACCCGCAACCCATTGCAGCTCTTTGCTGCCCATGGGTCCTGTCCCCACGTGGCAGCTCTTCACTGCCCGTGGGTCCTGTCCCCATGCTATTCTCTGAATAAAGGAGCACTATTACCAGACCTTGAGAGTCCAAGAATCTTTCTTTTGACGACTCAGCTCGCCAAGCACACATCACTGCGTTTAAATTTACTCATTTCCCCTTGTTGATGCTGATAAATATTTTGTATTCAAATGCTAAAGTTAGTAATTTCATGGTCGATTTACCTTTTATTAAGTACTTCAGAGCTGCAATCAGTTATGGTCTTGATAGTTTTGATTATTTTTTCCTGAAATGGATGTTTCTTCTTTCTATCATTCTTAAATGGAAATTACATATTTCTCATGTATTAAAGTCCCAAAATTGAAACTAAGAAGAGTAATCAGGCAGCAAAACCTGAATTCTCAGAAAGAAAAAAAGAGAGAAAATGAGCAAGGGTAGGGAGAGGGAGAGAGGAAGAAAGAGAGGAAGGGAGAGAGGAAGAAAGGGAGGGAGAGAGGAGGGGAAAGAGGGAGGGAGAGAGGAAGAAAGAGGCTATAGGAAGAGGAGAAGCTTGAGTGGAATAGAGTACACAGAGTTTGATTGGAGGCGTGTTGAGTTTGAGATGCCTGTGACTATCAAGTGGAGGTATTTAGCTGACACTTGAGTGTACACGCTCCAAAGAGTGGTCTGGGTTGGAGGCAGAGATTTAGAAGTCATCAGCATACAGCTGATGGTTAATGCAAGAAGATCAGGTTGCCCGGGGAGAAGTGTGGAGGGTGTGGGCAGCAGGGCTGACGGTCAGGGCCCAGGGTGGCATCAACATTTAGGGGCTGGCAAAGGAAGAGCAGCCCACAAAGAAATCCAAGCCCAACAACGAACGGCCTTGCCTGCTGCGGAGTTCAAGCACGTCACTCGGCCTTTCTGGGCCTGTTTCCTCCCATTAGGCTTTCCTACTACTCACTAGATTTTAAGGTTTAAAAATAGCAATATGCTGGTGTAGGAAAATGGTTTCTCAACTACAAAGTGTAACACACACAAGCATCACTAATTTCTCGAGTCCAAAATCTCACCTAAGTTTGGTCACGTACACTGTGAACTCGGAAAGGAACTGTGCTCCCTAATGTCAGTTCTCAAAACACAGCACTGCAAAAAGCCTCAGTGAACGTTGACCTTATTCATGTGCCAAAAGGGGAAAGAAGACAATAATAACACAGCCACAGATCTGTTTATCATTTGGAATAAAAATAAACAACGAGTGCTATCTCCAGGAGGCAGTGGAGCCTGGCTGTGCGGTCCACTGTGCCTGCAAAGTACTTTGTTGGCTTGTACCCTTTGTTGGTTTCAAGAATTTTGGGCGGGGGCAGGGAAGGAATTTAAACGGTGAGAGACGTCAGGTTGAGAGCACAACGGCTGCCTCTGGAGGAGCGTGCAGACTGCTGCCTTCCTCACAGAGCTGCAGTCCTCAGTGCGGCCCCGGCGGAATCACGGCCTTGGGGCTGGGGACCCAGGCAGGCTGGTGATCAGAAGATTTCAGCAGAAACCCCAAGTGGTGTGCCACCTGCTCTCAGTGCACATTATAAGCTTAAGCATGAGCAAGGACACTTACGAGTAAGTCACTCGATGGCATGTCTCTGCTTTCAGAAATAAGCCTCAATACGGGACTGTCTAATGGAGAAAAATAAAAGCAGGCACGCAGCAATCCTGTGCTCGCCTCAGAGACTGTTCTCCCGGCTTCTTTCCTCCCCCAGGCTCAGAGTTCACCAAAATGTCTCCTCCTCTCCCTGCTCCTCATGGCATCTCATGGAAACATCTCCCTGGTGCCTCTGTCCCCCGCCCACCACGTCTCCCAGACCACCACCAGGGCACAAACTTCTAGATTATTAAGTAGCATATTTAATACCCTACTCTGATGCGTTTGCCTTTGGATAACTTCATCAAAGTCCCCATGTTCCCAAAGACGGGGGGGGGGGGGGGTAGGGGGGTGGGGAAGGGTGAGGAAGGGGGTTATTGGCAGGGAGACTGGTCTTATCTTAGCAAGACCAAGAATGTTCACTTCATTGTGCATCTTTTTGTTTTTATTGATTCAGACCAAGAGTAGATGTGTTTGTCTGAGACGTTAAGGCTGATGGATCGCTAGTGTTAAATTTGAAGAACAGAAACCAATACACTTTCCCCTAAATGATTATGCCTTTATGCTCCTTTAGCCCCCATTCCAGCATTCTCCCGGTCTACCCACTTTCAGAATACAGTGCATCTCAAGTCTTTGCAGTCTGATCTGTTAAACCCAAGAATGGCTGGTGGAGGGGAGCACTTGCTGTTTTGTGTGTCCAGATTCAGACATGACTCCTAAGTCACTTACATTTAAAACCAGGCTAGTGGGGCCAGCCGGCTGGTACAGCTGTTAAGTTCGCACATTCTGCTTAGGCGGTCCGGGGTTTGCGAGTTCAGATCCCAGGTGCAGACCTACATACTGTTTATCAAGCCATGCGGTGGCAGGTGTCTCACACATAAAATAGAGGAAGATGGGCACAATTGTTAGCTCAGGGCCAGTCTTCCTTAGCAAAGAGAGGAGGATTGGCAGTGGATGTTAGCTCAGGGCTAATCTTCCTCAAAAAAAAAGACTAATTTTCTGCTTCTGAGCACCCTGGACCAGCATGTTGAAGAAACGCTTTTTAAAAGATGTAGTGGGGAGCCGGCCCTGTGGATGAGTGGTTAAAGTTCCACGCCCTTCACTTCACTGGCCTGGGGTTCATAGGTTCGGATCCTGGTGTGGACCTACACCATTCATCAGCCATACTCTGGAGGCAGCCCACATACAAAGTAGAGGAAAGTTGGCACAGGTGTTAGCTCAGGGCCAATCTTCCTCATCAAAAAGAAAAGAAATCTGGTGATGATTAGTTCAAACTAAAAATTTTTTTTTCTAAAACTGAAAGGAAAATTATTTCTCTCACAACAAGAGAAGAATCTTGCCCCACAAATTTGCAATTTTCACTGAGAGCAAAAGATGCACATTTCTGACAGTTAAAGGATAGCCATTTTTTTATGTTTCCAGCCTTCAAGAGTATGTGGGTCCAAACCCTGAGAGACACAATCAAGAAAAGCTAAATGCTGATGAATTAGACTGTGGGATATGAAGAAAAGGCAGAAATTCAGGATGACTTCTTTTCCAGCTTGAGCAGCCAGGTGGAGGGTGGAGCCACTGAGCAAAACGAGGACGACTGGAGGGGGGGCGAGAGGCTAGGTTTTGAGAGAATCTAAAACTGGGACTTGTTAAGTTTGAGGTGTTAGAAGACATCCAAGGGAAAAAGTCAAGAAAGCAGATGTTAAAAGCTTGCCAGTCAAAGGAGAGACTCAGGGTGGAAACACAAATTTAGGATTCATTGGTGCTAAAATGGTGCTTGAATCCACGACAATGAATGAGACCTGCAAGGAAGTGCAGAGGGAGACAAGAAGAGAGTCTAGGGCCAGCAGGAGATTTAGACCTTAGTTAGAAAACGAAATGTTAGCAAAGTTCAGAGGGAACAGCTGTGTGGGGAGAGTGAAACCCAGCAAGATAGAAGAGAGGGTGTCAAAAGCGAGGGACCAAATAAGACACAAAGAGGCACCCCCAAATCTGGCCTCTGGAATAGAACTGGAGACCTTTGGAGAGCTTCTCTCATTTTGGGGGGGGCAAATGATATCTGCTCGGGATGGCTACAAAAGGGTAACTATGTTGGGGGCATGAAACTGTTGAGTCATTCCTTTCCACATTTGGAGCGTGTTTAACGGCCAGAAAAATGCATGGCAGGTAGAGGGAGAGGAGGCTAGGACCAAGAAAGCTTCCCTCTTTGTGTACCTCTGAGCACAAAGTGGACTCACTGACAGTCAGATTCCAGGCGCTGACCCTGTACTGAATAATCATTTCTAGGAAACTGACTGCTAAGGAGTTATCTGAATTTCTGTAGAAATAAACTATCATTCTGGCATCCTACGGGAAACGGCTGTCATCTCATCCTTGAGCCGCTTTTTTGGGGACATGCTGACTTGCCCCGCCTTCTCAGAGGATCAGCCGAGAATCGGAGCTCATGGCAGGATGGAAAGCAGGGCACGGAGGGAGACAGGCCCTGTCCACATTTCGCGGCACTGTGATCTGGAATCTCACAGAACAGATTAACACAGAAGACGGAAAACTCCCTGTTTCGCCACAGGCCCAGCTGGGCTAGGGCGGTAGGATATCGAGCCGAAAGACCGAAGAAACTGTCTGGAGACGGCGAACGAGACACATAGGTTTACTGGGCCCTACTTACGGGAGCGTGTTCAGTGGTCACCGGCTGGACAGAAGTATGCCGACGCCCGCAGCCGCCCCCTAGCAGAGGCTCGCTGAAGTAGGCAGAGGAACGAAGGGTGCATGCTTGCCAGAGGGCTATCCTTGGCACGACCAGCATTCCCAGGAACAGTAGCTCACATGGAGGGGCTCTGTGTCCCTGTAAGACGTGAAGTTCTTCTGGTGGGATAAGGGATCTGGCCTGGCCAGGCCCAGATCGTTACAAATCCCGGTAGCTGGGCTGCCTGCCCAGAAGGGAGCCAGAAGGACACATGGTTGCAACCAGCCTGGGGGTTTCTACTGAGCAAGCAAGACTCAGGCCCTACACTCCGCGAGACAAGACAATGTCGTCTTCACTTCTTTACCCGCTTCAGAGCGCAGAGAGCTTTAGCACATAGGAAGCACCCCACAAAAAGTTCACTCAATAAGTATTTATTGAGCGGCCTCTCTGTGCCTCTCTGAGCCTCAGTTTATGAGCTGTAAAATGGGGATAACAATAGTGCCTACCTTGTCGGGTTGATGTAAAGATAAAAAGAAATAATACACATGAAGTGCTTAGAACAGTACCTGACACCTAGTAAGTGCCCGAGAACAGATAGTTGGCTTTGTTATCATTGCTGCCGTTTGCAGGGCATAAGTTGAAGCTCTAGGGATAGGGTGGTTTAAAAAAAAATAGCCCCATCATCACGGAACTTAAATTCAAAAGCAGTTGTTGAATGAATGAGTACTTTTTACCAAAAACTTGTGCGGAATGTTTCTCTTTACACTTCTCACCAAATCTCTTTTCTCTGCTCACTCCCTACAAGATGCCCTGTCTCAAGTCATTAAAGAAACCCCAAAGAAGCCGAAATTTCTTATAGGACTCACAGATGAGTTACTTCCCTAAACTGTGAGCATTTGCTTGGGAAGCTTCAGCAGGAGTCAGGCACTGCATGAAGCTGGAGGGAGTGCCCCCGCTCTAACAGTGCCCGCCGTGGTGGCTTCACTCCGCCAACCTCTCCTGAGTGTGCTCTGTGCACTGCGTGGTCCTGGAGACACCAGGGTGGATATGACGTGGCGTCTGCCTTCAAGAGCCCCGAGGGATCATCCCTGCCTAATCTGCCTCCACTACCAAAATTCAAACACGCTTTCGAATATGTGATGAAGTTGATGCTGCCGATAGCCAACTTGCCTGAGGATCCCAAACCTCGCCCTGCACGAAAATACTCAAAAGGGAAAACGAGGGTGGGAGTCGCATTTCTACACAGTTACCTGGTGACTCTGAAACACACCGAAGTTTGAATATCGCTGATTATTGGATCTGATCTGTGGTCAGTCTTCTGTTATCTACAGGTGTTAATATCTGGGGTTTGCTCCAGTTTTGAGTTCTCAAGCCCTGTATGCACGACATGGGTGTTAGTTATGCTTACAACTGCTCTGCTTTTGGCTGTTCAAAGCATTTACTAGATGATAATTTAAAGTGTCACTTCATCAACGCCCAAATAAAAAGTATTATGCTTTAATTTTGTGCAAGTTATAAAGATTAATACGTTCACCATCATTCCTGTTTTTCACATCTTTCCACAAAAAGAAAACAAATCCTTATAAGCAGTTTTGTGCGTTGTATTAGTTACCTATTCATGCATAACAAATTTCCCCAGACTTAGTGGCTTAAAACAACAATGATCATATATTGTCTGTCATGGTTTCTGAGTCAGGAATTCAGGCGGGACCAACGGGGACAGTTGTCTCTGCTTCATCATATCTGAGCCTCAGTTGAAAGACTCAAAGCCTGCGGAGCGCGACCATCTAAAGCTCTCTCATTCACAAGGTTGACGTGGAGGTTGATGCTGGCTTGTTGCCTGAGGGCCTTGCTGAGACTGTTGGCCAGAACACCCACATATGGCCTCTCCTGGTAGCTTGGGCTTCACCAAAACATAGTGGTGGGTTCCAAGGACAAGCATGCAGGGGGTGACGATTTTTTGTATGACTGATCTTGGAAGTCATGTAACATGACTTTCCCTGCCGCTTCGTTGGTCGGACAGTCACAAGCCTCCATCCAGATTTAAAGAGAGGAATCATTGACTCCCACAGGAATCAGTGGTATCAGTTGCACTATCAGAAGAGTTTGTGGGATGGAATGAACATAAGGGTGGCCATATTTGGAAAATACAATCTGCCACATGCATGTAATTGGTAATAGGAAGTTGCAATAAGATATTCCCAGGAGATGTTGATAAAATTATCCTTGAGCATTGACATGTAATTCATGAGGTTGGCAATCTAGAAACATACGACTGAGACGACTGGAACCCAGCTTAGACTCCATCTAGGTTAAGACGCTTCCAGTGTGATGTCAGAGCTTCCTGTCTGCACATACCACATGGAATTGAAATGGCTCTGCTGTTTGCCTGTCTTCCCTGAGACAGCGACCCAGGCAGGAAGCGGATTGCCTTCCTTGATACCACTCTGTCTCTTTATCCCCTTCTACCACCAGAGATACGGCTCTGTGGGTGTGTTATGCTTTTCTAAAACATTGGCTGCTACTACAAGGAATTAACAATGGACCAGGAGAAAAAAGAAATTACTAAAAGTTATAAAACAAAGTATATAAGACATTTTGAAAGAGTAATGGTTGTGCATATTTGAGTTTACTGTTCATGATAGATTTTGTTGGAAAAAAAAAATCTTCAGGATACATTGATAAATGAAAAAAACAGGGGCCGGCCCAGTGGCGCAGCGATTGGATGCACATGTTCCGTTTCGGTGGCCAGCAGTTCACCAGCTCGGATCTCAGTGTGGACGTGGTGCCACTTGGCAAGCCACACTGTGATAAGCGTCCCACATATAAAGTAGAGGAAGTGGGCACAGATGTTAGCTCAGGGCCAGTCTTCCTCAGCAAAAAGAGGAGGATTGGCAACAGATGATAGCTCAGGGCTAATCTTCCTCAAAAAAATAAAATAAGATATAAAATAGATAAATGAAGAAAACATAGCCCAGAACAGTGTGCAACTATCACGTGTAAGAAAAAAACAACAAATCTAGATGGACATGCTTATGGGGCATCTACCCTCTCTGAAGAAACCGACATCAGTGAATACCTTCTCAAAGGGGGACGGTGTCACTGGGGAACTGGAGTGGGAAGGGACTTACTTTTCACTGTATGCTCCTGTATAGCTTTGACTTTTGTACTGTTTAATGTAAATAAATGTAATATAAATGCAATGTAAATAAATAAAAATAGCCAAGTAAACAACATAACATTTAGAAAGAAAAATAATGAAGGTGGACAGTAGATAATAGCAGAACAGAAATAGAGTTCACTTAATCAGTAGAAGCAAACAAACAAGCCTTTGCCAACAGGAAAACAGTGCCTGGGGCAGCAAGATACCTCAGTCCAGCACTGTGCTCAATCTGACACAGTGTTTCCAGAGGAAATGCTGGACAGTTTGACATTCTGAAGAGGACAGGCAAGAGGGAGGGTATGGGGTGGAATTTGGGAGGAATCTATGCAGAGGTCATAGAATAAAACCATGTGAAGGAGGTGGTCTAGTGGGGGATGTTGTATTAACAGACATGAATACACGGTATGGAGAGCTGACGGTAGCAAGATTGACAGGGTCAAGGTCAGGGAAAGCTTCCTGAGGAAGCTGACAATTGGGCCGAGATCTGGAGATCGATTAGGAAATAACTAGCCAAGAAGGACAGGAAGGGCAGTGCAGCAGTGAGTGAAAGAGCATGTGCAAAGGCACTGTGCAGGGAGAGCACACACTCAATTCACCCCCAGTGTTCACATACATGGCTAGCTACTGCTACCAGTTTATCACCATTTAGTGATGAGATGTTCAATTCTCCCTTTGCCCAAGACAAACTCTCCTCCATAGGGCTAAACCATGGGGGAGGGAGTGCCAATCTGTTTATCAGGGCTAAGATATTTCACGTAAATTGCATGAAACCTGGGATTCTCTCTCTCTTGGTCACTTATGTCTCTAATATTATTACCTTCATTTTACCCAAACTGAAGCACAGATAAGAGAATCAACTTGTCTGTCCAATATTACAGTGAGTAAGGGATATTTTTGGTGCTCGTTCAGGTATGCAGGTATGGTTTCATCCAGGCTCTGGCTCCAATTCTCTTGGCTCTACTCAATCCTGCCCCATTGGTCTTCTCTCTGCATCTCGGAAAAACTGATAGAGAAGCTGTGAACTGAAGAGGCAGCACGTGGAGACCTTAGATTTTAGCATGGTAGAAGGCCATGAGCAATGCCTTCAAAATTCCAAAGGAGATTTATAGACAAGAGTGGAGTAACACACAAATATGACTTATAAGTAATAATAACACAAACCTCCAGGAACCCATCACTCTGCAGAGGATGTTTGATGTCGCCAGTACCTGAGACACCCCTCAGGGCCCTGCCCTGATCTTGCTCCCTCTCTCTTCATCAGAGGTAATTTTCATTTTGCCCTAATTTCCTCAATTTCCTTCATAGTTTCACCACATATGCATGTATTGCTACCAATATAATTTTGGTTTTGAAATATATTTTATCATAAAATACAGATTCATTATAGGAAATTTCAATTAATAGCTTCATACCACGTGTATTCTTCTGACTTGCTTTTCTGCATGCATTGTACTTTTGAGCTCCCCCGTGTTGACGCAGACAGCTGAGGTTTGTTGACTTTCGCTGCCTTATTGTATGATTTATCTGATATTGATATAGTGACTCTAGGTTGCTTTTGGCTAGTTGCCTGGTAGACTTTTATCTATTTCTCAACTTTTAAAGTTTATGTGCAGTTTTATGTTCTAGTAAATCTTGCTCAGAGGAACCGGCCTCATGGCCGAGTGGTTAGTTCGAAAGCTCCACCTCGGCGGCCCAGGGTTTCGCCAGTTCAGATCCTGGGCACAGACCTAGGACCACTCATCAGGCCACGCTGAGGCAGTGTCCCACATAGCACCACCAGAAGGACCTATGACTAGAATATACAACTATGTACTGGGGGGCTTCAGGGAGAAGAAGGAAAAAAAATCTTGATAAAAACACATGGCTATATTTGTTTATTTAAAAAATCTGATGGGGACTGGCCCAGTGGTGTAGTGGTTAACTTTGCGTGCTCTGCTTCAGAGGCCAGGGGGCTCACAGATTCAGATCTCAGGCACAGACCTAGCACCACTCATTAAGCCATGCTGTGGCAGCACCCCACATAAAATAGAGGAAGATTGGCAATAGACTTTAGCTCAGGGCCAATTTTTCTCATAGACACACAAAAAAGTCTGGACAATTTTTATGTTTTAAGTTTTGTGTTTTAATTGTTTTCTACAATTAAAGTATTTAATGTGATTATTGATACATTTAGAGAAAAAAACTCGCCATCTTATTTTCTGCTTTGTATTTACCTCTTTTTCTCTCTTTCCCCTCTTCTTTCGGATTAAGTCCCTACTTCCATCCCATCCCTCCCATAGTGTAATTTATCTTAAACACAAAATTCTAAATTTAATTTAACTATAAAGTTTGAGGGAAGAATGAAAGTTTTTTCAGACATGGAAGGACTCAAGAAACGCACTTTCCACACCCCCTGTCTTAAGAAGTCATACTCAGTAGGATCTGCTCAAATGAGGGAGTAAACCATGAGAAAGGATGATTTGGAATCTAACACACCTTGTGTCAGGTGGATGGAAACACAGCAGATCTAGAGAACAGCTGGTCCAAATTGGAGGAAGAAGGTAGAGGTTTCAGGAAGGAGCTATCCAGGGAAAACAGAATTCCAAAGATTTGAAATCAGCACTGAGGAGATGATTAAAGCAAGTAAGGTAAGGAGATTAAAAAAAAAAAAAAAAAAAAAGAGTGAATAGAAACTTCAGAGGAAAAAGAAATGCCTGGCTCAGCAGTTAACTAACTCCGTAACCTTTGTAAGTTGCCTGATTAACCTCTGTGCCTGGCAGTTTCATCAGTCTTCTCAGCTTACAAAACAGGAAATCAAGGGATTCTGTCTGCAGAATCTTTCTGCAGAAAGAACTGCCAATAAAGGTCTATATGTAGCATTTAAAGCTATAAAGGAATTAACATAGGAACTGAAAATAGTGCTGATGCCAGAGTGAGAGGGCGGAGGAACGGCAAAGCTATAAATGCGGGATCTCCCTCCATCACACAGAAAGTCGTAGATAATGTCTAAAACTATTACTCAAGAAATAACAGGAGAATATATTATTCAGAGATATGAAGATAAATTCCAGGAAAACTAAAAAGAGAAACAGAAATGATTGTATTGAAATCATTCCCCTCCGAGGAGCAAGACTGCAACAACAGGAGGGCAGAGCAGGAAACCACTGCTTTTCATTGTAAAACCTTCTGTATCATTTGAAAATTTGTAATCATTTGCATGTACTACTCTGAAGAAAAATGAAAACTTTTTTTTTTTGAGGAAGATTAGCCCTGAGCTAACTACTGCCAATCCTCCTCTTTTTGCTGAGGAAGACTGGCCCTGAGCTAACATCCGTGCTCATCTTCCTCTGCTTTATACATGGGACGTCTACCACAGCATGGCGTGCCAAGGGGTGCCATGTCCGCACCCAGGATCTGAACCGGCGAACCCCGGGCCACCGAAGTGGAATGTGCGCACTTAACCGCTGTGCCACTGGGCTGGCCCCTGAGAACTTTTGTTATACATTTACAGTTTTTCTTGAGAAAATGTCACAATTGTCAAATTCTTCAGTGGTTACTCTAATTTGCTGCCATCATTGGCATCTTAAATTGTTTTCAAGTTCCTAAACAGGGGGCTGCCCCCAGGGCTGAGTGGTTAAGTTCTCACGCTCCGATTCAGCAGCTGAGAGTTTTGCTGGTTCGGATCCTGGGTGCAACCTAGCATCTCTCATCAAGCCATGCTGAGGCAGCGTCCCACGTAGCAGAACTAGAAGGACCCACAACTATGTACTGGGGGAGCTTTGGGGAGAAAAAGGAAAAAAAAGACTGGCACAGATGTTAGCTCAGGGCCAATCTTTAAAAAAAATAATAAAAATCCTAAACAAAGATTAAATTTCTCCACAATGTGGGGAAGAGGTAGAATGTTGAGCAAATGTTTTTGAGTTTGAAGGGGTACAAATTATTGGCTTTCCTAGGGCATCCTCAAGCCTTGGTCTCACACTGTTTTAATTATATGTTCTTTTCTCCCCCTGGTCAAGAATTGGCAGGTTTGCACAATAAAAAAGTTTCTAAAACCTCTGGAAGCTTCCACCATAACTACAGTTTCTCTCATACACCCTCATTTTCTTTCCTGGTTGGGATGGGGAGGAAGCGAGGAGGAATCAGGAGGCCACCTTGATTTTGGAGAGGAGCCTTGAGATCTCTCAAGGAGCTGCAGGCCCGATGGCAGAGCCGAGTGCAGCAGTCTCAGAGCATCTGAGAGCGCTGTGATGCCAATGAAACCAGGAGCACACTGCCAAGATCCCAGGTTCCTACTAAGTCATCACACAGGGGCCAAGGGACGCACCGGGGCAGTTGTGCCCTCTTCAACATACGTTTCCCAAGTGCCAGGCAAGCCTGTGCTATCACCTGTTGAATTTTTACAGTTTTTGCTCCAGCCTGTAGAGAAGAGTCTCATCGTTTTAAATGATTTTGTCTGGGGCCAGCCCGGCAGCACAGCGGTTAAGTTTTCATGTTCCACTTTAGCAGCCCAGGGTTCCACAGTTCGGATCCGGGGCGTGGACCTGCGCACTGCTTGTCAAGCCATGCTGTGGTAGGTGTCTCATGAATAAAGTAGAGGAAGATGGGCACGGATGTTAGCTCAGGGCTAATCTTCCTAAAAATAAATAAATAAATAAATAAAGTGATTTGTTTACCCAGAGCTGTGCCAACTCTCCCTACTTCAGAGAAGGCCAATCTGCAATCAAAAAGTACAAAGATAAGAAACAGAAAGAGATCCCAACCCTGTTCAAGTCCCTGGTTCTGGTTATTTTAAAGGGCTATTTATATCCTGATCCTCAGGTTCTTTTTTCTCTCTCTCTCTTTTTTTTCTGGTGAGGAAGATTGGCCCTGAGCTAATATCTGTGCCAATCTTCCTCTATTTTGTATGTGGGACGCCTGCCACAGCATGGCTTGAGAGCAGTGCTAGGCCCATGCCCAGGATCCAAACCTGTGAACCCCGGGCTGCCACAGTGGAGCACACAAACTTAACCGCCACACCACTGGAATGGCCCAAGGTTCTTGTTTCTTAATTTTTTGTTTTGTTTGGGCAAGAGGGGCAGGTAAGTGGGGGTCTGTTACCAGCAGCATATACCTGGTCTTTCCCTAAAGAGAGATATCAAATTTCATAAAGAAAGCAGGGCCTACCTACAAGTCTGTAGCCATTGAATATGACGACAGTGTCTCCCAAGAAATGGAGAGTCTTCCACTCGGCTGCAGAAGGACAAGAATTTAATCCGCAGTTAGGAACCCCACAGTACAGATAGGTTTGCCCGGGGAAACAAATGTCACAACTTCTTCTGTAGCACTGACTCATCATCAAAAACCGTATTCTCAACTGCAACCTTCAGGGAATGTACTTCCACCAGATGTAATCTGATTTAAGTTGCAGGCATGAGCTGGAAGTGGGTGGAGACTTAACTGCAGAAATAGATTTCCAAAGAGACTGATTTAGTAAAATTAACCTTCTTGTTTCCCAAGTGAGTTGTAAATCATTTGGTCTTTACGCATTTCGTTTTCCTTCCGCCTGTGAGAGTGTTCAGTTCAGGAAATAACTATGTGCGCTGACCCGCTTCATCCACACCGTGCTTACTGTCAGAGCTGGCTCCTCAGCATTCGGGCAGCACGGACTCTTCAGTCTTCTAGTCCCATTAGGCTTAATGACTTGTATTTAGTTTGTATGCTTTAGCTAAAAAACAAGGGATATAAATCAAAATGATCGTTGGCATCATGGTCCCCTTGGGATTGTACTTCATCTGGAGAAACACCTTGCTTTCTAACAACGTTTACAACAATGGGCCCAGGCTACAAGCAAAGGAAATTTAGATGCATTTACACACGACCTGATAAAAGCCTTTCCAGAAATATAAATGTTTTGCCATCACTCACATGTGGAAATGTTTAGTTTTTCTATGAAAATATTTATACCATGGCCAATTTTCTGGTTAGAAGAATATGAATTCATTATAATTTTGAAAGAAACTGGCCCTTTGTTCGACATGAATGATGGCTCCAATTTTTCCAGATGTTGATTAGAAAAATGCATTGAATACAGAGTTTAGCTCCAGCTTAGTTTTCTTTTTAACAATGGAAAGGATTTCTAACTCATAGCTTTTAAAAACTGCCATATAATTCACATACCATAAAATTCACCCGGTTAGAGTACAATACAGTGGTTTTGGGTATATTCACAAAAATATGGAACCATCACCACTATCTAATTCCAGAATATTTTCTTTTTTAGAATTTCTGTATTCATTAGCAGTCACTTCCCACCCCTCTCCCTGCCAACCTCTGCCAACCACTAATCTACTTTCTGTCTCAACTCACAGCTTTTTTGTTTGAATTTTCTCCTCGTCTATATAAACCACCAAATTAAGCATTACATATTTTTATGTGTGTTAAAAACCGAGGGGTTAAATAAATTGCTGATAAATACAGCATCCATTCATACTGTTTACTTATTTATTCATTCATCACTTAACAACAGTTTATTCAACACCTTTTATCATCATAAGAGTATGCTAGATTTAGGGGCACATACAAAGACACGCGTTGGAGGAAGCAAGACTAGAAATTAAAGTAGAATAGAAAATAGTACAATAGAAAAGAACATGTAAATGTACCAGCTACCTGTCATACTCTGGCATCACACTCAGAGTAGGAAAAGGTGAATTTTATTTATGATCATATAAAAATGCTTTATGTAACTAAAGATCACAGATTAGAGATGATAGAAAGAGAATATATCATTGTCTCTTTAGAAATGGACGGGATATGGTGCACCGTGAATTTTTTCCCAGGACGTCAGCTGAGGCAGCCGAACAAGGAGGCTCTGCTTTCAATATGGCTGACAAGTTGCCGCGGACTCAGCTGGGAGCTCACTTGGAGCTGCCGGCTGCGTCTCAGTTCCTCTCCACAGGAGTACAAAACAAATAAAAAAAGATAAACCAGAAATGAAAGAGACTGGTTACATAACAATGGCTTACAATGGGAGTGTCATAGGGCAGCGGAGATAAGGAGGAAATAATACTCTTCTGAGTATGTCTTACACAGCCACACTAAAGGGGGTAGGACAGAAAAGAACCAAGCTAAATAACTTTGGAAAACAGCATTTTCACTGGGTACTGTAAAGCTAACACAAATAGAACTGTGAACAACACTGTAATCTAGTTAGTAAATTTGTTTTTCAGAGGTACGCGTTAGCAATTCTGAAACCATCTTGTGTACACACTTAGATGGAACAAATAAGTAAATATATTGTAGATAATGAGAGCTAAATTTTTCATTGTCTGAAAAAGAACTTACAAATACAGCAAGGAGGAAGGCTAGAATTAACCCTTGTGGTGTTGGGTTAGAATTAGAGGTATCAATATGAAGTCCTGGTGTTGATAGATAAACATAGATGTATGTATGCATATACATATATATGTATACATATTCATGTGTTTATGTAAATATACATATATATCCCAGCTTTACTGAAGGAACCTAAAAGCAATGAGAACCCAATAGCAATGAGCCCACCTAGCACCCAGATCTTGGTTTCCAAATACCATTATCCAATGAAAGGAACCAGGGCTCCTTGGAGAAGAGATGGATTCCAGATGCATCCTCTTCAAACACATCAAAGTCATGAAAAACAAGGAAGAGCTGAGGAACGTCTCCAGATTGGAGGAGACTGAGGAGAGAGATGACAACTAAATGCAATGTGGAATCCTGGACTGAATCTTTGAACAGAAAAAGAAAAAAACACTTAGATTCAAATAATGTCTGTCTTTCAGCTAATATACTGTACCAATGTTAACTTTCTGTTTTTTATAATCTCACTGTGGTTATACGAGATGTTGATTTTAGTGGAAGCTAGGCAAAGGGCATATGAGAACTCTGTGCCTATTTTGGCAACTTTTCTGTTAAGTCAAAAATTGCTTCAGGTGGACTCTGTGGCCTGGTGGTTGAGTTCAGTGCGCTCCACTTCAGCAGCCCGGGTTCATGGGTTTGGATCCTGGATGTGGACCTACACTATTCATCAGCCATGCTGTGGAGGCATCTCACATACAAAATAGAGGAAGATTGGCACTGATGTTAGCTCAGCTGAGGGTCAGTCTTCCTCAAGCAAAAAAAGAAAAAAAAGAGGAAGATTGGCAACAGATGGTAGCTCAGGGTGAATCTTCCTTAGCAAAAAAAACACAATAGTTTCAATTCTTAAAAAATATTTAGCCACTTGGAGGAAAAATAATCTCTCCCATCTCTCCAACATATATCCATATATATCCTCCAAACAGTTGCCAGTAACCACAAAAGTTTTTTAAATAGAATGCTAAAAACCATCTTCCCTCAATGATGTTTCTGTTGTTTACTTGGGAGTTCAAATCAGATAAGAATCAATCTTTGTTGATCTCTCAAAGAGTAATTTTCCACTGCTAGGACAGTATAATTTTAAATAAATTATTATTATTATTTTTTTTTTGAGGAAGACTGGCCCTGAGCTAACATCCGTGCCCATCTTCCTCTACTTTATATGTGGGATGTCTGCCACAGCATGGCCTGACAAGCGGTGTGTAGGTCTGCACCGGAGATCCGGACCGGTGAACCCTGGGCCACTGAAGTGGAACATGCAAACTTAACTGCTGTGCCAGTGGGCTGGTGCCCTAAGTAAATTATTACTGAAGAGTTTTTCAGCTGTAAAGTGACAGGAGTTAAATTGAACTTAAGCTTCTTTAAGCAAAGAAAAGAAGAGGTGGAGGAAGATGGTAGTTGTTGGCTCGCATAGCTGGGAGGTTTATTGAGACGCTCATGGAATCTAAGGGGGAGCTGGGAGAAGCCAGGGTCTTGGGGTGAGGAGTGGACCCTCAATGCTCCTTCGATTCTCTCCCCTCCTCTCTCTGCCTGCACACTGGATTCGTTCTCTCCTGCTACAGTCAGACTTCCTCCAGGAAGCGAGGAAGATGGCCACTGTCAATGTCAGCCTCTCATTCCAGTTAAACAATTACAGGGGAAAAGAGAGAGCTTTTTCTTTCAGCCTCCTTATAACAATCTTCAGAAAGAACCTGAATTGCCCCTAGTTAGGTCATATGCCCAATCTTTTGGTCCAATCACTGTTTCCAAGGATATAGAGCTCTTTGATTGGCTAACCTGGGTCACGTGCTGTTGCTGGCACTGGGATGCACCACCCAGATTCCCTGGGAGAAAGGGCTGGCTGCCCAGCTGGGAGAAATGTGGTGAGCAGATCGATGTTGTCTGATGGTGATCTGACGGCTCCCTCGCCCAATCCTTCTTCCTCTTTTCTTTTCACAGATGTTAATCCCCCAGTAAACTTTCACAAGCCAGGACTCCTTGGAGAAATGGTCAATTTGAGGTCTGAGATATATATGTCTCAGAAAATATATTAAATTTGCTGGGAACATCTTGTCATAAAGAAAGCAAGGAATTTGTCAAAAACCGATTTTAGCATCAATAAGAATAAGAACTACAATGGATTAAAACATACCAAATACGTTTAAATGCATGAGTTCATAATGATACTGGAATTTTTTTTTAAACTCATTAGATACTTGTGAAAAATGCTAGGGAACAACTCATTATTTTGAAAACTGGTAAATAAAGGGGAAAAAGTCAAACATTTATTTGCCTTTTTATAGGAGTTATACCTTAAGGTGACCAAATTGTTGATGAGGAGAATTTTCTCATTTTACAAGCATTCCAGCCAATACGTGAAGAAGCTATGTGTGTTAGTCTCTGTCCCCTGAGAAGAAGATGCCAAGACTGGATGAAACATGCAAGGGTTTTCCTTGAGGAAATGACTACGTGAAAAGAAATACAGAGGGAGCTGGAAAAGGCTGGAAAAGCTGTTGGACTGTGATGCAAATCTAGCACCAGAATGAAGGTGAGAGAGAAAGCTGGCTGAAGGCATGCTAATCTGCTCTAAGGAAGGCTGGCCAAAGTCAACTTACAAAGGAGTCCGTGTCTCCCAGGAGCACATCTGCCTTAATATTCCCACTGCACTCAGACATTGTGTTACCGCCCAAGGGAGGTGGTCTGCCAGCCACAAGACATGCCAATAGTCAAGAGGCAAGGTGGTAAGAGAGAAAGGACTTTTTATTACAGCTTGCTAGCAAGAGGGAAGACGGCCAACTAATGTCCGAAAGAACCATCACACAGAACCTTGAAGCAGTTATATAGGCCAGTGGGTTACAGAGGAGGGGGTTAGGAAATGTTGAAGCCCCTGGTGTTGCAGACTAGGAGTTGCCACATCAGCCCTTTCAGTTGTCACAGATATCAACACACAGAATCTCTGTCCAAAGGCCATTACGTTCCTAGAGAACTCGAAAGAACAAAGTTCTCATCTTATTGCAGCAGGGAGGGGCCATAAAATCTACAAAGCCTGCAAATCCCCGGGAGACAGTCTTACTTCTCTAGGTAAACCAAAGCAAAGATTCAAAGGAGCTGTGAGTCAGGGTGATTCACAGTTCCAACACGGCTTTCTTCTATAAGATGGCTTCTCTTACACTAACTTTGCATTGAGCCGGCATAATTGGAGGAGCAGCTTGCAGGAGGCATGGCCTCGGTTCCAATGCAGCGCTGGATCTCACAGCAGCAGCTGGAGGCTTGGTTAACTACGCTCCCTGTAAAAGGAGGTCTCCTCGGCACATTCTCATGGCTGCCACAGAACGATAACATTAGGATATCACTGTTTTGCAACTTCTAATGAAAGAATGGACTAGGCACTGATCATCTACCAACATCAGAGAAAGAAAAACAACTAAACATGAGATGTCTTATTATGGGGGTATACAGTAATACTTACTCAATGTTCTAGCCGAGAAAATTTTACCTAAATTGGATCAAGCTTCTGGATCTAACTATCACTTTACAGGAAATATAGGGGGCAGAGGAACATGCTAAATGACATCATAGGGGTATAATCTACAAAATCTAGACTGTAGGAAACACTCAAGACAAACAACTAGGTTTATTCCCTCAGAAAATTGTGTGGGGGGTGGAGGGTAGAAGGAGTAAGGAATCGGGAGTGGGGGAGGCCACCTATAAATTTACAAAGACTGGAGAGATACATCAACAAAGGCCAATATATACACCTTATTTGTATCTTGATACAAACTAACCAAAACAAAAACAAAAACGAAAATTTCTGAGATAATCAGAAAAATTTGAACACTGAATATTTGATGATATTAAGAAATTTGGGGGGTGTAACATTTTTGTTTTGTGGTTATTTTTTAAAAAGTTTCTTTTAGAGATAATACTAAGTTATTTACTGATCTTTATCTTTTAGAGATACATACTAAAATATTTCCTGGTGAAATGATATAATATCTGAAATTTGCTTCCAAATAATACAGGGGGGAAAAGAAGTTGTAACTGGATGTGGGTATAAATAAAACAATATTAGTCATGAGCTGATAATTCTTGAAGCTTGATGATGGGTCCACATGATTCTCTCCTTTTTTTTTTTTTTTTTTTTTGAGGAAGATTAGCCCTGAGCTAACATCTGCCACCAATCCTCCTCTTTTTGCTGAGGAAGACTGGCCCTGAGCTAACATCTGTGCCCATCTTCCTCTACTTTATATGTGAGATCCCTGCCACAGCACAGCTTGATAAGCAGTGCATAGGTTTGCACCCGTGATCCAAACCAGCAAACCCTGGGTCACCGAAGCAGAGTACAAAAATTACCTGCTGTACCACCAGGCTGGCCCCTGATTCTCTCCACTTAATTGTAGGCTTAAATGCAATGATTTTAACATGTGAAAGCCAAGCAGAGCCATGTGAAACCTCTCCATCACACACCATGAACCACAGATAGAGTTCAGTAGGGTGGCCATCCCATTGTCCACCTCCTTCCGAGGCTGGAGCACGGTAACATAATAAGAAATATATGTTTGGTCTTTGTCCCCAGCTCCTGGTGCAGAGCTTCTGAAACCCTTGTAATTTCCAGGGTGATAGGAGTGATAGAAGCATCTTTTGTTATTCATAACAAGACCTTTTCAACCATACCTGAGTTTATGCTAATAAGGTAACTTGGGGGGCGGTTACCTTAGCTTCGGAAGGGGGAGCTGATCACCAGAAACATCAAGCCTTGATTAGAAGCTTTGGAGAGGTGAGAGGGGCTGGAGATTGAGAGAGTCACCGATGGCCAATAACCTAATCATGCCTATGCAATGAAAATGCCATAAAAACCCCTAAAGGAAATGGTTTGGCGAGCTTCCAGGATGGTGACTAAATTCACACGCTTGAGGACGTTGCATCCCAACTTCTCAGGGGCAGAAGCTCCTGTTCTCAGGACCCTTCTAGACCTCCTCCTATGAAGCTCTTCACTTGGCAGTACATTTGCATTCTTTATAATAAACCGGTAATAGTAAGTAAAATGTTTTCCAGAGTTTTGTGAGCCATTCTAGCAAATTATCACATCTGAAAGGAAGAGGAGGGTTGTAGCAACCCCCCAAATTTACAAATTCTGTGACCAAGTAGTCACAGAAGTAGGGGTCACCTGGGGACCTGATACTTGTTTTGTTTTGTTTTTTTAGGAAGATTAGCCCTGAGCTAACTACTGCCAATCCTCCTCTTTTCACTGAGGAAGGCTGGCCCTGAGCTAACATCCGTGCCCATCTTCCTCTACTTTATATGTGGGATGCCTACCACAGCATGGCGTGCCAAGCGGTGCCATGTCTGCACCCGGGATCCGAACCAGTGAACCCTGGGCCGCCGAGAAGCGAAACACGCGAACTTAACCGCTGCGCCACCGGGCCAGCCCCAGGGACCTGATACTTGTGATTGGCACCTGAAATGAGGTAAGTCTTGTGGGACTGAGCCCTAAAACTATGGGTCTGATGCTAACTCCAAGTAGTTAACGTCAGAATTAAATTGAATTGAGGGACACCCAGTCGGTGTCAAAGAGAACTGGAGAATTGCTTTGTATGGCAAACCCCACACGTTTGGTGTCAGAAGTATTGTGAGTAAAAACAGCACAGAAGTACCCAATCCCAAGGGAGCTCTCCTGGATGGAGCAAAGACTGAATAAAATGAATGGTCTCCAGCGACATGGAACGATGGAAGTGAATCTTACGGATATGTATTGTCTGCCCCCAAAATTATGTGAAGTGACCTACTGAGTGGAAGAGAAAGAAAATAAACAAGATGACTTGAGGTTGAGCTAAGTATACCCCCCCCCCCGCCCCAAAAAGAAGCGTAATGGGGAATTACGTCAAGTAGGATTGTAGGAAAGGTCTCTCTGAACTGAGACCTGACAAGAGTCAAGGGAAGGACATTCTAGACAGAGGAAATAGCAAATGCAAAGGCTCTGAGGAGGAATGAGCTTTGTTTCAGGAACAGAAAGAATGCCAGTGTGAATGGAGAATGAACATGGTAGAATTTGGATTTTATTCCAAGTACAATAAAGCAATTGGAATGTTTTTGTCAGGGAATGACACAATTTGATTTACATTTTTAAAAGATCATCCTGGCTGCATTGTGGGGAATCTACTGTAGGAGGACAAGGGTGAAAGCAAGGAAACAATAAGGAGGTTTTTTGCAATAAGGAGGTTTTGCAATAGAGTATGAGAGTGGAGATGGAGAAGAGTGGATCGATTAGGCTTATGCTTTAGAGGTAAAACCAAGAGCTGATGGAAGGGACGGGCTGGTGAAAGATGACCTCCAGGCTTTTGGCTAAAACAATGAGTGGACTGTGGTACCAGTGACTGAGATGGAGAAGGTTAGGCGGTGTGTGTGACAGAGGATGGGAATCCAAAGGTTCAATAGGGACCTGTTAAGTTTGAGATGCCTATTAGACATTCAAAGGACCTGTAAAGTGGCCAGCTTTTCAGGCATGGACCCTATTTCAAATTTATCTCATTATCCCCATTAAGTCAAAGGTTTGGGTCAGCAAAGTAACCACTTGGCTTTCCTGATGACTCCTCCCTCTTCATCTTGGCTCATTCTATTTCACCTCTGCATTTCTACCAGTTCAAATCCCATCCTTTAAGGTTTACTTCTCACAGAATACACTTACTTTCCCAGCCCGCACTGACCCTCACCAATGGTTAATTCTTAGTACATTGTGTTCTGTCCACTTTTTCTAGTGGTCTGCAATATGGCAGCTTGTGTTCTTCTCCAGTTGCCCCCAACATCCCTCAAAGGGATGGGCTGGGTAGCTCAGCTCTTTTATTCCCCACTCTGGGTAGCGTAATGCTAAACACAGAGCTGATGTGATTTGACCCTCCCCTTCGTGATTCATTCGGGGCTGGGACCAGGGTGAGGCTAATAGAGTGCCTACGGGTGCAAAATTTAAGAAGACACTCACTCTTAGTGAAATTGCAGTGCCAAAGGATAAATATATTTTTTGATTCTGCTATGTAATGTATAGCCAATCCTGCCATGTACTGTATAGCCAATCCTGCCTTCCAAAAAGAGAGTGCCAATTTATAATGCCACCAAAAATTAACAAGTCTATCTATTTTGTAAAACCTTGTCAAGACTGGATGTGATCTTTGCGGGGGAAAAAAAAAAATGCCATCATTTCAGATTATGGTTGGTATCTCAAGCATCTTTCAGCGACATCAGTGTACGTATACTGAGCATTAAAATGGGCCAAACATTATCCATGATTCCCTAATGACTTTGGCAGGTAAGCCTTATTTTTCTAATTTTACAAGTGAAGAAACCAAAGCTCAGATTCTTGAGTTGACTTTCAGAGGCCACAGAGCTAACAAGTTGCACCACTAGGATTTTATCCCATGTCAGCTCAGTGACAAACTATGGCTCTTTTTACTACATCAAGTCCAATTTCCTTATACCATTTTTTTACGTTTGTACTTCTTCCTTTCAAAATCCTTGCTCATAATCTTTAGATTTCTGATTCTATAATTCAAACCTTTTGGAACTGAGAGTGGGAGCCTTCTCTCACAACCTCAGGTGGTTTGGAACAGCACATCTCTCCCAGCAGAGTAAGGCTGGTGTCAGGACCAGATGGTGAGAATGTGAGGCAGCACGCCGTGCAGGCGCCGGAGAGCACAGACGAGAGTCCCGTTTCAGCCAATTGCTACCTGCCACCTACTAGCCACTTAATGTTGCTGTGACTCAGTCTCCTCGCCAGTCACACGGGAGTAATAATTGTACCTACCCCACAGAATTGTGGGGAGAATTCAATAAGTTAATACATGCAAAGCATTTAGAACGGTGCCTAACACTTAGTAAGCATTTAATCAATGCTTGAAAACAGAGGAGTTCAAAGAAGCAGGAGGCAAAGAAAAAAAAAGGAGAAATGGCTGATTAGGTATGGAATTCCAGACAGCCTGTTTTCTCCCAAATACTGTCTACAAGCTCCTCAACCAAAGATGGCAAGAAATAGACACTAAGTCATAATTACTTAGTGTATTAAAGGGAGAAAGTAAATTTTTTAAATTGGTAAGCTCTGCCAGGCATGTAAAACCAATCAAACTATCTAACGAATCAAATCTCTTCCCCCCTAAAAAGATACATGAGTGCACCTAGCACAACGTAGAAGGCACATACTTTTTCTGGCAAGAATCACTTTCATTTTCAAGAGAATAGAAACTTATCTCGAAAACATTTCTATCTCAGTTACACTGGCCAATAAAAACCCGTGAATCTGTTCTTTACCCTGCATACAGAAATGCAAACTCACTTCTTCTCCCCTTCAGTTATCTTTCACGTCTAGTGTGATTGTCTCCCAAACCACAAGATACTTCTTACTCGGGACCTGTTTCTTAACTGTAAGTACTTTAAAATTGTGCCCTTCTTTAAAAGCTTATCTTAGCACTGAAAAAAAAAAAAAAAGGTTTTCTTTAAAAGTATTTGATTTTCTTGTTTTTATTTCTAACATGCTGTGTTTTGAGCTTCAGCTGAAAGACCAATGTTTTCTTATCTAATTGCTTTAAATTTAGTCAAGTTCAACAAGTATATGCCAAATGTGTTAGGTGCCACGTTTTTCACGGTAGTGTAAGATAGCCTTGAATCCTCTGAACTACTGCTTTCAGCAGGAAATACATATGCGGTATTGTGCTTACTAACTTGATCATTAATTTCTTTCTTTATTTCGATACATACGAACGTTTACTTGTGCTGGTCTAATTTGTTTGTGCTTTGAAAATATGTCACTTGATTTTGTCCACTTGAAATGTTTAGAAACAAGAGATGGGATTTTGTAGATTTAGCTAAGGGATCATGAGAATCCTTGAATTTTCAGTGTGAAAGAAAGAAAAACAGACTAAAATGTTTCCAAATTAAATTCTGGGGTTTCATTTATGTCCATAAAGAAAGGGGTTACCCTTCTCATCTCACATTCGATAGCTTATGAAATAAGAGAGTAAGAAATGGAAATGTTTCCATCAAAGCAAAAACATTAAAATGTAACATCAATAAACACTAGACAGAAGAGGAAAATGCAAGCAATGGATTTAGTACTCAGACTGATTAATATTAATAAATATTATTAAGCTTCCTCAAAAGTGAGGTATTCCAAGGCAGAGGAGACAGACATAAGTTTAGTTCTAACTAAGACTAACGTATAAAGTTAGGATATTTAAAATGTGAGCCAAAACCTACAAAGTTTCCTGGCATTGAGGCCATTCCATGAAAGGAAGCTTCTAAAGAAAGGAGTTGTGGGCCTGGCAACGTGGCCGGGTGGTTAAAGTTCCGCGCTCTGCTCTGGCGGCCTGGGTTCACAGGTTCAGATCTTGGGCACGGATCTACACCACTCATCAGCCATGCTTTGGATGCATCTCACATAAAAAAAATAGAGGAAAATTGGCATAGATGTGAGCTCAGGACAAATCTTCCTCACCAAAAGAAAAAGAAAAGAAAGGAGTCATAATGTCATTCTTCAAAGCTCATCCACCAAGATTTCCATTGCAATTTCTCCTGCCTCCATTTTTCCTTCTTCCTGAGTGGTCCCCCGGCAACTTTTTTCATCACTCTCTGCTCCTGTGGGATCAAAGATGGCAGGAAATGAAACAGCTGTGTGGTCTCTCAGCGACGGGCAGAGCTACCGGCCGTGGAGAGGGACTTGCAGATGTCTCCTAACCCCTACCAAACCTAACACAGGCTTTTACACACATTGGGCGCCCGATAAATGTTTGCTGAATTGCATTGCATCTGTAGTACTCATAACAGAAAAGAAATTAAAAAGCCCAGGGCCATGGGTTACAAGGTGTGCTGTGCAAAGCCTCCGGCATTGGAATCTCCTGGGATACCAGGGCTCTGTGTGGGCAGGCAGAGAAGGGGCAAGCAGGACTAGTTCAGCCTGTGCCCCTGGGACATGTCGGAGGCCCTGGCACAGGTTGCATCTACCAGGAGAAAGGAAAACCATTTTTCTCATTCTCACCAAGCTGTGTCTACACAGAAGTGCCACCTTTCTCTACTTCACTTGGTACCACCCTATGGCATAGGAGCGGCGGTTTCCTGGACCCCAGCCCGTCCCATCTAAATCACAATCGTGGAGGATAGTGCCCAGGAATCTGCATGCTCTCCGTGGCTTTTATGCACAGTCAGGTTTGAGGACCACTGAATAGGTGAGACAGGATTGCAGATAAGGCCCAAGAAATTCTTAGAAACATCACTTGGCACTAAAGAGATTTCAGGGAAGTTGTTTGTTATCTGTCCCCCGCTCCTACTGTGGATCTCTCACCTCAAATGCCTAAGGTTAAAACTATTGGATGCTTCACGCCTGAAGCAAAGAGAATTGCACTTGTTGGGACATTCAGCATTCCTTTCTGTTTTATATTTTGTTGCAACTTAAAGGATTCCCGGAATTTTGAACTGATATTTAACCGGAGAGCTGCGTAACAGTGAGCACGTTTGCTTCCTCCTCTCAGTTTATAACTATCAAGCTATCTTTCCCCGAGTAAGAAATCTCACGTGAGAGGTTACAAGACCCTTTCCAGAAGAAGCTAAATTGGTCAGACGGAAGTTTGGGACGCTGGTTCCTCTAGTTCGGCTGGGCTGGGCTGGGCTGGGCTGGGCCGGGCTGGGTATAGCAGCCTTCCCCACCACTGTAGGTACCCTTCACCAGAGACTAATAACTCCTAACCGCGTGAGAAACCTCCCAGGGCCCCACGCTCTGCTCAGTTCCCTGTGTGTAAGTTTATAAAAAGCGTCCGGGCCCCCACAATTTCCCATATTCAAAGAGGAAGTTGGAAGTAGTGAAAGAAACGGAAACCTAGAGCTTTGACTGTTGGGCTGAAGACTGTTCAAGCCACTACGCTACGGAAATAAACTTTTGATGAAAATAACAATAATAAATTTTCACATGTTGAAGTATACAGGCAAGCCGTTCCGGTTTAAATCTGATTTGGCCTAAAACTTGTTTTTCCCGGAGCAGCCTGACTTATAGCCCACAGAACATGCATTGCACATCTGCTTCCAGCATTTTCCCAAAGCAAAGAATGCACTCTTTAAAGATAGGGATTCAGGTCTCACTTCTCTGACGCCAATACCAGGACTTCTTTGAAGATAAGCTTTTCTTTCCAGAGAACCAAGGTCAAGTTGACCTGCTGTGAGTGTGCTAAACTGCAACAACACATTTCCTGGTGACTCTGGGGGGGAAAAAAATTGTATTCCCGTCATGCTTGATGTATGTTCTTTGCTCCGAAATGGTATATAACCCTGCCATAAACCACACTTTCCCGACCACTTTCTTCCCCAGGGAAGATAACAACTTCTGGGCTAGTCCTCAGCATTAGCTCATTCAGTATCTTTCTTATCTATAGATTGATTCTTGGTTATTCGCATCGACATTTCCATACAAAGTAACTGGCGGTCAGCACATGGATATTTCGGATGAAGCTGCTTGCTACAGAATAGACAGATTACTGTTGACCCGACTTCAAAGGCACTCAGAGAATGCTCAGGTCTGAAACTGCTATGAGGGCTAACAGCAGCCTATCTGAATACACAAATCCATACAGCGTTACAGTGAGCGAGGCCAGGCAGGCGAAGCAAAGGATGATTCTATAATTGCAGGAAGTTTTTATTCTGAAATCTTCACATTGCTGTCATTATATTAAAAATCACAGCGGAGACCTGAAAAATAAGTCAGTTAAATGAACATGTTCTTCCTCTGACAGAGACTGTGGAAAGGATATTCATTCAATCACTTAGCTGGTATTTATTGAGATACCAACTGGGTGCCAGGCCTTGGCTAGGGGCTAAGGGAAAAAAAGAAAATACAAACAGCTTTAGGATAATCAGCATGACGTCTTTACTTTTTGTTTTAGTCACTGAATCTGCTTTTTGTTTCCAAAATGAGTATTTCTTGTATTGATTATAAAAGGAATAATGTTAACTGTAAAAGATTTTTTCAGACAATACACAAAATTATAAAGATAAAAGTAAAAAATATCTATCAGCCAAATATCAAACCCAGAGATAACCACCCAGCATTCTGTTGTATAGTCTTTCATAACTTTTTCTGGTATTTGACTTTTTAAAGGAAATTTTGAAATATACACTTATTTTAGCATTTCCTGAAATGCCTCTTCTTCCTGGGCCCCAAATATGGGAAGTCATCACCCAAAACTATGGTTTCTATCATTTTAGAATTGGAGTTTGGGATCTGGGGAAGAACTGGACGCTAGTATGTCTGGCCATCTGAAGGCGTCCTGGGAAGAATGGCCATTGCTTAAGTGGTTCCCACGTAGCTTCCGATTAAGAAGGGAAATGGGCATTTGCCCCAGAAATAGAATCTAGGGCCCACTAACAGGTGTAAAAATCGGTCGGGAAGTGATAGTTTCTGTCTTACTTCCCCATCAGAAGTAAGCTGCGCAGCCCACACCATCTGAAAACTTTTTTAAACCTGTGAACGGCTGGCGAGACTGGGCGCGCGGCGGGCGGGCGGGCAGGTGCGGGGAGGGAGCGGCGCCCCACCGTGTCCCCGACCTGCCCGCCCGCCCCCGTTCCCCGCGCGTCCCGCCCGCCGCGCGCCCGGCGGCCAGGGGGTCCCGCCGCGTCCGACGGTGGACCAGCCCGGCTCCCGGCGCCGCGGCCCCGCGGGCAGCCCCCTGGCGCTGGCCGGCCCCTGATCGCGCCGACCCTGCCCGTGGGCTCGGCGCCGGCTGCCCTGGACGGTCCCGGGCACAGCGGAGACGTGAGCGGACGGCGGGACGCGGGTGCCCGTGGGAAGACACCTCCCGCGCCCCGCCGCCGCTCGCCGTCACCAACCTGAGCGCCTAGCGGTCGGAGCCGATGAGAAGCCCACCGCGCCCTCCGCCGGCCCCCGCATCCGGGGAGGCCGCCCCTACCCCGTGCACCTAAACGGGGGCAGCTAGGCTCTCCGCGCTCCAAGGAGAACCGGAGGCTGCTCACCAGCACAGGGGTTGACAGCTCGACTCCCCCTGACGCCGACCCGCCCCTCCCCGCACACTCGGTCCTGCCGGGTCTCCGCCTCCTTGACCCTGCACCCTGGAAGGGAGCCGGAGCACGGCGCGCTCGGTTCCCGTCGCTCCATCACCCGGCGATTCTACCCTGCAGGCCAGGCTCCTCCTCCCCACGCGGACGCCCGCGAACGCTGCGCGCCGGGAGTGCTCAGGCCCCTGGTTTTGTGTTGGTTTCCTAGAACCTTCTTTCGCGTTGTTTTGTGACATCGGCAATGGTTCGCCTCTCTCTTGTGTTGTAAAAGAGCAGTAAAAGGCCGTCATGGTACCTCTTTAAAAATAAGGCAAAAATCAAAACCAAAAACCGCTTCCGTGTAAATCAAAGAGCAAACCTAATAAATTTAAAATAACTTTCAAGTACTCTGAATGCACTTTATGGTATTTTATATAAAAAAGAGAAATTTCTTTAGAATATTGCCTAAGAATTATAAGGGGGAAATGCACCCACGGTTCAAAAATATTATAATGGCTTTATTTACATTGTGTACTACTTGGATTGGGGAATGTATTTTTACAGCGTTTTTAACATTATTTTTGTAGTTTTCACTCTAAATCCTATGAGGCTCGCCTCTTCCCATATTCCTTTTTGTTTCGTTTTGTGTTTTAAAAAAATAATTTTAGATTTATTAAAAATGTAAAATTAGCACACAGACAGCAAGTAAAAGATGTTGGCCAGGATGCGGAGAAATTGGAAACTTCACACAAAACACAGTGGTCTTGGAAAACAGTTTGAAGCAGTTCTTCAAAATGCTAAGCATGGCCTTGGTAGTATAGTGGTGAGCACACTAGCCTTCCAAAATGCTGAACAGAAAGTTACCATTTCGACCCAGCAATTCCACCTCTAGGTATATGCCCAAGTGAAATGAAACAAATGTCCACACAACAACCTGGACACAAACAGGAGCATTATTCATGATAACCAAAGAGTGGAAACAACTTAAATGTCCATCAACTGATAAATGGATAAACACAAAATGGTATATCCATACAATGGAATATTATTCAGCCATGAAAAAGTACTGATACATTCTACAACATGGATGAACCTTAAAAAATATTATGGTAAGTGAAGGAATGAATGTCTAGAATAAGTAAACCAATAGAGACAGAAAGCAGATTAGAGGTTGTTTGGAGCTAGGGGAGGTGAGGAGAAATGGGGGTGTTTTAGGGGAATGTGCTAAAATATTCAAAAATTAGATTATGGTCATGGATGTGCAGCAGTGAATATACTAAAATCGCTGACCTGTACATCTTAAATGAGTGAATTTTGTGGTATGTAAAATATATCTCAATAAAGCTATAAAAAAAAAACAGCACACAGAGTTCCCATATACCCTTCACCTAGTTTTCCTAATTCTTTGTCTTTTTTTTTTTTTTTGAGGAGGAGGAGGAGGAGGATTAGCCCTGAGCTAACATCTGCTGCCAATCCTCCTCTTTTTCCTGAGGAAGACTGGCCCTGAGCTAACATCCGTGCCCATCTTCCTCTACTTTATATGTGAGACGCCTACCACAGCATGGCTTGCCAAGAGGTGCCATGTCCGCACACGGGATCCAAACCAACAAACCCTGGGCTGCCGAAGCCGAACGTGTGCACTTAACTGCTGTGCCACCGGGCCGGCTCCCCTAATTCTTAATGTCTTATATAACCACACTACAAATAGTGAAACCAAGAATTTAATGTTGATAAACTACTAACTAATTAATCTACATATGTTATTCAAATTTTACCAATTGTTCCACCAATGTCCTGAGAAAGAAAAGAGCAGCCCTGGCCATCAGGAGCTGGCCTGGAGATATGTGCGAGGCTTTGGTGTTGCTGCAAGCTGGCCTGGTGCTCACACCAGGGTTTTGTTTGGGTTTTTTTCCATTGAGATATAATTGACATATAATATATTAGTTTCAGGAGTACTACCACATAGTAATGCAATATTTGTATATATTGCAAAATGATCACCACAATGTTTAGCTAACATCCATGACCACACAGAGTTACAAACATTTTTCCTTTTTTTGAAGAAGATGAGCCCTGGACTGACATCTACCGCCAACCCTCCGCTTTTTGCTGAGGAAGACTAGCCTTGAGCTTACATCCGTGCCTATCTTCCTCTACTTTTTTATATGTGGGACACCTGCCACAGCATGGCTTGACAAGCAGTGCATAGGTCTGCACCTGGGGTCCGAACTGGTGAACCCTGGGCCACCAAAGCGGAACGTGCACACTTAACCGTTGTGCCGCCGGGCCAGCCCAAACTTTTTTTCTTGTGATGAGAACTTCTAAGATCGACTCTTGTAGCAACTTTCAAATATACAATACAGTATTATTAACTACAGTCACCATGCGGTACCTTACACCCCCAGGACTTATTTATTTTGTAACCGGAAGTTGGTACCTTCTGACCACCTTCACCCATTTCAGCCACCCCCAGCTCCCCGAGTCTGGCAACCACCATTCTGTTCTCTGTTATCGATGAGCTCAGTGCTTGTTTTGTTCTGTTTTGTTTTAGATTCTACGTATTAGTGAGATCACACGTATTTGTCTTTCTCTGTCTGAGTTATTTCACTTAGCATGATGCCCTCAAGGTCCATCCATGTTGGTGATCACACCGGGTCTTGACGTTCTCCTCTTGCACACAAATGGTTTCACAGAGCATCAACATCAGATAAGGCTACTCTGTGACCCTGACCATCAAGATAAAAACACTGGCACTCCATAATGATATTTGAACTCAGATGAAGTTTAAACATTATCTAAGTCACAAAAGACCAAACACTTCCCTTTCCTGGCTAGCATGAGAGACTGCTGCTGTTTTACCCACTGCCGCGTTACCTCCCTATAGTGAGCCCTCTCTATAGCTAAGATTTATTAATGCAACCAACTATAGAATCGACTCCACTTTCTGGAGCATCTCTACTTCCTTGATCCTCCTCCAAATCACCCAACCAAAGCCTAAATCCTGTGAAAAGTCTTTTCTACCATCCTCTGACTGAGACACCCCGAAGTTCCCCCAGAGTGTGCCTTCTCCCTTGCTACAACAAGTAATGAATCCAACTTGTTCAACTACAGATGTGTTCTTCATGGTCTCTGGCTCGAGAGCACTGACAGTCTCTTTTCTGTTCAGGAGTCATTTCAGGATCCCAAATTGCATTTGGTTGCCATGTCTCCTTAGTCTCCTTCCATCTGGAGTATTTCCTCAGTCTTTATTTGTCTTTCATGATCTTGACACTTTTAAAGAGTATCGGCCAGTTATATTGCAATATATCCCTCCCTTTGTGTTTGTCTGATACTTTCTTGTGATTAGATCCTGATTATGCATTTTTGACAGGAATAACACAGAAGGGATGTTGTGTCCTTCAGTGCATAATAATGAAGAGGCACATGATGTTGATATGTTCCATTACTGGTAATATTAACTTTGATCACTTGGCTAAGATAGTGTCTGCCAGGTTTCTCCACTATAAAGTTGCTGTTTTCCCCTTTGTAATTAGTAAGTAACCTGTGGGGAGATACTTCGAGACCATGTAAATATCTTGTTTCTCATCATACTTTCAAAACCTACTAATTTTAGCGTCCATCCATGAGTCTTACCTACAACAAATATTACTGTGGTGTTTGCCAAATGGTGATCTTGTATTTCCATCATTTCTTCTACATTCATTAATAGGAATTCTACCATAAAAAGCATTATCCTTTCTCCCTCATTTTAAAATTTATTCTTTTATTTACATCAGTATGGAATCATGGAAACTTATTTTAGTTGATGACGTATAATCCATTATTACCATTCTTTTGTTGATCAAAATGTCTTAGATTTGGCCATTGAGAGAGCCATCAAGTTGGCCCTGAGGTCCTGTCTCTAATCCATTTTTGAGCCCTTTTTTACTGTTTGGTCCCACAAGATGTTCCAGGCTCTTCTTGTCCTTTCCCTGCCCCAGGCCTGGAGTCAGTCATTTCTCCAATGAACTCTAGTTCTTTTTTGTAGGAAAATGGTATGTAGAAGCCAAGATTTGGGCACAAGGTGTGCTCATTGATACTGGGTTGTTGTCACTTCTAGATCCTCTCAATGGACAGACCTAGGAAGTATGTTTATGTATATGCAAATATCTGTATCAACGTGTGTGTGTATGTAATGTAAAGCTGTTATTTGTTGCCTCAATGGCTCCCTGAGTTCTTGTTTTGAACTTTTATCTAGTTATTGCCCATTTCTGAGTACTCAGCCCAACATGTGTGTTCATAAGCTTTAACAGGACCTCCCCATCTTACCCATCCCTCCTTGCTGTGTTGACCTAGGTACTTTCAAATTACCCAGTGAGAATGTTTCCTGAATGCCACAAGCTACCTCACTTATGACCCTCAATAAAGGCATTTGCCCATGGGGTCCTTGCTCTGCTCTATCCCTACCTGCAGTTACCAAACTTCAGGCTTTTGGGTGACTTTGTGTGACCTTCTGGGCATGCCATGCTTCCCTCTTTATGACCTGTGAGTAGAATAAATCTTTTAATTAATTAATTAATTACATTTTTTGGCAAGGAAGATTGGCCCTGAGCTAACATCTGTGCCAATTTTCCTCTATTTTGCATGTGGGATGCCTCCACAGCATGGCTTGACGAGCGATGTGTACATCTGTGTCTGGGATTCAAACTCATGAACCCTGGGCCTCCGTAGCAGAGCACACGAACTTAACCACTATGCCACTGGGCTGGCCCCATCCGGTTGGTTTTAATTATCCATTTATGGGTTGACTTGATATGTGAAATATTAGCACAGTTCAAAGAGTCAGAGCCATACAAAAAGGTATGCTTAGAGAAGTGTCACCCCCATCCCTACTACTCCATTTCCATTCTCCCAACCTTTCCCCCATTTACTTGGAACGTAGCAAATTTCAGTTGTTTCTGCTTTATTCTTCCTGTAATTCTTATTGCACAATTGAACAGATACAAGTATGTTTTCCTGTATCCCTTTATTTCTTACATGAAGGATATCCTACAATAGATACTCTTTTGTGCATTGCTTTTTTCACTTAACAGTATATCCTGGAAATCATTCCATATGAGTTTATAGAGATTGTTCTCGTCCTTTTTTTTTGATAGCTGTGTAACACTCTGTTGTGTGGATGTACCATGGTTTATTCAAACACTCTCCCATATAGAAGCTTCTGGATTATTTACAATATTTTGCAAAAGCAATGCTGCTATGAATAACCTCATGCATATGTGTTTTGGCATTGTTGGAGGTATAGCTTCAGGATAAATTTCTAGAAGTGGGATCACTGGGTTCAATGGTAAGTGCATACATAGTTTGTTAAGCCAAAATTCCTTCCAACAACAGAATGGTTGTACCAGTTTGCATTCCCACTAGCAATATATTAGAGTGCCTGTTTGTCAAAGCCTTGCCAAAAGAATGTGCATACTTTTTAATTTTTGCCAATCTGACAAGTGTTTAATTTACATTTCTTAAATCTTGAGTGAATCTGAACTTTTCTTTTTAATACATTAAGGGTCGTTTTCATGTGTTCTTTTGTGAATTATCTGTTCTTCCCTTTTTGCTATTCTCTCAACCTTAGGGCTTTTCAATGTCTCTCATTTTAGAAGTTTTTTAAAATGCTTAAAGCCAGATTTTGTATTCTTTGTTTTGTACTTATAATAATTTTATGAAAACTTAAAAAAATACATGATGCTTGCATACTACACTTGCTAATGGGAAGGGAAGTACCTAGAGCTATTTTCTGATGGTAATGATGTTCAACAGATACAAACATTTAAAAGAACATTTTTAAGCTTCTTCATTCTTTATAAAAAAAAATTAAACTGGTTTTATCCTCATCCAAAATAACTGAGCATCCTTTGCATGAGGCCATTTTAAAGAAGCCTCTTCTCCATCATTTGCTACTTCTGACCTTTATCACACTTTGGTCATTTGTTGCCCTGTCGTGTGTGGTTACTAGGATACAAGGTCTAAAAACAGTACAAACCACCCTTTTCCACTCTCTTGCTCCAAAAGAAGCATCTGTTCCTTTAATCAGTTCAGTGAATTCCTTCCCCCCAGGGGCCCCAGTCCTCTGGGAAGTGGAGATAGAGATTGTGTTCTTCCAAGATAAACAAGCGACTTGATCTAAATTGCCTCACTCACCTGCAAAGAGAGTGCCTCAAAACAGGCTTCCAAGAGCAACCTCGAGGCAACTTACACCAACTTTCTCCTTTTCAGATCACAGCCATTTAAGACCCTGCATCGAAAATGCAAACTGCGGCGCCAGTGGTCATTGTGACTCAGCCTGGAAGTGGTCCTGTTTCCCAAACCTCCAACTGGCAGACAGGCATGTGCGACTGCTTCAGCGACTGCGGTGTCTGTAAGTGCTGGGAAAAGTGCCCCCTGAGCTGGGGGAGGTGGATCACTGAAGACCACACCTTCCCCCGTTCTTCCCTTACGGACAGTAAAAGTTCCTGACCTACTGCAGAGCACCTGCCTGTCAGGCAGCGAGGATGTTCAGAAAAAAGGCCCCTGCTGATTAGAGGTTGATGCTTCCCCAGCTCTTCAAAGAATAGTCTTACTCCTCAAATAAGTTGTGGGCTTAACAGTATAAAAGCTGATGATTCTAACAATGAACAGTCCTGGCCTAATGATTATAAATAGACCATACATTAAATTAAAAGAGATATTTCAAGTCTAACTTGATTTAAAAAAATGGAACACTTTTCTTGTCACACATAAATTAGACTCACTTTCTGGTTATATTGTGCCCAGTGCACCACGGAGAGTTTTTGTCCATGGTTTCAGCATGAGCTCAGAGAAGAATTATTGTAACTTGTACATTTAGGCTTTTTATATATCTGAGAATAAAGAATTCTAAAGGCAATTAGCTTCTCATTGGGAAAAATATCTCTGACTCTGCTTTGTTCTTTTTTTATGAGATCTAAGTGAACGTGGGAAAGGAAGTTTGGGGGCGCGATGGGGGTGTCAGAGAGGATCAAAGCACTTTGTTCTCGACACCAACCAAGAAACAAATAAACCTGCCTACAAAAAAATTTCCTCTGAAGTTTATTTGCCTGCTCAAGTCTGCATAGTGTTCTGAGACAAGGAAAGAAAATACATTAACCTTTAACGTACCAGTGAAATTGAAATTTGGAATGGAGTAGATAATTACAGTGAAAAACATAGAGGGAAATCATTCCCTGGGAAATGGAATAGTTGGGTCTGGTTATTCACTCTCATTGTCTTGCTGGATGCCCTGGGGTGATGGCTTACATATCTAAGGGCATTAGTTCAACATCTACAAATCATAGGGATAATTAGACTACATTACTAAAACCCTCTAAAGATGAACATTTTAATCTTCCGGCCACCAGTGAGTGAATTATAAGTTCTAATATGAGCTTAATTGCTTCAAGGCAGGGTTTCTTAATTGTAGATCTGACCAAATAATTCAGCCTTCTTGCAGTATTTCAGTGGTTCCTCCTGACTTTCATAACCACCTCTGAGCACTCACAGTTCTTCATCGTCCCATCCCCAACCTGCCTCATCCTCTGGCTTCATCCCCATCCCATCCCTGGCTTCCAGCCATATTGAATGAACACCAGCCATTGCCAAGACTTTCCAAGTTATCTCAAAGAGGCTCTTTTCCCTTTTGTCCACCTGTAAAATTCCTAATTATCTTTCAATATTTGGATCAAGAAGCATTTCCGTCTCTGAGCCTTGAAGTTCCCATTTCTGTGGGGGGCCCCTTGGCATCTTAAGTAACTTTGTGTTGGGGAAATTTTCCTACTACCTGACTTCCCGACCAGACTTCAGAGAGAGGCATTGTCAGTACTGAGGATAATCTCTGGAATATGGCTCACTTTCAGTGAATTATTCAATAAATGGATGAAGGTAGCACTACAAAAAGCATACATACTTTCCAAGGTGCGTTCATTCCTGAAGTGATTGGGTGAGGAGAAAGGAGAAGCTGCTGCAACACTGAACAAAAGCATTGAGGATGGACTCAGCAGCAGGGTATGTGGCAAGGGCCTCATGGTTTGGACTGTCGAAATTCATGAAAGCAAACTAACTTTCAACTGTAGTGGGGGCAGAGTGGAGTAACTTTTCCCTCTGGTTTCGTGTGTCCAGGTTTCTGTGGCACCTTTTGTTTCATGTGCCTTGCGTGTCAAGTTGCATCTGATATGAATGAATGCTGTCTCTGTGGAACAAGTGTCGCGATGAGGACCCTCTACCGGACCCGATATGGCATCCCTGTGAGTCTCTTACAATATTGTATCATTGAAATATGCACCTGCATTCAAAATAGTTGTTATAAGCATGGAGGCCATGGGGAGGAGTTTCCTAGCGTGTGCAACCTTGTATTCAGTTGATGTAGCAATAGATTCTCTAGTTATGTGACCTCCTTCTGGGTTTCTGTTGAAAACCCTAGAAAATAGACAACTCATATTTGCAACATATGTCAGACAATGGAAGAGGATTATTCAGAACCTATTATGCCCCAGATACCTTACATATGCTACCTCACTTGATCCTTGCACCATCCCTGTAAAGTGGGTAGGTCCACCACATCTTCCAGAGGACTTTAAAGTTTTAAGAGGTGGAGTAACTCACCCAAAGATATGCACTGGTGGTAGAGTCAGTATTCAATTCTAACTTTCCACGCGAGCATGCTCTGTTCCACCATAAGCATCACTGTATGTAACAGGAGAATGTATTAGTCAGGGTTCTCCAGAGAAACAAAACCAGAAGGAGATACGGATGATGATATAGGTAGATATGGATATAAATATAGATATAGATGATGACACAGGTGATGATATAGATAGACACAGATATGCAAAGAGAAAGATTTTAAGGAATTGGCTCATTTGATCGTGGGGGCTGGCAAGTCCAAAAAGCAGGGTAGTTTGGCAGGCTGGGCAGAGGTGCAGTCGGAGTCCCAGTGCAGCCTCCTGGCAGGATTCCTTTTTGCTCGGGGGAAGTCAATCTTTTCCTATTACGGCCTTCAACTGATTGGATGAAGGTAATCTGCTTCACTCAAAGTTTACTGATTTAAATGCTAATCTCATCTTAAAAATACTTTCACAGAAACATCTAGAATAGAGTTTGGCCAAATATCTGGTTACTGTAGCCTGGCCAAGTTGACACATAAAATTAACCATCACAGGGAATAAATGAATAGGCAGAATATTTTAGGAACTTATTTTATTTCATTGAAATTATTTTATTTTTTCATTTAAAAATATTTATTCATTTTTTAATTACCAAATAATAAATGTTATAGATAATTTTATGACAGATTCAAACACAGAAGTATATAAAGAAGTGAAAATCTAACCTCTTTATGCCCAATTCCACTACTCAGTGATAAACTTTATTAATAATTTAGTGTGAAATCTCTTTCAGGTTTTTTTCTATGCCTATAAGGCATGTAAACAGAGATTAGATGTAGCTATAGATATAGATATCCACACATGGGGTTTTGGCTTTGCTGGGCTCTTTTGTTTTATTTTTGTTTTTAAAAAACGAGATTAGGGGTCTGTCCAGTGGCACAGCCGTTAAGTTTGCACGTTCTGCTTCGGTGGTCCAGGGTTTGCCAGTTCGGATCCTGGGTGCAGATCTACACACGGCTTATGAAGCCATGCTGTGGCAGGTGTCCCACATATAAAGTAGAGGAAGATGGGCACTGATGTCAGCTCAGAGCCAGTCTTCCTCAGCAAAAAGCAGAGGATTGGCGGCAGATGCTAGCTCAGGGCTAATCTTCCTTAAAAAAAAAGGGGAGGATTATACTATACTGTAACTTGTTTTCTTTTTTCCACTTAACATACAGTGGACCCACTATATTTTGGCAATACAGATTCTTTTTAATGTCTGCATAGTATTCCATCACATGGCTAATTTACTTAATCATTTCCTTATTGATGAAAGGTTAAATAATATTGCAGTTTAAATAGTTGTGCATATGATTTTGCATGTGCACTGGTATTTTTGTAGCAGTGTCCTAGATTAGATTGATAGATCATAAGGTATGCACATTCAAAATGTGAAAGATACTGTGAAATATTCCTCCAAAAAGATTGTATATTATAGTCCATTAACATTATATGTGTGCCAGTATTAGGTAATATTTTTTTCACATTTTGCCTATGAGAGAGGCAAAAATTGTATTTCATTGTTGTTTTAGTTTAATTCTTATTAGTTAGATCAAGCAACTTTTTGAAAATTTATTGTGCTTTTGCATTTCTTATATAAATTATCTGTACATATCCCTTGTTCATTGTTTTATTGGGTTCTTTGTCTTTTCTTTCTGATTTGAGGGAGCTCTTTTATTTATTATGCTATCATTGTTTATTATGAAAGTTAGCAAGTTTTTTAAAGGCTTAGTACATAATTTTTTTAAATGCTTCTTAGGAGTTTGAAAATTTAGTAACAGTCTGAAACTAAAACTTTATTTGGTTTTTACAAAATTTGGAAGATTGGATGGAAGAGGAAGAAATGAAGGCACTCTAAAGAGCTTATCTTGTTGGACATTGATAAATAAATTAAATTTTTCTCTTCATTTTTATAAAAACAAGCTTATTGAGTTATAACTGACTTACAATAGACTACATATATTTAAAGTATATAAGCGGTAAGTTTAGACATACGTATGTACCCATGACAACGTCCTCACAGTCAAGATAGTGAACGCATTCATCACCCCCAAAACTTTACTCACACCCCTTTGTAACCCTTCTTTCCTGCGTCTCCCCTCTTCCCCAAGTAACCCCCGACATGCTTTCTGTGACTATAGATTAGTTTGCATTTTCTACAGTTTTCTATAATAGAACAATACAGTGTGCACTCTTTTGTCTAGTTTCTTTCTCTTGGTATAATTATTTTGAGATTCATCCAAGTTAATGTGTTGCATACACTTAAAATTTGTTAAAAGGGTACATCTCATGTTAAGTGTTTCTAACACAATAAAATAAAATTAGAAAAAATATATTTAGATGGCAAATAAGCACATACAAAGATGTTCAACATCATTAGTCATTGAAGAAATGCAAATTAAAACCACAATGAGATACCACTACACACTTACTAGAATGGTTAAAATTAATCAGACTAAACTCCATTAAGTGTTGGCAAATATGGAGGAACTGAAACTCTCATGCAGCGCTGGTGGGAATGTAAAATGCAGTTTCTTAAAAAGTTAAAGATGGGGGCCGGCCCCGTGGCCAAGTGGGTAAATTTGTGCACTCTGCTTCGGCGGCTGAGGTTCACGGGTTCAGACCCCAGGTGTGGACCTCCTCCACTCATTAGCCATGCTATGGAGGCATCCCACATACAAAGCAGAAGACTGGCACGGACGTTAGCTCAGGGCTAATCTTCCTCAAGACAAAAAGAAAATAGGAAGATTGGCAATGGATGTTAGCTCAGGGCAAATATTGCTCACAAAAAAAAAAAAAGTTAAAGCTATACCTACCAATTGACCGAGCCAGTCTACTCCTAGATATTTACCCAAGGAAATACATATCCATGCCAAGACTTGACAAGAAACATTCAGAGCAGTTTTGCTTGTAATAGGCAAAATCTAAAAACAACCCAAACGTCCCCCAGCAGGTGAGTGGATAAACAAATTATGATATATCCATATAATTGAATACTACTCAGCAATAAAAAGGAATGAACTATTGATACACCCAACAACTTGGATGAATCTCAGCATAAGTATAATTTTAAGTTGTGGGTAAAAATTAAAGGGTAATCACCAATAGGATGAAAATAAGTTGGGGAACATCTAAAACTACTAAAGAGAACAAAAGGAAGAGGAAAGAGCTATAGTTATATGTCATTTTGATAAAATCCATATTCAGTGCTTACATTTTGATGCCTGTGTTTGCTCTTCAGAGCTGAGTCATGTAGTGGCCTATGATTGCTTTTCCTGCTAAACTTTGTTTTTCCTAGTATTAATAACTCTTGCCTTTTTCATTAGGAGTTTTCCACTTACCAATGAGTAATTCAACTCCAAACTCCTTCCCAGTTTTCTAAATCTCTTCTCAACACATTCAACAACACATCAGGATTCTACCATTTTCGTCTTCTTGATGAAATCGCTCACTGACCTGCTACTCTTTGAACTAGTTGCTCTCCAGTCCTGGAGCTTAGCTCTCACCCTGGGATCTCCTCACCATGACCCTGGAGATTGCATGAGCCTCTCAGCTGTGTTGGACTCCTATTTCCTATATCCCGTCTCTTCTTCTTTCTTGGTTTCCTCCCCCCTTTTGGTGGAGGCATCCTCTTAGAAGCTTCCTGAGACAGGGAAGGGGTGTGGGAGAAAAGAATTTTGAGATTTTACTTCCTGAAACTCTATTTTACTCTTATATTGATAGTTTGGTTGGATATCTTCTATTTTCAATATTACAAAGTATAGGAAACATTTGATATCATAAAAAGAGACAGGAGTTATAGGAAAAATTAATTAACATTTTCTTAAATGTATCCATCCAAACTCTGAATTCAAAGGATCAGCACCTCCTACTTCTCTTCAAAACATCTTGAAAATCCACAAGCGTTAATTCTCAAATAAGTGGATTTTACATTTCTATTTTTTTTATATTTTCAAACAGGGATCCATTTGTGATGACTTTATGGTGACCCTTTGCTGTCCTCAGTGTTCTCTTTGCCAAATCAAGAGAGATATCAACAGAAGGAGAGCGATGAATATGTTCTAAAAAAATTAATGGTAAGTCCCAGCATCCATGGATTTTTTAGAAATAGAATTAAGGGCTTTGTAAATGATGCATTATTTTGGATAATAATTCAATAATAACAATTCTTTAAGTCTTTCAAATATCTTAATATAAAGATTGATTTTGATTTCTTTTCATGGAGAAGACAGCTATATTAGCTTGTGTGGGCTGCCATAACAAAACATCACAGCCTGGGTGGCTTAAGCAAGAGGAATGTATTTCTCACAGTTCTGGAGGGTGGGAAATCCAGGATAGAGATGTGGGCCAATTCAGTTCCTCAGTGAGGGCTCTCATCCTAGCTTGCAGATGGCCACCTTCTTGCTGTGTCCTCAAATGATGGAGAGAAAGTGATCTTATGAGGACAGTAGTCTCATCAAGGAGGCCTCACCTATTATCTTCCAAAGGCCCCACCTCCTAAAACCATCACATTGGGGGTTAGGGTTTCAATATGTGAGTTTTGGGGGGACACAAATATTCAGTCCATAATAATAGCTCTATCTTTTGAAACCATATTTTAGTAAATAAAGGGACAGTGACTTTTCTAGGCTTCTCCCAAATTCTGCTGGTGTATTAAATGAAGCACTCACAACTTGTAAAATACCAGAGTATGGTGAGATACAAAAGAAGTGTACACATGCTCCCTTCCAAGACAAATTGACAAAAGACACTGGTAAATTACAAAGTAGTAGAGCAAATGAAAATTATATATTATGTATTATTTAGATTGATTGTGGCATAAAGCATTTATCAATCATGAGGTGAAGTTAAACAGATAAGTCCTATTGGAGAGGGTGAACTTTGGAAAGAGTGGATACAGAATACAAAATATTTGGAAATGTGATATAGAATTTCGCCATCTGAAATTCGATCAAGTCATTTCCAACTAATTTTTCCACGAGTCTCAGAATTAATTACTGAAGATGTAGTAAAGTAGACATCAACATGATTTTTGTCAGTCTTGTCTAGAATATATCTTAAGTATGGAAAGAAAACAATTTTTCCATTCTTTGCAATATCTCACTTCCTTTCTCAAGTGAATGAGAACTCTGTATAAGTTAACAAAAATAACTCTTGGAAGATACATATTAAAAAGGCATTTATTTAGCAAATAATGTATCAAGTACCTAGTGCTATGCAGGAACTGCTAGGTGCTGTGGGAGTCAAAAGTAAATATGCTGGTTCTCTTGTCCTTAGAGACTTTATACTCAAAGAGAGGGGATTAGAGAAGTGCTTAAATAAATTAATGCCTTTAAACAAAGTGCTATTTTATGTTCAGAGGAAGAAAAGATCATATTCTGTGAGATGCATAACTGAAAGTTTCTGGAAAGAAGTGGTTTTTGATTCTAAAGAGGAAGTATCAGCGTCACAATGGGAAATAGCACTGAAATTGTGATAATCCAAGGATTTAATGAAGAGTACTCACAGCCCTGTGGTCTAGCAGTTAAGATTGGGTGCTCTCACTGCCATGGCCTGGGTTTGATTCCCAGTCAGGGAACTACACCACCCGTCTGTCGGTTGCCCTACTGTGGCGGCTATGTGTTGCTGTGATGCTGGAGCTATACCACCGGTATTTCAAATACCAGTAGGGTCACCCATGGTGGGCAGGTTTCAGCAGAGCTTCCAGACTAGACAGACTAGGAAGAAGGACTTGACCATGACCACTCTGGCCATCCACTTCCCAGGGGAAAAAAAACTGGGCGTGAAAACCCTCTGAATAGCAGCAGAGCATTGTGTGATATAGTGTTGGAAGATGCGAGGTTCAGCTCTGCTCTACACAAGGTCACTAGGAGTTGGAATCAACTATGATGTGAGGTGTAGGGAAATGACAAGGGATGGTACAGCAACCAGGGCTAGCAACAACTGAACTGTTACCACCCCTAGGCCTCAGGCAAGAGAGGAAGGAGCAGTTACGTGAATCCCAAAGGAGAGACCTGTGTGAAGCCCACCTTGCGAGGAACAGTAACCTCTCAATAACCTCTCAATAGAGAGACAAGAGCAGCCTGAGGCAACCCCATACGATAGGAAGGAGTCAAGGGAAAAATTACCCTGACCTCACTTTCCGATGTCCTTCTGGGCTTCCCTTTGGTTGAACCCACCAGGAGGGCGGAGGGCAGAAAAGTATTCCTGTGGTCCCCAGGTCAGCCTCCCAGGGCACAGAGCAGAGCAGACAAGGGTGGAAATGGATCAAATGGGCAAACAGACCTGTGACACAAGATGTGATCTTGATTGATTAATAGAAATGCATGTTGCTTCTAATCAGCAACAACATCAGGCAAACTAAGGAGGCAAAAAAAGGGAAAACATCTTTATCAGCTTAGGTCCAACTTGGTGGGAACATATGATCTAAGTAGGAGAATAATGAGAACTGAAAGATTTTAAAAAGTGAGTTGGGGGCTTTGGCATGCAATGTCACGAACACTAGGCTAATGATTTGGCCTTCCTTTTTGGTAAGCAATGGGGAGTTACTGAGGCTTTAAGTAAGGGAGTAAATAGAGCTATACTTTAGGAAAACCAATCTGATAATGGTATATAGCACAGACTGGACAGGATGAGGTCAGAAGCAAAGATGTGGAGTTAGACCATTTCAACACTGTTCATTTAAACAGATAGATGAGACAATTTGGATGAAATATCTACTCACACATACATAATAATGAAACATGACATCTGAACTATTTTTTTTCTTAACCTCAGAGAAATGATCTTACTGTTTCTTTGAACTGGTTTGAAGTAAAATAGCTTTGTGGTCTTGACTCTGGCTCATCAACTTGGACCCTCCATCATTCAATGACAATAAACCTTTAGATATACAAATACCTGAAATGGAAGAATTAAGACACAAGGATCAAAGAATAACATGATTTATGTTAAAAAAAAAAAAATAGATTGAGACAAAAGGATATAGGAACCAATTGAAAAAGCTCCCAATAGCCAATACTGGAAAAATTTGAGTAACAAAATAAGGTAGTATTGGATTATAACCCAAAGTGTAAAGTAAATATCTATGAATACATACCGATATAAATAAATGATTAAATAAATAAATGGGGTAGAACAAATTTCCCAGAAGTACAGAAGAATTCCAAATAATTTATGTAGATACTCCTCCCTCAAGGTGATGGAGCGTAATTCCCCACTCGTTAAGTGTAGGTTTGCATAGTGACTTCCTTTCAAAGAGTCTGGTATGAAAAGGAGGGGAAAGGAACTTGACAATGGAGAAAGCTGGAAAAACTACCTCAGCCAGGTGATCAAAGTTAACATCATCAGTGATGTCATGTTGACAGCAGGGACCGCTGAAATGATGGGATGAGAATGGCACTTTGCCTTTGTGGGCTTCCTCTCAAAACCCCCGAGCTCCAGTCTAACCATGAGAAAAACGTTAGACGAACCCAAACAGAGACCCATTCTACAAAATACCCAAGTAGTTCCTCAAAACTGTTAAGGTCACTCAAAACAAGGAAAGTCTGAGAAACCATCACAGTTTAGAGGAGCCTAGGGAAACATGACGACTCTGCATGTGTGTGCTGTCCTGGATGGGATCCTGGGACAGAAAAAGGACGTTAGGTAAAAACTGAGGAATCTAAATATAGATTTTGATTAGTAATAATATATCAACATTCGCTCATTTATAGTGACAAACCTCCCATAGTAAGATGTTAACCAATAGGGAAACTGGTGCAGAGTATATGGGAACTCTCTATACTATCTTTGCAACGTTTTGGTGAATATAAAATTCTAAAATTACATGCTTATTAAAAATAAAAAAGTTGGGCCGGCCTGGTGGTGCAGCAGTTAAGTTTGCACGTTCCGCTTTGGTGGCCTGTGGTTCACTGGTTCAGAGCCTGGGTGCGGACATGGCCCCGCTTGGCAAGCCATGCTGTGGCAGGCGTCCTACATATAAAGTAGAGCAAGATGGGCACGGATGTTAGCTCAGCGCCAGTCTTCCTCAGCAAAAAGAGGATTGGCAGCAGATGTTAGCTCAGGGCTAATCTTCCTCAAAAAAATAAATAAAAACGTAGATTGAGAAAATTCCAACCTATTCTTTGTGTATGCCTTCTAGGTGAAGCGCTCTGATGGAAGCACCTAAAATCAGCAGGCACCTCTTCAGCTTGAGTACTTCTCTACCTTTTGCAACTGAAATATGATAGATGAGTTTAATCACAACGATGGGGTAAAAAAAAAAGAAACTTTTACTTATTTTAAATGAATATTCCTTTAGTTTTGCTAAATGGTCCAGCTTAGTTTCTCCTTGCTTTCATATTATTATATTTTCTGGCTTATAAATTTTGTATTACATTTAAAATATAAACCAAATAAAGGATTTTACTAACATGATTCTGTTTCTTTGCTCTTAATAAAGTGTCTTTATGGCATTAGTTAATGTCAAGGGTCAATCTCATAATTTTGTTCATTTTTCTATTAGAGCCCTTAGCAAATTAATCATCGTTGTTTTAAAAGTTCCTGATAATTTCTGATAATTCCAACATCCCTGCCATATCTGAGTCTGGTTCTGACGCTTCATTTGTCTCTTCAAACTGTGTTTTTTCTTGCTTTTTATCATGGTTTGTTGTGTTTTGGTTGAAAGCCAAACATGATGTATCTGGTAATAGGAACTGAGGCAATTAGGCTTTCAGTATAAGAATTTATATTAATCTACACAGGAGCTGGGCTGCACTTAATGTTTGCTGCAGCTGGTAAGTGGCAGAGGCTTCTGTTTCCTCTATTTTCCTTGTTGTTTTTCTTCTTCCCTGTTGTGCTGTTTTCCTAAGAATTCTTTCTTAATGAGCCTGTCTTGCAGCTCGCAGTCATAATCCACTCATACTGTCCTGGAGCTCTGTTGCGGTGGTGGTAAGGTATTTGGGAAGCATGCTATAATCTGACATCTAGTTTTTACTTGGCCTCAGTCCCTGGGCTATGACCTTCGGAAGTGTTTCTTAGCCTTTTTTCCCTCCTCTTCTATGAACGAGAAGACTAACGGTGGCTGGAACCGTCTAACTGCCTTTGCCCCAGGTCAGGTAAGGCTCTGGTAAAGTAGTTTCCCTTGGAGGCAGGCTGTCGTGGAAAATGCTCTGGGTGTATTTCAAATAGGTACTTTCTCCTCCCCTGCCCTGCCTGAAACACAAGGGGATCCCTGATCTTAATTACGAGAACTTGGTGGGGTTCCTGGGGGTAAATCCTAGAAAACGGGGGGGCTCCCTTAGACTGGGCCCTCAGGGATTTTTAACTGTCAAGCTAGTCCACACTCAGCCTCTAGTAATTTGTCAAAGCTACCATTTCACTGTCCATATCAGTTACTAGCTCAGGCAGATCCTGCTCCTGGCAAGCTGATCTCTACTGTGATTCTATTTGCCTGTCTCTCCAGTTTTGGTGGGGGGTGAAGGGTGGGGGGAGTGGGGGGGTACGGGGGTGCTTTGCCCTGTGACCTCACTTCTCTGGTGGATCTAAGAAAAGCCATTGATTTTCAGCCTGTTCAGCTTTTTTCTTGTCAAGATGGAGTGACGACTTCCAAGCTCTTCACACGCTGGAGCTCAAACTGGTAGTCACCCACAAACTTTTTAAAAAAATTCCTTTCCTCATTTTCTCTATAAAGCGAAGTTGAAATAACCCTCTCCAAGGAGCCTTCCCTGATCCCTCTCTGCCAAATGACAAGCTCCTGCTCGTGTGCTCCAGTACTTGGTACGACTACAGGATTTACACTTCTGTCTACTGGCTCTGAGACTCTGGGAATGCCTGCAGAACACGCAGTATGGCTTATCTTTGCATTTCTAGCATATGGTATAAATCATTATTTGCTAACTGAAAGGAAAAAGGAACAAAACACTGTTTACTAATTGAAAACAAAGTACTACTTTATTTGGCTCACTTCTCCATTTATTAGAATAATCACATTTGGAGAGGCACAAAGCACTTAAGTTTTACATGACTACAAAGTTATCACGAATCCCAAACTTTTCAGCCACAGATATTTCACTTATTCCATTTAAAGAAAAAGCTTTCAAAACATCTTAGTTTGATGCACAGAGACCCTGAATACATGGGAACTACGTATTTTTAAATGCTTGTACTTCCTGCTCTGATAATGTCTTCTTTAAACAGAATCCAGCATAAAAGGAATGGAAATACGTAAGGTCATGATGCAAATGCTTTGGAGAGAGAGTGAAATCAATCTGTACAACAAGGAAAAAGATGTAGTGTGCACAGAGGTTCTGCAGGGAGTCACTGGGCCATCTGGGCTTCCATGGCTTGTGCTGTCCATTCTGGTGCTGTCTGACTAATTTTCTCCAAAAGGTTATTCACTTGGAAACAAAGTGACTGGATCTGTTTGTCCCATGTTGGCAGGGCTTCTCGTGCTAAAGAAAAAAGGAATAATGTACAAAGTTGAAATTACTCCTTTGTATTCACAGCAAATGTGAGTTAAAAGATAAATACAGTAGTATAATTTTTAGAAGTTTACTCCAAAAATTGTGGCTAATAAAATTAAGCTGATTAAGCAATAATTAAGAAAAGTACCCAAATCACTGGCACAAAATATAAAACAAAAGTATATATACACACAGATACATATTATTACTATTCACGAAAACAAAATAAAACCAACCAACCAATCTCAACCACAACCGCAATAAGACAGCTTCACTGAAGCCAACTGTCTCATCCCCAATGTTTACTGACTCATAAGACACTGCCACCTACTGGGGAAAGTAAATCTGTATATTCAAGGCTGTCTCTACCATGACTCTGAAGGATAAATATTTTAATATTCAAACCCAGAACAAAAAACTCACCATGAATCTAGCAGGTTTTTCTCTATATCAGCAATATGTAGTTAGAAATAAAAAACTGGGGGGGAAAATCTCATTCAAAACAGCACCAAAATTCACAAAAATGGGCACAGAATTAAGGAAGAAAAACATCTATAAAATCTAAATTAAGGGGGCCGGCCTGGTGGTGCAGCAGTTAAGTTCTCACGTTCCGCTTCTCGGCGGCCCGGGGTTCACTGGTTCGGATCCCGGGTGCGGAAATGGCACCGCTTGGCAAGCCATGCTGTGGTAGGCATCCCACATATAAAGTAGAGGAAGATGGGCATGGATGTTAGCTCAGGGCCAGTCTTCCTCAGCAAAAAGAGGAGGATTGGCAGCAGATGTTAGCTCAGGGCTAATCTTCCTCAAAAAAAAAAAATCTAAATTAAAAACATAAAAATAACTTGAGTAGACCAAATCACATTCCCAGATGGAAAGATGCAATATCATAAAAATATCAATCCTCTCCTATTAATATATAAATTTAACAAAATTCCAAAGACAATCCCCCTTTTCTCTGTTTTGCTTTCTAAACAGGACAAAATTATTAAAGTTAACATGGAAGAATTGACGTTTGAGAATAGCCAAGATAATTTTGAAAATTAAAACCAGTGGTAGGATTGTGGTACACCTATACAATGGAATATTATTCAGTCTTAAAAAGGCATGAAGTACTGACTATATGCTACAACCTAAATGAAACATGAAAACACTATGTTAAGTGAAAGAAGCCAAAAGGTCACATATTGCATGATTCCATTTATATGACATATCCATCAATAGATAAACCCATAGACCAGAATACAGATTGGTGGTTGCCAGTGGCTGGGGAGGGGGAGGAATGAGAAGTAAGTGCTTAATGGGCACAGCTTTCCTTTTGGGGAGATGGAATGTTTTGGAACTAGGTAGAGATGGTGACTGCACAACATTGTGAATAAACTAAATGACACTGAGTTGTTCACTTTAAAACGGTTAATTTTATGTTACATGAATTTCAATTCAATTAAAAAACTAAGTAGAGGGACAGTAGTTACTTTACCAATAGTAAAATTTACTATAAATTGGTTTATTACCATACTGTTAGAGATCAGTGGAATATAAAAATAGATCTAAAAATACATGTGAAACTTAATATAAGTCACAGACCAGAAAGCATGTTTTATTTAATAAATGATACTTGCATAATTGGCGATCCATCTTTAAAAAACTAGATGATAGCTTAAAATTATACACAAAAATGAACTGTAGACAGATTAAAATTTTAAATATACAACAAATAAAAATATTAGAAATTTTAGAAAAATATTAGTTTTACTCCAAGGTGAAGGAGACCTTCTTAATCAATACAGGAAACTCAAAAGCCATAAAATTAAAAATGGACACATTTGGCCACAAAATGTGTTTATGGTATGCATTGACTTACAGAAACACAACTGATAGAATAAGAAAAATATTTGTAATGCACATAGCAAACAAAGAGTTAAAATTATCATTAAGCCAAAAGCTACACCAAATTTACCCTGGGACGTCTGAAGGAGAGGGCTTGGGGGAAGAAGAAAATAGACAAGAAAAAGTAACATCAGTTCATAGAAGCGGAAACGCTAATGGCTAATACATGTAAAGCTATCAAACTTCACTACAGCCAAGGAAATAAACAGAAAAATAATTTAATATTTCCTCCCATCAACTGGCAAAAGATAAAAAGAAGAAGAACCAGCTATTGACTCATTCTCTCATATTGGTGAAAGTATAAATGGCTACATCTTTCTGGAGAGCAAATTGGTAGCAGCTATTAAAAACCAAAAGACTTATGCCACAAAGGATGCAACTTTTGAGACTCTGTTCTGTAGAACTAAGTGTACCAGGACATAAAGATACGCACCAGGGAACCACCTGAATGGCCATCAACAGCTGAATAGTCGAACTCCATGAAATACTAGCTGCTAGTAAAACAAATTAGATTTGTATCTACTGACTTGAAAACATGTCCATGGTACATTAACTTTTAAAAACAATTGTAGAATACTATGTACTTTATAACGTCACTTAAAAATCTCTCTATGGTTTTACTTATCTGTATAAGCATGTAGAAAGACACAAGACTTTATTATTAGTCATGCCAGGGAGCTGGGATTAGAGGAAGGGAGTGGAAGTAAAAAGATAATATGAACTCTTCCTTTCTTTATCCTTGTAATGCTTTGCTTGTTATTATCAGCATATTTATCACTGTAATTTTTTAAATCCAAGAAAAATATTCCACATTCTATGAAGTGGGAATATATTAATTTAAGTTGTCCTTTCACTTGGTGACCCCTCTGCTATATTATTCATCATATACTATGTTTGTTTATTCAATACTGATTTATTTGCCACTTATAACGTGGCAGGCACTGGAACAGATGTTGGATATACCATGGAGAACAAGAGAGACTTAACATCTACCATTAGGAAGCTTAGCTTGGAAGTAGAAACAGACATTTAGACAAATAGCTACAGAAATGAAAATAATTATGATTAATGCTAGGAAGGAATTCAGGGTGACAAGAACATATAACTTAAAGCTATACCTAACCTGGGGAGTCAAGAAAATCATTAGTGAGTAACGTTCTCAAACTAAGACATGGGGACAAATAGAAGATAGCTTGAGAGGTTGGTTGTGGAGAGGGGTGGATATTTCAGAATGTTTGATGAGGGAAGAATTTACAATGCTGGAAAAAACAAAAGGACCTCTATGGCTGGACTGAGAAGAGAAAGCTAAAAAAATCATGTGGGAGCTTTTGGAGACTTTCTAGAACTTTGTTCTACAAGCAATGAGAAAGCCATTCATTAGTGTGTCAAGGAAGAGAGTAACATGCTTTAATAATTTTTTACTTATTTTTTCTTTTTGTTTGCATTTTTAAAAGATCACAATGACTCTGGCTATACTAGGGCTAATGGACTAGACAGGAGCAATTGTAGATGTGAGAAAAAAGTCAAGAGGCTACTTCCCCAAACCCAGAAGGGGTTGTAGGGGTTCAGAATAGGCTGGTGATAGTAAGAAATGAAGAAAAGTACATGGATTCCACATACAGCTAGGAGGTAAAATTGAAAGGATTCCAGGCAGCAAAGAAGAATAGGGGTCAAGGATAAGAAATGCTGGAGAAAGTGAACAATGCAGTTTTTGGATGGCTGGTGGGTTGGTTGTTGTTGTGGGAGGCAGGTATGGAGGGGAGATAATGAATTCAGTTTTGGATATGTTCATTCCGAGATGCTCACGAAGCAATCAGGTGGGAAAAGCTCAGTAGTCAGAGTCACTGGGTCTGGGACTCGGTGAGATGTAGACTAGAAAGGTAAATCTAAGCATTGTCTTCATAGAGATGGTAACTGAGTCAATGGGAATAGATGAGATACCTAGGGAGACTTAGGAGAATGAGGAGAAGAAGGCTTAGGAGTAAGCCCTAAGCAACCCAACATTTAAATTAGAGGCACTACAGAATCTACAAAGATGACTGGGAAGCATACCTGGAGAAGGAGGAGGGAAGGCAGGAAGACAGGGTGAAGATGACAGAGGTCAAGACAATGGGGGCCAAGGGAGCGAGGGGTTCAAAAAGGAGTGAGTGATCAACCCTATTGAATATGCTGAAAAGTAAAGATGAGGCCTGAAAGATAAAAGGGCATTTGTTAGAATGAGCTGCTGAATAGGAAATGTAACTGTCATTTCCACATGCCCGATCTACGGTATGTGGTCAACAAATGTTTGATGAGTAAATGAATGTATTGATATAACTACTTCAGTTTCAAAATTTTCTGCAGGATAGAAAACGCTCCATTAAGTAGATTCATGAATATAAATTCATAAAAATTACTTTAAATTATTTCTTTGGGAAATAAGCTCATTCCAGTCGTAAGATTCTGGGTCAAAGGAAATTATTCAACATGTTTTAATCATAAACATATAACACTTTACTGCCATTTCATTATGACAAAAATAAGCAAAACTTCTTACTTTCAAAATGAACTATTCCATCAATCTGATCAATAAATCCATTCATACGGCCTTCTGTTATCATTTGTGATGCTATCTTTTCTGCCTGTTAAAAAACAAACAAACTCTCAGACACTTTAATTATCACATCTAATCGTTAGTCTCATATGATGAGAACTGAAAGCTCTTGGTTTAGCCACCCACCCCTAAGTTGTACATATGTGTTCATCTGCCATTCATCACAAGAGTAAATCCTGGAAATCTGCCTATTAAATCACCCCAATTCTTTCCAGGTTCAATCCATTATCTTAAGTTAATCAGGATCTGTTTTTCTTGTGAGATTTGGGACAAGAATCTAGCCCTCTTATAGATTTTCCTCTGCTGAAAATCAAACTAACAATTTTTCTTCTCACTGGGATCCATACCTCAAAAAAAACCACTAGTTTTTCTTATTTCATTTCAATTTTCACAGTCTTTATCACCCCAAAAACTCTTTAAGAAAATAATATTTTTGAAGGAAATGGTGAAAGGAAGAATAGATTTTCAAACTTAAAAGGGAATTAGAAGAATTTAAAAGACAATTAAAGGAGAGCAAAAGGTCCTCTACCTAGCTCCTAAAGACACGTTTCCCTATATTCTATGTAAGCAAACTGGGTTGTGACTTATTTCAGTAATACTGACCATCTTCGCAATCAACCCTGAATCACTCCTGAACAGACTGTGACTAGCACTTATTGTTAAAAATATACTCATGTCCCTTGGTCTCAGCAAGGGACCATGCCTCAAAGCCTAAGAAGAAAGCCTCTTTTCATGGTCACTAAAGCCTTGGTTCCCATATTGTTCCACTTCCTTTACTGTGCACTCAATGTGTACATGTAAAGGATTTGTGTTAGAAAACACTAAATTAAAATTCCACTAATAGATAAGAGGGGACATGATCCCCTAACTACAGGACTTTAAGGTTTGCAAGTTAGGTAAAGTGAAGGTTGACTGCTTGCTTTTACTATTATTTAAAATTAAGAGAATGCTTTTTAAATAACACCTGAAAGACCCACTAAATATTACTGGTACTTTGTTGGAACTTGTGCATAGCCAATTAAATGCTTATCATGACTAAGAATGAAATTAATTCCGTAGTAACTCAGTCAACTTCTTAAGTTAAATTGAGCACAGAAGTTACAATAGACGAGCCTGGAGTATCACCACAGTCATTCTCTCAAAGAGATGAAATACTTAACCTTTGAGTCAATCTAGGGCAGAAAAAAGAATTAAAGCATGTATCAAAATCTTAAGTTAGTCAGAAATCAGAAACCACTAAGAAGTGGATTTAAACAGACACTAATTGGACAGATGTTAGCTCAGGGACAATCTTCCTCAAGCAAAAGGAGGAAGACTGGCAACAGATGTTCACTCAGAGCCAGTCTTCCTCACCAAAGGAAAAAACAAAAACAAAAACCCAGACTCTAAACAATGAGATTCTCACAAAATGGGTATCATAACCTGTAAGCCTTTAAGATTTTCATCTGAGGTCACTTTATCATAAAGTACAGTTTAAAAAAACCAAAACACAGACAATTCCATTATAGCACTATTTTAATATTCAAATAATTTATTTCCATTTACCTGAGCTTTTTATGTATCTTTTTGTTGAAGCTGCCAACATTTATCAATTATATATTTTATTTTCTCATTACCTCAATAGTTTAGTCTCAACTTTCTTTTTATGTATTGGAAACAAGAAAATACCTTAGCTGCAGGGATCTCTAAAAGAGCTCCAAGTTCTTCGAAGGTAATATTATTATATAATTTGCTTGCAGACAACAAATTGTGTTCAATAACAGCTCTGTCCAAAATGCTGGAACCTTAAATAAATATAAATTAAACAGCTGAAAGTTTGAAACTAGTTTTAAACTCTTAAAAGATGCATCCTTTTCCTCTAAAACTTCTAGGCTTATAATAATTCATAACTACTGTCTTTATTTCTCCTATCAAAATTTAAAAAGTAACCAAAATGCCTTATTTGATATAGTTTAATATACAATTAAATACAAATACCATATTTAGAAAATGAGTGATTGGCAAGTAGTTACTAACTAGTTGAATAGATTAAACCCTTTGGGTTTGGGGGGGTTTTGCCTCCTTAGCTGGCTACCGGATTCACTAACTTTTCTTTTCCTGCTACAAGCATAAACTTCTATTAGCAAGCAGTGGCAAAACAATCATGCAACCTGTTCTACAAGCTTGAAAAAGTCCCTGATCTCTATTCTTTTGGGCACCCCACAAGCACCTTGCTCTGAGGGAATGTGAAAAATTTCTAGAAGGCTGGATCCGCTCCCTTCATATGAGAGATGAGGCATGGCATCCTCCCTTAAGTGAGGTAACAAAGGACCTGACAGAGTTCTGGAACTAAGGCCCCATCCAGAAGGTGTTAGACTGCTCGGCTCACACTATTCTTTCTTTTCCCTCGTTTTATTGAAATATAATTGATAATATAATATTGTATTAGTTTAAGGTGTAAAGCATAATGATTTGATATATGTATATATTGCAAAATGATTACCACAATAAATTTAGTTAACATCCATCACTTCACAGTTACAAATTTTTTTTCTTGTGATAAGAACTTTTAAAATCTACTCTCTTAGCAACTTTCAAATACACAACACAGTATTGTTAACTACAGTCACCATGCTGCACATTACATTCCCAGAAATTACCTCACAACTGGAAGTTTGTACCTTTTGACCCCTTATCCATTCTTATTTGATATTTCTATTGAGCACTTACTACAGGCCAAGTACTATGACAGGTGCTGTGGACAAGATATACTTAGAGCCCCCAAGGGAAGCATTCTGTGAACCCCTCTCTCGTAATGTTCCAGTTGCCCTTTTCTAGACTTCTATCTATACTCTTCTAGTTAACTCCTATGTCTTAACTCCTATCTTTCAGTCTCCCTTGCTGGTTCTTCCTTCTCACTCTTAGCTCGAAAATTAGAGGGCACAATTTTACAACCTCATCTGTTCTTTCTTTCTATATTGTTTCAATACCATCGATATGCTGATGACTATCACATACCTCTCTCTAATCCAGATCTCTCTTTTGAGCTCAGGTTTATACATCCAGCTCTCTAAATAACACCTCTACTTGGAAGTTTTATAAACACCTCAAATTTAATATGTTCAAAAGAGGACTTCTTGCTTTCTCTCCTCAGGCCTGTTCCTCTCCCTGTCTACTCCATGTCAGTAAACAGTACAGGAGGCTGAGGGAGGGGAGGATGTGAAGTTAATGTTTAATGAGTATGGAGTTTTACTTTGAGAAGATAAAAATTTGCAGACATGGATGCTAGTGATTCACAACAATGGGAATGTACTTAATGTGAACTACACTGTAAAAATACTTTAAATGGGTAAATTTTATGTTATGTATATTTTACCACAATTTTTTTGAAAAGCAGAACAGCAATACACCCAATTGGAAGGGTTGTATCTTTAGATGGGGGAAAAAATGAAAGATAAAAATGTGGTAGTTACTTTTTTAAACCTTAATTCTCAAAATTATTTATGTGGTAAGTGAGATAATTATTACTTCACTAATTCAGCAGCTCTGAAATAGGACTAGTGCTTAGTAATGGCAGAACTGAAATTTGCTAAAGGTGAAACTTGTAAAAATATACGTATCTACATGCTAAAGACTGATTGTTTGTATCCCCACAAAATTCAATATTGAAACCTAATCCCTAACGTGATGGTATTTGGAGATGGGGGCCTTGGAAGGTGATTAGGTCTCAAGGGTTGGAGCCCTCATGAATGGGTTTAGCGCCCTTATCAAAGAGACATCAGAGAGCTCCCTCATCCCTTCCACCATGTGAGGACACAGTGGGAAGACAGCCGTCTATGAACCAGGAAGTGGGCCCTCATCAGACACTGAATCTGCCAGCACCTTGACCTTCAATTTCGCAGCCTCAAAAACTGTGAGAAATAAGTCTCTGTTGTTTATAAGCCACCTACTCTGTGATATTTTTTTAAAACAGCCAAAACAGACTAAGACATTACAAAAATCAGTTGTATTTCTACACAGCATCAATGAACATGCCAAAAATGAAATTAAGAAAATACAGTTGTCCCTGGGAATCCAGGGGGAGGGAACTGCTTCCAGGACTCCCTGTGGATACCAAAATCCACTGATGCTCAAAGTCCCTCATATAAAATGACACAGTGTTTGCACGTAACCTATGTACATCTTCCCGTATATTTTAAATCATCTCTAGATTACTTGTAAATGCTATGTAAATAGCTGTTATACTATACTGTTTAGGGAATAATAACAAGAAAAAAAGTCTGTACATGATCAGCATAGACACAACCATCATAGGCCTTTCAATCTGTGGTTGGTTGAATCTAAGGAGGCAGAACCCGCAGATACAGAGGGCTGACTATAATTCTGTTTAAAATAGCATCAAAAAGAACAAGGCACTTAGGAATAAAAATATAAACCTCATAGTCTGAAAAGTACAAAACATTGCTGAAAGAAATTAAAGATCTAAATAAACAGAAATGTATGCAACACTTAATATCCTTAAGATGGCAAAACTCCCCAAATTGATCTACAGATTCACTGCAATTCCTATCAAAACCCCTGCTGGGGCCGGCCCAGTGGCGCAGTGGTTAAGTGCACACATTCCGCTTCGGGGGCCTGGGGTTCACCAGTTCAGATCCCAGGTGTGGACCTATGCACTGCTTATCAAGCCATGCTGTGGCAGGTGTCCCACATATAAAGTAGAGGAAGATGGGCACAGATGTTAGCTCAGGGCCAATATTCCTCAAAAAACAAACACACACACAAAACCCTGCTGGCTTCTTTGCAGAAACTGACAAGCTGACCTTAAAATTCAAATGGAAATTCAAGGGACTCAGGAGAACCAAAACAATCTTGGAAAAAAAACAAAGTTTGGGGACTTACACTTTATGATTTCAAAACTTACTACAAAGATACAGCAACCAAGACAGTGTGGTACTGCCAGAAGGACAGGCATACAGAATAATGGAATAGAATTCAGAGTCCAGAAAAAACCCTCACATTTACAGAAAATTGATTGTCAACAAGGGTGCCAAGACAATTTAATGGGGAAATAGTAGCCTTTTCAACAAATGATGCTGGGACAACTGAAGATCCAGATGGAAAAGAACAAAGCTGAACCCCCTACCTTACACCACTTATAAAAATTAACTGAAAGTAAATGAAAGGGGATGTGAGCATCATGGTGGAGTGAGCTGTTCCCTTAGTCTATCCTTGCTAAGATACAATGAAAAGGACATTCATTAACCAAAAGAGGACATCCACACAGCACAAACTGACGTCTAAGAGATCCACGCAGCCATACCCCTGAAGGTGGGGGGACGGGATCCCTGGGAAGCAGTGGAAGGAGGTAAGTGAATCTCCTCCCCCTCCCCAACAGCAGCGATCTAGGGCACGGGATGTCACGCAGCAGCTGGTGCATGACTGAGAGGAGATGGGGGATCAGGCAGCCCTCTGTGGGAACACTTATGCTCTCAGAGTTGCTTCCCAGACCATGGGAACACCCCACACTGAGGTGGCTCAGACACCATGTCAGCACCTCCACCAAGCCAAGCAGCACAGGCGGGCTGCCAGTGAGTGCAGAGAGGGATCATACAGCATCACATGGGATTGCATGCATGAAAGAAACCACCCACCTCCTGCCTGGCACACCAGATCAGCCCAGGCAAATAGGCCAGTTGGCCAGGGCAGCACATCTGTACCAGAGTGCCTGTGCCTGTGTGTGTGAAGTAGTGGTGGCCAGTGGGCAAACACAGAGAGCTCTATTGGCACAACTTCCAAAGAATGCGGTGGGTCCAGAAAACACAGCTCCTGCCTCACTCCCCACCAGTGGTGGCAGGTGGAATCTGGAACCAGATACTACAACTATGTGCCAGCAAAGGTTCACTCCATCAAATACTATGAAGAAATGCATTAACACTCCAGAGCAGAAGGAAAATGACAAGTCTCAAAAAAAAAAAAACCCTGAAGTCAAAGAAATTTACAATCTAAATGACAGAGAGTGCAAAATAGTTATCATAAAGCAACTCAATGTGCTACAAGAAAACTCAGCAAGACAGTTGAACAAACTAAGGAATAAAATTAATGAGCAAAAGGAATTCTTCACAAAAGAGATTGAAACTATAAAAAAAAAAACAAACCAAACAAATGCTAGAGATGCAGAACACATGAACAAGACAAAAAACAATCTAGAATCCTTAAAAAACATAGCTGAGGGGCCAGCTCCGTGGTGAAGTGGTTAAGTCCACTACATTCTGCTGTGGTGGCCCAGGTTCACAGATTCAGATTCCGGGCATGGACCTACACCTCATCAAGCCATGCTGTGGCAGCAAGCCACAAGCAAAGCGGAGGAAGAGTGGCACAGATGTTAGTTGAAGGCTAATCTTCCTCACGCCAAAAAAAAAAAGTGGAAGCTTGGCAACAGGTGTTAGCTCAGAGAGAATCTTACCAAAAAAAAAAACAAACAGAGCTGACATTATGGAGGACAGAATTAGTAATTTAGAGGACAGAAATACAGAAATCCTTCAGGTGGAGGAGGAGAGAACTAAGACTAAAAAGAAACGAAGAAATTCTCTGAGAAACATCCGGCAATTAGGAAATGCAACATAAGGACTACAGGTATTCCAGACGGAGAAGAGAAGGAGAAAGGAGCAGAGAACTTGTTCAAAGAAATAATAGTTGAGAACTTCCCAAACCTGGGTATGAAACTGGAATTACAACTAAATGAAGCCAACAGAACTCCTAATTACATCAATGTAAAAGGACCTTCTCCAAGGCATATATCAGCAAAACCAGCCAGTCAATGACAAAGAAAAACTATTAAGGGCACCAAAGAAGAAAATACCCCACAAAGGAACAGCTATCAGGCTTTTAGCAGACTTTTCAGCAGAAACCTTACAGGCTACAGGATAGTGGAAAGATACATTCAAAATACTGAAAGGCAAAAATTTCCTGCCAAGTATACTCTATCCAGCGAAACTATCCTTCAGGTATGATAGAGAAATAAAAACTTCCCCAGATAAACAAAAGTTGAGGGAATTCATCACCAAAAGACTTCCCACCCACAAGAAACGATCAACAAGGCCCTCATACCTGAAACAAAAAGAAAAAGTTTACAAAGCCTTGAGCAAGGAGATAAATAGACAGACAAAATCAGAAAATTGCAGCTCTCTATCAGAACAAGTTAGCAAACAATTATAAAATTAAAGATAAAGGGAAGGAATGCATCAAAAATAACTATAATCACTTCATTTTAATCACAAATTCACAACACAAAATGGAATAAGTTGTGACAACAATAACTTTGGGAAGAGGAAAGGGATGGAAATTGCTTAGGCTAAGGAGACAGGAGGCTATCAGAAAATGGACTATCTCATCGACAAGATCTTTTTTTTTTTGGTGAGGAAGACAGGCCCTGAGCTAATATCTATTGCTAATCTTCCTCCTTTCACTTGAGGAAGATTATCACTGAGCTAACATGCATGCCAATCTTCCTCCATTCTGTATGTGGGATGCTGCTACAGCATGGCTTGATGAGCAGTGTGTAGGTCCATGCCTGGGATCTGAACTCACAAACCCTGGGCTGCCAAAGCAGAGCACATGAACTCAATCACTATGCCACTGGGCTGGCCCCTAAGAGATCTTTTATACAAACCTCATGGTAACCACTATATGAAAAAATCAGAACAGAGACACAAATGATAAATAAAGAGAAAACCATCAGAGAAAATCACCAAATTGAAATGGTTCTCAGAAATACATGGGATGAGAAACAAGGGAAATAGAGAGAACAACTGGAAAACAAGAGATAAACTGGCAGCATTAAGCCTTCATATATCAAAACTCACTCTAAATGTAAATGGATTGAATTCTCCAATCAAAAGACACAGAATGGCTGGATAGATTAAAAAAGCAAGATCCAGGGCTGGCCTGGTGGTGTAGTAGTTAACTTTGTGCACTCTGCTTTGGTGGCTTGGGGTTTCCAGGTTTGGATCCCAGGCATGGACCTACACCCCACTCACTAAGCCATGCTGTAGCAATGTCCCGCATATGAAATGGAGGACAATAAGCACCGATGTTAGCTCAGTGACAATCTTCCTCAAGCGAAAAGAGGAAGATCAGCAACAGATGTTAGCTCAGGGCCAATTTTCCTCACCAGAAAAAAAAAAAAATCCCACAAGATCCAACAATCAGCTGCCTCCAGGAAACACATCTCGGCTCTAAAGACAAACACACAGGCTTGGAGTGAAGGAATGGAAGATGATATTCCAAGCAAATGGCAAGCAAAAGAAAGTAGGTATTCCCATACTTATTTGAGACAAAGCAGTCTTCAAGATAAAAAAATCCAATGAGAGACAAAGAGAGGCAGCATATAATGATAAAAGAGACATTCCACCAAGAAGACATAACACTTACTAAGACATATGCACCTAACACAGGAGCAGCAAAGTACTTACAGCAACATTAACAGACCTAAAGGGAGAAATTAACAGCAACACTACGGTAGTGGGGAACCTCAACACCCCACTTACATCAATGGATAGATCATCCAGACAGAAAGTCAACAAGGAAATAGTGGAATTAAATGAAAAACTAGGCCAGATGGACTTAATAGATATATACAGAACACTTCACTCAAAACCAGCAGAATACACATTGTTCTCAAGTACACATGGAACATTCTCAAAGATAAACCATATATTGGGAAACAAGGCAAGCCTCAATAAATTTAAGATGACTGAAATCATATCAAGCATCTTTTCTGACCATAAAGCTACGAAACTAGAAATCTACTACAAGAAAAAAGCTGGGAAAGTCACAAATATGTGGAGACTAAACAACATGCTACTGACCAACCAATGGATCAATGAAGAAATCAAAGGAGAAAACAAAAAATATCTGGAGACGAATACAAAAATACATCATACAAACTCTTATGCAATGCAGCAAAACTGGTCCTCAGAGGGAAATTCATACCAACACAGGCCCACCTCAATAAAGAAGAAAAATCTCAAATAAATAATCTTAAACTACACATAACAGAAGTAGGAAAAGAACAAACAAAGCCCAAAGTTAGTAGAAGGAGGGAAATAATAAAAATTAGAGCAGAAATAAATGAAATAGAAACAAACAAACAAAAAAAAAAAACAGTAGAAAGGATCAATGAAACTAAGAGCTGGTTCTCTGAGAAGATAAACAAAATTGACAAACTCTTAGCCAGGCTCACTAAGAAAAAAAGAGACAAGGCTCAAATAAATAAAATTAGAAATGAAAGAGGAGAAATTACAATGGATACTACAGAAATACAAAGGATTATAAGAGAATACTATGAAAAACTCTATGCCAACAAATTGGATAACTTAGAAGAAATGGATCAATTCTTAGACTCACACAACCTGTCAGAACTGAATCAAGAAGAAATAGAGAATCTGAATAGACCAATCACAAGTGAGGAGATTGAAAACAGTAATCAAAAACCTCCCAAAAAAGAAAAGTCCACGACCAGATGGCTTCTCTGGAGAATCCTACCAAACATTCAAAGAAGATTTAATACCTATCCTTCTCAAACTATTCCAAAAAACTGAAGAAGACAGAAAACTTCCTAACTCATTCTATGAGGCCAACATTACCCTGATCCCAAAGCAAGACAAGGACAACACAAAGAAGGAAAATTAAAGGCCAACATCGCTGATGAACAAAGACGCAAAAATCCTCAACAAAATATTGGCAAACTGAATACAGCAATACATTAAAAGGATCATACACCATGATCAAGTGGGATTTATACCAGGGACGCAGGGATGGTTCAACATGTGCAAATCAATGTGATACACCACATTAACAAAATGAGGGATAAAAACCACACGATCATCTCTATAGATGCAGAGAAAGCATTTGACAAGATCCAACAGCCATTTATGACAAAAAACTTTCAATAAAATGAGTATAGAAGGAAAGTACCTAAACATAATAAAGGCCATATATGACAAACCCACAGCCAACATCATACTCAACAGGGAAAAACTAAAAGCCATCCCTCTGAGAAGAGGAATAAGACAAAGGTACCCAGTCTCACCACACTATTCAACATAGTACTGGAGGTTTTGGCCAGAGCAATTAGGCAAGAAAAATAAATAAAAGGAATCCAAAACGGCAAAGAAGAAGAGAAACTCTCGCTGTTTGCAGATGACATGATTTTATATATAAAAAACCCCAAAGAACCCATCAGAAAACTTTTAGAAATAACAACTACAGCAAAGTTGCAGGGTACAAAAATCAACTTACAAAAATCAGTCGCATTTCTGTACTCTAATAACAAGCTAACAGAAAGAGAACTCAAGAATACAATCCTATTTACAGTTACAACAAAAAGAATAAAATATCTAGGAATAAACTTAACCAAGGAAGGGAAAGATCTATATAACAAAAACTTTAAAATATTATTGAAAGAAATCAATGATGACATAAAGAAATGGAAATATATTTGATGCACATGGATTAGAAGAATAAACATAGCTAAAATTTCCAGACCATCTAAAGCAATCTACAGATTCAGTGCAATTCTAATCAGAATCCCAATGACAATCTTCATGGAAATAGAGCAAAGAATCCTAAAATTCATATGGGGCAACAAAAGACCCTGAACAGCTAAAGCTATCCTGAGAAAAAGAACAAAGCTGGAGGCATCACAATCCCTGACTTCAAAACATACTACAAAGCTATAGTAACCAAAACAGCATGGTACTGGTACACAAACAGACACACAGATCAGCGGAACAGAATTGAAGGCCCAGAAATAAAACACCACATCTACAGACAGCTAATCTTTGACACAGGAGCTAAGAACATACAATAGAGAAAGGAAAGTCTCTTCAATAAATGGTGCTGGGAAAACTGGATAGCCACATGCAAAAGAATGAAAGTAGACCATTATTGTATGCCATACACAAAAATTAACTCAAAATGGATTAAAGACAAAATGAATTGAAGACGTGAAACAATAAAGCTCCTAGAAGAAAATACAGGCAGTACACTCTTTGACATCAGTCTTCAAAGGATTTTTTTAAATAGCATGTCTAGTCAGGCAAGGGAAAGAAAAGAAAAAAACAAAAGGGACTTCATCAGACTAAAGAGCTTCTGCAAGGCAAAGGAAACTATAAACAAAACGAAAAGGCAACCCACAAACTGGGAGAAAATATTTGCAAACCGTATATCCAACAAGGGGTTAATCTCCAAAATACATAAAGAACTCATACAACTCAACAACAAAAAGACAAACAACCTGATCGAAAAATGGGCAGAGGATACGAACAGACATTTTTCAGAAGAAGATATACAGATGGCCAACAAATACATGAAAAGATCTTCAACATCACTAGTCATCAGGGAAATGCAAATCAAAACTACAATGAGATATCCCCTTACACCTGTTAGAATGGCTATAATTATCAAGACAAAAAACAACAAATGTTACAGAGGATGTGGAGAAAAGGGAACCCTCATACACTGCTGGTGGGAATGCAAACTGGTACAGCCACTATGGAAAACAGTATGGAAATTTCTCAAAAAATTAAAAATAGAAATACCACACAACCCAGCTATCCCACTAGTGAGTATTTATGCAAAGAGCTTGAAATCAACAATTCAAAGAGACTTATTTAACCCTATGTTCACTGCAGCATTATTCATAACAGCCAAGACCTGGAAGAAACCTAAGTGCCCACTGACTGATGTGTGGATAAAGAAGATATGGTATATAAATCCAATGGAATACTACTCAGCCATAAAAAAAAGACAAAATTGTCCCATCTGCAACAACATGGATGGATCTTGAGGGTATTATGTTAAGCGGAAATAAGCCAGACGGGAAGACACACACCATATGATTTCACTCATATGTGGAAGATAAACAAACACATGGATAAAGGGAACAGATTAGTGGTTACCAGAGGGACAGGGGGTTGGCAGGTGGGCATAAGGGGTAAAGGGGCACATATACACAGTGACGGATAAAAATTAGACTATTAGTGGTGAGCATGATGCAGTCTATACAGAAACTGATAAATAATAATGTACACCTCAAATTTCACAAAGTTATAAACCATTATGACCTCAATAAAATAAACAAAAAAACAAACAGAGTCTACCCCATAGGGTCAATGTGAGGATTATATGCAAGCATCCATGTAAAAAATTTAGAAGAGTATATGGCACATCATAAGCATTCAATAAATCTTGGCAACCACTAGAAAGAAAAAAAAAAAGAATCAAAGACCTACATGTAAGAGCTACAACTATAAAACTTTTATAAGAAAACAGAACCAGTCTTCATGACCTTGGATGGGGCAATGGATTCTTAGATTCAACACTGAAAGCACAAGCAACAAAAGAAAAAACAGATAAATTGGACTTCATCAAAATTAAAAACTTTTGTGTTTCAAAGGACATCATCAAAAAAGTAAAGAAACAACAGATAGAATGGGAGAAAATATTTGCAAATCATTTATCTGATAATGATCAGATCCAGTACATATAAAGAATAATTATAATTCAATAACAAAAGGAAAGATAACCCAATTAAAAAACTGGCAAAGGATCTGAATAGACATTTCTCTAAAGATATTCACATGGCCAATAAGCACATGAAAAGGTGCTCAAGATCATTAGCCCTTAGCGACATGCAAATCAAAACCACAGTGAGGGGCTGACCATGATGTGGCGCAGCGGTTAAGTGTGCACATTCTGCTTCGGCGGTCCAGGGTTCACCAGTTTGGATCGCGGGTGTGGACATGGCACCGCTTGGCAAGCCATGCTGTGGTAGGCATCCCACATATAAAGTAGAGGAAGATGGGCATGGATGTTAGCTCAGGGCCAGCCTTCCTCAGCAAAAAGAGGAGGATTGGCAGCAGACGTTAGCTCAGGGCTAATCTTCCTCAAAAAAAAAAAAAAAAAAACCACTACGACGGCTAAATCAAAAATACAGATAATAAATGTGGAAGAGAATACGGAGAAAATGAAACCCTCACACACAGCTGGCAGAAATGTAAAATGGAGCAGCTGCTTTGGAAAACTATCTGGTAGCTTCTGAAAAGATTAAGCACAGAGTTACCATATGACCCAGTAATTCTACTCCTAGGTATAGATCCAAGAGAATTAAAAATGTACATCCACAAAAAAAGTCTATATAAATGTTCATAGCAGTATTATTTAATAGCAAAAAAGTGAAAACAATCTAAATGTCTGTCAACTGACAAAGAAATGAAATGTGGTACATCCATATATTCGAGTATTATTTGGCAGTAAAAAAGAATGAAGTACTGGGGCTGGCCCCGTGGCCGAGTGGTTAAGTTCGCGCGCTCCACTGCAGGTGGCCCAGTGTTTCGTTAGTTCGAATCCTGGGCGCGGACATGGCACTGCTCATCAGACCACACTGAGGCAGCGTCCCACATGCCACAACTAGAAGAACCCACAACGAAGAATACACAACTATGTACCGGGGGGCTTTGGGGAGAAAAAGGAAAAAATAAAATCTTAAAAAAAAAAAAAAAGAATGAAGTACTGATACATGCTACAACATGGATGAACCCCGCAAACATTACACTAAATGAAAGGAGGCAGTCACAAAAAGCATATATTACATGATTCCATTTATACGAAATGCCCAGAATAGACAAATCTATAGAGCAGAAGATTGGTATTAATTTTGCACAACTCTGGGAATATAGTAGAAATCACTGAATTATAACTAAAGAAAAATAACTATGTCTCAAGATTGGTAGCCTAGGGTTGTAACGCCAATAAACACAAATGTCCAAGAAGAAATAAGGAAAGCAAAAAGTTCTAAAATGCAAGAGGAAGATGACAAAACCCCTGGACGCCGTATACAGTCCCGTGTGAAAAATCTGAGAATCATTTGTGCCCTCAGAGATCCTAGAGAGTATCCCTCTTTTCAGAAAAAAATTCTCTGATTATATCTTTTCATGCTTCTTTCACAGCCAGAAAGCTCAAAGTCCAATCTGAAGCTAACTGTTTCAATTCTGGAAACTTTTTCTTATTTATGTAGCTTTTAACTTGTTTGTCAGACATCTTCCTGCAAAAAGAACTTAAAGCTGCTCAGAAGAATACACAGAACAAAAGACACGAGAATTTAAAAGTCAAAAGCAACAATCAAAACACACACTATTTACAGGTGGGCTTCAAATTTAATTTTAAGCTTTCTCGTAGCCAACCAAAATAAGAAAACCAATCAGTTTATTAATTCACGGTGTGTTTAAATAAGATAAAAACCAACTGCTCAGGAGAATCACAACTAATCCTAAGACTGTAAAGGAAATTTTCCTGAGGATATCCATAAAGAATATCCTATAGAAAAAACCCTCCTTTAGACAGAAAGAGGAGAATCCCTTGGTTTGCTTCTTAAAGGACAATTAAATAAAGAAATTCAATAGGGGGTCAAAATAATCCCCTCATTCAATCCAGGGCTGTAAGATGGGTAAAGCATACACCCTTCAGCTAGCCCCTACATAAATAACCCTTTACGACTGAATTCTCTTCAATACAGGATGACAATGAACCCCAGGCAGTGAGTCTAACAGATCTGTACATTTATCTTAACCTTTTCCAGGTTTCTGATGGCCTACATCTATATTTTTAGTATCATATGTTATTGTTATAAGCTACTTTCAAATCTCTGTAGACAAACATACTTAAAATAATTGATGTTATGAACAAGCAACTATTAAAAACTTATTTCCTGGCAAAGGTAGTTCAACTTAAGCAAATACATCCCTTGGCTAGGAAACACGACACCAATATCTATTTTTATTGGCAACACTTTCATCCTGAACAACCTTGGGCAAGTTACTGTGCCAAATTTTGCTCTATCTAAAATAGGACTGGATCATTATGCTCTACTACAAACTGATGCTTAAGGTTAATTAAGGTACCTAATCAAACGGTTCGAGTTTTTAAAAAACCAGGTACTATAAGCATAGCCTATAATTATTCTGCCCTTAGCCTTTCCAAAAAATGCATCATTCCACAATACTTTCCAAGAGAGCTATTTTTATACTTCAAACCCATATCTGTGTATGATACTCATCTTCAGTCAATATAATATTCCTTTTTTAAAAAAGGAATCATCAACTGTTACATAAAAATATTATAGGAAGACATCGAGATGCTTCAAATTTAACATACTTTCAACTAACGTGTACCTAAATATTTACTACCACACACTTATAAAACATGATCATTACCATCAGCTGTGGTTGCTTTTTGGTGAGGCATCAGCATGGCAGCAAATTCTTGAAGTTGATTTCCTCTGATGATCCTATCTAGGTACATTTTCTCTAGGATCCCATAAGCAGCAAGTTGCTGGCACCTTTCATCCTTAAAAAGAGTAGCTAGCATCCGAGAACGCTGCTGTCCTAAGGGAAACAAATGAACATCAAATATTCTCACCATCTATGTCTTCAATGAAAAATATTGCATGACCTATTTTTTGCCTACTAAAATATACAGTGGAGTCTCATTATTTGCAGTAGTTACATTCTAAAAAGTTGCTGCCACCACTGAATCAGGGACTACTTAACTGCTGCCCTAGTGGGAACACAGGACTGGGTTCCTGCGAGCCTCCGGTCACAACATGTTTGTCAGCTGATCAATATGTAACTTTGTTCATGTGTGTTTTTGTTTAAAGGCACCTTATTTAATATATATTGAAGATTTATTAATATTGAACTCACAGAAAACATGCCTGAGTTAAGCTTATCTAACACACGTGTTTTCTCCATAAGGCACATCACAGACTTCCTATGCATAAGAACCAAGAGAGCACTTCAGGACTATGCTTAGGGGCCATTTTTAACAGCGAAATCAACCACAAAAAGCACAAAATGTGAAACCCATGGTGTTAAATTGACCACCGAAAGGACACTTGTTTATAGTATGAGAGCTGAAACAAGAAGGCAGAGGGTTACCTTGTTCAACCTCAGCTGGAAACATAAGTCAGGGGACTCCAATTCTTTGCTGCTCTGTGTAAGTCTGCAAATGACTGTGAAAGCACGAGTACTGATTTTGGAGTTAGCAAGTAGGCAAATGCACAGATATGGAATCTACAAATAATGACGATCAACTGTATATTCATAGGTGAAGAATATGGTTTACACCAAAATGTTATGAGTGATTCCAATTATAGGTATTATTTTCTTCTTCTTGTTTATTTGTATTTCAATAAATGAACATGCAGTCCCTTGGTAATAATAAAAAAAAAAATTATAAAAGATGGGGTCAGCCTGGTGGTGTAGTGGTTAAGTTCATGCACTCCACTTTGGCAGCCCAGGGCTCGCGGGTTTGGATCCCAAGCGCAGACCTAGCACTGCTCATCAGGCCATGCTGTAGTGGCATCCCACATACAAAATAGGGGAGGAGTCTCACAGGTGTTAGCTCAGGAACAATCCCCTTCAAGCAAAAAGAGGAGGATTGGCAAGAGATGTTAGTGGAGGGCCAATCTTCCTCACGAAAAAGAAAAATTATAGAAGATGAACAAATATTTCTCAGATTGGAAACAATATTCATAGTTTCAATTTATACTTTCAAGGATCTTTAAATGGTGAAAAATTACATGACAATTGATGACATTACAGAAACCAAACTAATGGCAATAATTCTATAAACAAACTTTTTCTTTTTCTTTTTTTTTTTTTGAGGAAGATTAGCCCTGAGCTAACATCTGCTGCCAATCCTCCTCTTTTTGCTGAGGGAGACTGGCCCTGAGCTAACATCCATGCCCATCTTCCTCTACTTTATATGTGGGACGCCTACCACAGCATGGCTTGCCTTGCAGTGCCATGTCCACACCCAGGATATGAACTGGTGAACCCCGGGCCACTGAGGCAGAATGTGCGAACTTAACTGCTGCACCACCGGGCCCAGCCCTGAACAACCTTTTTCTATTTAAATATTTTCTAGCTCTATATACAGTAAGAGCCTAACCACAATGACACCCAGAAGTAATGAGCACACCTAGCATCCCAATCTTGGTATCTTCATTAAAAGGAACTAGGGATCCTTGAAAAATAGCTGATTTCAAGTCTGGGGCAGGAGAAATACAAAATGAGTCTAAGGCATCTTTTATGCTACAATGTAGGCAACCATTCAAAAAATGAGGCCATGTCAAAAAGACATGATCTGGTCATATTTGGAACTTGAGCATCAAATTAATTATAAATATAATTTACTATAACACACGGAATAAATAAAAAATGAGTCAAATATACAAGAATGTTCATAGCAGTACTATTCCTAATGTTCATTTGTCACAATTCATCAAACTGTACACTTTTTTTTTTAAGTGAAGAAGATTGGCCCTGAGCTAACATCTGTTGCCAATTGTCCTCCTTTTGCTTGAGGAAGATTGTCCCTGAGCTAACATCTGTGTCAGTCTTCCTCTATTTTGTATGTGGGATGCCGCCACATCATGGCTTGATGAGTAGCGTGTAGGTCTGCACCCAGGATCCGAAGCCACAAACCCTGGGCTGCCAAAGTGGAGCATGCCAACTTAACCGCTATGCCACTGGGCCAGCCCCAAGCTGTACACTTTTCTGTGTGTATATTATACACACAGAAAAATAAGCAGAAAAAAAGTCCTTAATGATACTAAAAGAAGAAAGAAAATCAAAAGGAAAGTTCTTACAGAAGAATAGCAGCTAACAAATGCAGAAGAATAGAATTAGCAGTAAATCACATTTTTCAGCACACAATATAATGAATGATCCAAGCAAGGATTATTAATAGATACTAAATTATTGAAAGGTAGTTGGGGAACAGGATTTTTTAGAGTTGTCAAAGCAGCATCCCATAAATGATTTCCAAAATGCAAAGAGGAAAATATACCTTTACAATGGAATCTCTACCTTAACTACATGACCAAATTTGCATCAATAATGGTGGGACAACGTGACATCACGTGCCCTCTGATGGGATGCAACAGCAAGCATACTACACAGCGTCACTATGAGGAATTCTTGCTAGAAAAGTTTTAACCTGAAGTTAATCTAACGTTTGGCTAACTTCCAGTTTACAGGAAATACACAGGATTAGGAATAAGTAAACAATATATATCAGACAAATCTAGAATGAAGGACTTCTACAAAGCAACTTCCTTGAACTCTTCAAAAAGTCAGTATTTTTTAAGTGAGGAAACTATACAATGTTATATGTCAACTATATCTCAATAAAGATGGAGGAAAAAAGCGAGGAAACTATTCTAGACTAAAAGATTCTAAAGAGACATAATCACCACATGCCACATATGAACTTTTCCTTGTTCAGGGGAAAAAGGCAAGTATAAAAGATATTCCTGAGACAACTGAAGCAATGATAACAGGGACCAGATGCTAGCTTCTATAGCAAAATCACTTGTTAAATTCTTTTAGGGATGATAATGGTATTGCAAGTACAGAGAAAAATGTTCCTATTCTTAGGAGATGCATGATGATATATAAAGAAGGAGTGTCATGATGGCCTACAACTTACTTTGAAACGATACATCAAAAAACGTGTGCATGTGCATGTGTATAAACGAGAGAGAGAGCAACTATGACAAAATGTCAGGAAAATTTAGAAAAAGAATAATGAAAGGAGAGAAGCTCTGCTAGATAATAAAACATACTATAAAGCTACAATAATTCAAAGAGCATAGTACTAGTATATTCATAAATAGACTAATTAATGGGAGAGAATATTATGTCCAGAAATCTTACTATAACGCATTTCAAATCAATAGGGAAAAAAAGATGTATTATTCAATAAAGGATGATAGGTCCAATGCCTAGCCATGAAGAAAAAAAAACCTTAATTCCCTATCTCATTCCTTACACTAAAATAAATCCAAATAGATTAAAATTTACAGGTAAATTCAAGAAGCAGGTAAACTAATCTATACTAACGATTACTCTCGGAGAGTTGGGGGCTGGAGGTAGTAACTAGGAGGAAGCAGGAAGGTACTAAATGAAACCCTAAAGCAGCAGTTCTCAAAGGGGGTCCCCAAGGCCTTTTCAACAGATCACTGATGTGAACACCATTTTCTTTTTAAAAGAACAAAGACATCCTTTGCTTTTTTCACTGTGTTGACATTTGCACTAGTGGTGCAAAAGCAATGGTGGCTAAAACTACTGGTACCACAACACAAATCAAGGCAGTGGCACCAAATGTATTGTGTCACACACAGTCAAAACAAAAAATGGTGGTTTCACTTAAGAATGTCCCTGCAGCAGTAAAAATTATTTGTTAAATCTTGACACTTGAGAATACATCTTTTTAATATTTTGTGTGACAAAGTGGGAAATGCACATAAAGCACTTCTGCTGCAAATCGAAGAGCAATGGTTGTCCCAAGGAAACAGTGCAAGCTGAACCAGTGTTTCTTTTCCATAGAACACCAATTACTTGAAATAACAACTGACAAATTATGGTTTTTCAGACTTGTGTATCTGGCAGACATTTTCTTAAAAATTAACAAAGTGAGTCTGTCTCCACCAACCAAGAATATTTGTTGCCCCTGATAAAATTAAAGTTTTCAAGAAAAAATAATTTTTGGAAAACTTGGATCTGCCACCATGAGCCTGACAGCTTTCTAATACTTAAAGCTTTTTTTTTAATGAGCTCAGTGGTACTATATTCAAATGTAATTTTTCTATATAATAAAGGATATCACTATGTGGAAGCTCTGTCTAACTTAGCCAACCAGTGTTTTCCAAATAACCAATACATGATAGTACAAAATCTTGCACTGGCAAAAGATCCATTTAAAGCGCAAGAGAGACCAAGACTTTAACATAACAGAGTGCAAAAAGCTCACTGATATGGTTTCAGACGTCACATCACACCTAACGCATAAAAAATTATACCACTTGTCAAGTTTAGTATAGTATCAAAGAACAATATCCATAAAAATCTGAAAAAGCCATTAAATATGCCTCCCTTTTCTACTACACATCTGTGTGAGGCTGGATTTTCTTCACATACTTCCACTAAACAATATCACAAAATAGACTGAATACAGAAGTACTTTTAAGAATTCAGCTTTTGTCTATTAAGCTAGACATTAAAAGGATTTGAAAAAATGTAAAAATCCCATTCTCCTAACTTTTTTTGCTTTGGAAAATATAGTTCTTTTCACAAAAATATGTCCTTTATGTTTATATGTAATGGATCAATTATTGTTACTTTTAAATGAATTAACATTTTTAAACTTTCTCATTTCAATTTCTAATACAGTAATCAATAGATATAACCTACATAAACAACAGCTCTCTAGGGTTCTCAACTTCTCAGAGTAAAGGGGTCCTGAGACCAATGGATCTGAGAACCTAAAGCCTAAAGTACTGGAGGAAAACACGGGAGAGAATTTATATAATTTCAGAATAGGGAAGGCCTTTCTAAGCAAGTCAACAAAACCCAGAAGCTAAAAAAAGAAAAGATTAATACATTGAACTTTATAAAAACTAAAAGTTTTTACATGGCAAAAATGTCATAAGCAAAGCCAAAAAGAGATGAAAATTGGCAAAAAAAAAAAAAAAGGTTAATTTTCTTATATACATAAAGAACTTTTATAAGTCACCAAGAAAAGGACAAAAACTCAAAAAATGGCTAATGGACATAAACAAATAATTCACTCAAAAAAAATACATGTTTTTCAACCATTTTTTTAACATGAAAAGATGCTAAAGAGCATTCATAATAAATGAAATTAAAATTAAAACTAGAATAAGATACTATTTTTCATCTACCACATTAGCAAAGATTACAAATTGGTAATATATATGTGTGTGAGCAATCAGGTACACAGGACGTTGTTGTTTGGAGTGTAACATTAAAGAGCAAAGTATAATTTCTATCAAAAGTTTAAATGTATGTACCCCTGGACCAAAGCATTTAACCTATGCATAAATTCAAATATGTGCATAATCACTACAGCATTGTTTGTAATTAACTAAATAAAATATGATAAAGCCAAGCAATAGAAGATACAAAAGAATAGGCTGTACGTATTTACATATAAAGACCACCAAGACACACAGCTACATGAAAAAAGCAAATTGCAAAAGTGTGTCTATCATGCTATCATTTGTGTGTAACAAAAGGGGATACAGATACATACACACTTTTCTATTGAAGGAAATACAAGAAAGCCCTAACAGTTCTTTAGAACAGGAAGCACTATCACGTTTATATAATGCCTTTTCAGTAACAAAAATAAAATAAATAAGATCACTGCTTCATAAAGAATGAATTCTGCAGAGTGAAAATGTCATTAGGCTCTCAATGAAACACAGTTTAAGAATAAACATTCTAAAATGATTTAGAAAAGCCATGGTTTAGAACTATCAGCATTTCTTCTCAATGTCCTTTCTGCTTTATAAGTTTACATGCTATAACTTAGTAAAAAGAACAAATAATAGTTTATTTTTTATATTTAGTGAAGGATAAATGCCAGGTCTAAAACTGAGGTTTGAAAGGTAAAAAAAAATCCCAAAAGCAGTACATTAATTATCTTATCACCGATCTCTAGATTTTAATTTTTGTTTCCCTCTATGTAGTTCTCACTTAATTTGATATCCACTTGTTCAGTGATATTTTAGGAGAACTAAACTTCATATTATTTCTCTTAACTATTCCTAATACATGTTGGTAATAAACTAATACATGTATATTTAAATTTTTTTAAATTAGCAATTTTATTGCTGTTTTTGTGTTTAAATGTTTAAACTAAACCTACCCTAACTGCATCAATAAGACATCCACTTGAAGAATAGTTCCTTGCTAAATCCTCCAAGAGTAACGAACCTGAAATTATTAAGCAAAGTTAACTGACTGTTCATTAAAGCATAAATGATGAGTTTACCTGCTGATGCTAAGATGGTACAGTGCAAAGCATGTTTTAAGGCCTCTAGTCTTTCACTTTCGTGCACTATTGTCTTGTAAGAGAGCTCATTGTACCTTTGTGCAGCTTCAATGAATTTTCTTCTGTAATCAAGAACACGTGCATAGCATACCTATAGAGGGAAAATGCTTTAATGAGGGGGGGAAATTAAAAAGCAAAAGCAAAAAATAAAAAAGAGAGAGAGAGAATTTCTAATACATAATAGCATTTATCAGATGTTCCGGAGCATCTTAGTATAGCAGGATTCTCCAATACAAAATTAATTCCAAATCAGCTCATCTGTTACCTTATAATGTATCTGTAACTGTTCGTTGGTTGATTCATTCTGAAGCAATGATGCTCGATTTATGTAAGCCTCTGCCTGGACGGGATCATCATCCTCCAGATATAGCCTAGCAATCTTCAGGTATGTCTCCAGTTTATAATCTACATTGTACTGTCTAGGACATAACAGAAAACCACAGAAGGACAAATATTTTATCAAGAAAATTTTTAGGCATGGTAGAAAATAATTTATATATATATAATTATACATTTTTCCTTATATATTTTGTTAACAGAATCAAAATTTTTACTGCATTACATTATAGAAAAGTTACAAAACATTTCTAAGTAAGTTTTATTGAATTTTTATTTTTATCATTGTTGTCATATTACATTTTAGCTTTTTTTTTTTTTAAAGCTTGGCATCTGAGCTAACAACTTTTGCCATTTTTTTTCTTCTTTTTCTCCCCAAATTCCCCCAGTACATAGTTGCATATTTTAGTTGTGTGTCCTTCTAGTTGTGGCATGTGGGACGCTGCCTCAGCATGGCCTGAAGAGCAGTGCCATGTCGGCGCCCAGGATCGGAACCGGTGAAACCCTGGTCTGCCTAAGTAGAGAGCACGAACTTAACCACTCGGCCACGGGGCTGGTCCCTACATTTTAGTTTCTTCTAATCCTCAAATCATCTCACAAGTCAAAGATCTTAAAAAGAAAAAATGCCCAGTTCAGGAGTACGTCATATACTACTGGTAGGACTATAAATGAATACAACCACCCTGGAAAACAATTTGCCAATATTCTCTCCAACAACCCTTTGAATTCTTTAAAATGCATCTACTCTTTATCCACTATACTCTCCCTCTAGAAAATAAATCCTAAGAAAATAATCAAGGATGTGCACACATATGTATGTACAAGGAGGATATTCATTTGCAAAGTTAATCATAAATATCTAAAATAGGAAGAAAATGAAAATCACCTAATATTTATGGTAATCAATTAAGTTGTGGTACATAAATATACAGTTATTATAATCATTAATATGTGATAATAGTCATCACGTATTTTTGCTAAGTGAGAAAACTGTATAAAACTATGTGAAACACCATTAAAATGTATTTCTATACATATATACCAAGATAGCAATCATCTCTGGGTGGTGAGATTACAGGTGGTTTTCATTTTCTTCTTTATCCCAGGGGTCACATTTTATGCAAGAAATATATAACTGAAGACCCCACATAACTCAAAACTAAAAGAATTCAAGATTAGTCCTCACAAAAAAAATCTTTTCTATTTACCAGCAAAAGTGGTGCCACCATGTGGCAAGAACAGAGTTTACAATTCTCACTTGGCCTCACCTTTGAAATTATTTCTTCACTTTTAAATTTTTTATACTAATTCAATTTTTTCCATGAGCTATATTTTATTAATATTTTGCACTATATTATTTCCATTCACAACTCAAATTTACATGAACTGCTATAAACAGGACTATACTTTCAAATTTTATGATGTGCTTATTGTATCTATTACTTTCATAATCAGACTGAAATCGTTTTTTAAAGAAAAAAGTCCTAATTATTTATCCAAACTCTATTTTTAATCACTTTAACTTGTGTAGGAAACCACTAAAATTTTCAGTTCTTTGGTATCCTCACAAAGCTAATGCTAGAGTACTATCAAAATAATAATTCCCATCACCGCAAAGAACAATATCTAATTTTACATTTATTTCAAATACCAGTGAATGTAAATCAATTGCTCTGTGCAAGGGAGAAAATGCTCCAGACAGAACAAGACCAAAGCAATCAAGAAAGCCCAGCCTTTTCAAACTATCAGGAAAAAAAAATTAACAAGAGGGTCTTGGACAGCAAAATTCAATACCTACATAAGAAGGCTTTTGTATAAACTGGCTGCTTTTTCAAGGAGTATCACTGCGTAACAATTTAATAAGTAATGCCTAAGAAGCAAGATGCCTGAAGTAGTGTCTGCCTCATCACCACAAATACTAACGAAGACAAAAAAGAATTCCTCGTTCATCTGGTCAAAGAGTAGAGAAGCAGCTGAAATTATTTTTAAGTCATTCACAATTGGTATTTTTAAACTTGCCAAGTGAAAGGGCAAGTGTGTTTAATAATATAACCAAGATTCTCACATCTTTCATCCTTGTACAATATACTTTGCAGGAATGTTTCAAAGAACTATAAATGTTTTTAAAAATACATATAAAAAGGTAAGACTGGTTGAATAAACTATCATCTTAATCTTTTGTTTTCCCATCTCACTTTCTCTAGTATCCCAAACCCAGCCATCCATTGAACCCACTGTGACCTCCAAACCACTGATCGTGTTACACTGTTACTTTTTCCCCTTAAGGGCCTCACTTCCCTCCATACCCAGCTTAACTCCTATGGTCAGTCACTATAATCACTGAATTGCATATACACTCATACTCCTCGTCCCTCTCTTGCTGTCATACTTGGGCAAAATCATAACTCTGTTTAAACCCAACAGTTTGTCCACTCCTTTCCCACATCCATGAACTCTGATGGAAAAAAACACCCAACCAATCTGACTGATCTCATTTTAATCACCATGACCTTTGAATGAGCCCTTAATGCTGCCAAATATTCTATACAATCCTAGTTCATTCACTGTCTTACTCTCCTAGAGAATTTCTTCTCATATTCCTGTCTCTCCTCAACCTCACAACTCCCACTCCCATCCACACTTCCAGCTGAAGACTCTGATTCTGACTTCACTAAGAATACTGAAGTAATCAAAGAGTACGTGCCCAAACTCCATCACCACGTCACTAATGTCTGCACCCACATAATCTGTGTTCCTGGCTGTTAACATAGGTCACTGGGGCCATTCTGTCCAACAGGGAACACGTGGCACTGTCTACAGATATTTTTGATTGTCATAAGTAGGGGTGGTGATGCTATTGGCATCTAGTAAGCAGAGGCCTGGGCTGCTGCTCAACAACTTGCAATATACAAATAGCTCCCACAACAAAGAATTATCCAGTGTAAAATGCCAACAGTGCCAAGGTTGAGAAACTCTAAGCCTCTATCTAAAGCCTATCCCTCCACTAGATTCCTTCCCTCTTGTCTACTCCTGCAAGAATGCTCTCGCCTACCCTCTTACATCAAAGTTTTACTTTCCACTGAATCATAAAAGAAAAAATAATCTCTTAACCTAACCTCTGCTGTCATCTTCCACCCTATTTCTCTGGTCCCTTTTGTGAAAACTTCTCCAAAGAGCTGCCCATACTTAACCATCTCCAATTCCTCTCTTCCCACTCTCTCTCAAACTAGTGCAATCAAGCTTTCACTCCCACCATTTCACCAAAACAGCTTTTGTCAAGGTCCCCAATGACCCCCACTATTAACTCCAAAGGTTAACCCTCACTCCTCATCTTATCTGACCTATCAACACCATGGCTGATCACTCGCTTCTTCTTGATACATTTTCCTCCTTTGGCTCTAGGACATCACACTCCACATTCTCCTGGTTTTCTTCTTACCTGAATGGATAATCCTTCTCACTTGCTGTATCTTCCTCCTGCCCCTGAGCTCTTAAGTTGGAATGTTCTGGTCTCAGTACTTAGTCCTCTTCTCTATCTATATTCCCTCCCTTGGAAATCTCATCCAATCTAATGGCTTTAAGTTATACATCAATGACTCCCAAATGTAGATCTCTAGCCCAGACCTCTCTCCTAAACTCTTGACTAATAAATTCAACTCCCTACTAGATATGTCCACTTGGTTATCACATGTCTGAAATGGAACTCTTCACCTTCCCTCAAAACTTATTTTTCACCAGTAGATAGCAACTCTATCTTTCTAGTTATTCAGACCAAAAATCAGGACTCATCTTGGCTCTTTTTATCAAATTCCATATCCAAGCTGTCAGGAAATCCCTAGCTCTACCTTAAAAACACATCCAGAGGGGCTGGCCCCGTGGCCGAGTGGTTAAGTTTGCGCGCTCCACTGCAGGCGGCCCAGTGTTTCGTTGGTTCGAATCCTGGGCGCGGACATGACACTGTTCATCAAACCACGCTGAGGCGGCGTCCCACATACCACAACTAGAAGGACCCACAACGAAGAATATACAACTATGTACCGGGGGGGCTTGGGGGAGAAAAAGGAAAAAAATAAAATCTTTAAAAAAAAAAAAAAAAAAACACATCCAGAATCTGACATTTCTCACAATCTCCATGTCACCTGCAATAGTATGTAAGCCTCTTAACTAATGTCCCTACTTCTATCATAACATGTTTATTCTCAACCCAGTAGTCAGAATGATTCTTTAAAATATAAATCAGATCTTGTTAGTCTTCTGTACAAAACCCTCCAATGGCTCCCCCTCATTTCACTTAGAGAAAAGCCAAAGGCCTTACGATGGCTTACAAAACCCCACATAATCTGGCCTCCAGTACTCTCTGATCTCCTCCTCTGTCTCTCTCCCCTTCACTCACTGCACTCCACCCACACCGGTCTCCTTGCTCTTCTTAAAGCGCTCCACGCACGCTGACATCTTAGGGCTTTTGCACTAGCCATCTTCTCTAAGAGGATCTACTGCTACTCTTCCCTCCGATAGCTCAGCGCCACTCTCTCACCTTCTTCAAGTGTGTGAGAAGGTGATAAAGGGACCACCCTAGCACTCCAATCCCCCTACTTAATGATACGAGTCCTCCGCTTTGCCCCTTACTTTTCTTTTCTTCATAGTGCTTCTCACCTTCTAATATCCTACAAAATTTTTCACTTATTAAATTGTTTATTGTTTCCTGCACTAGAATATAAGAAAAAACATAAGTGAACAATTATATATTTCCATCCAATATCCACTATTTACTATACTTTTGTCCTGTTTCCAAAGGAATTCCCACCAACACTTGGGCTGCATTTCTCCAGTCTTCTTCTTTCTCATATATAGATGCAAGATGCTGTCTTATGGAAGCAACCTGGAACAGTAGGTATACATGTTAAATTATTTCAACTGACATTAGTCAATAATTAAAATAAACAGCTAAGTTTAACTATTATGACAATGCTCTCATCCAACATATTAAGATGGTAACTAAATAGTAAAAGTTTATCAAGACCACCCAAATTTTTCTATGAATTTTACATTCGTAGAATATTAAAATAGTGAACTGAAATAATACATTTCTGCAATGTGGATTATGGTAATAATTTAAATAGTAAGTTTTGCTTTTATATTACTGCATATATAACGCTGGAGTTTTCCTAAGTTTTCTGCATAACTAACAATTTTACTGATTTTAGAAAGTTCTCTTTAAAATAGAATAACATTTGGTTCATAAAATCAAACTGTAATATATGAGCAAATGTCAGCTGGAGTTACAACATCCTAACACTTATTTGATTTTACATTGTAAAAAGCTGTTTGGCACACTGTTGTAGCAAAAATGAAATTGAACGATTATTTCCTTTAAAAATTTAATGATATCTCTCAAAATAATTGCTATTATCTCAAGTTCAAAAATCACTGCTTTAGATTTTTACCTGCTCCTCAAATGAAATGACTCTAGGCTGGATCTTCTCCAAGGTGAAATGATAGATTTCTTTGGCTGTGCTATCAGGCAGGTTAGGCAGATGTGTGCAGAAATCAGTCAGCAACTGTCGAGAGATCACGAGGCTGACATTCTCATTTACCACTTGTCAAAAAAAAAAGAGATAAGAACACATGAATAATTTATAAATTTTTCATTAAGTAATCAATCTTTACCTAAAATTAATATTAAAAACAATATATGTTAGTGCAACCTTCAATGCATCATTCAGGGATTTCCACACCCCTATCACCTTATATTACAGAATAAATTTTCCTTATGCTGAATTATTTGATGACTACACCAAAACAGCAAAAATATCATAACTTTTCTAAGAAACAGAAATGGTTAGGGCTGGCCCGGTGACACAGCAGTTAAGTTCACACATTCTGCTTCGGCGGCCTGGGGTTCGCCAGTTCAGATCCCGAGTGCGGACATGGCACCACTTGGCATGCCATGCTGTGATAGGCGTCCCACATAGAAAGTAGAGGAAGATGGGCATGGATGTTAGCTCAGGGCCAGGCTTCCTCAGCAAAAAGAGGAGGATCGGCAGCAGTTAGTTCAGGGCTAATCTTCCTCAAAAAAAAAAGGTTGGAAAAGCATTTTGTTTAACAGTTGGGAATTTTATATTCTTCCTTTGTCTTATTTTTCTACAAAATGAAGACACAGAAACACCTATATTTTTATTTATTTACTTATATCCCACCTAGCTACAAAAAGGAGTTAAAGAAGAAAACAGTGAAATACTTTTCATGAAATTTAAATCAAGTAGTGATAGTTACTGCCACTTGTACTTTCCCAATGAAAACAACAAATAAGAACTTAAGTCAGCACTGGATGTATTGACCTTTTTTTTTTTTTTAAGGAAGATTAGCCCTGAGCTAACATCTGCTGCCAATCCTCCTCTTTTTGCTGAGGAACATGGGCCCTGAGCTAACATCCGTGCGCATCTTGCTCCACTTTACGTGTGGGACGCCTGCCACAGCATGGCTTGCCAAGCAGTGCTATGTTCACACCTGGGATCCAAACCAGTGAACCCCAGGCCGCCAAAGTGGAACATGCGAACTTAACCGCTGCACCACCAGGCTGACCCCTGTATTGACATATTTTATGACATTATTTATAAATATTTATGGGTATTATATGTGATTAAGGAGGAAAGCTCTGGAATCACTGCTTCCACGACTCCTGATTAAACACCCTCAGACAAGAAACTTCTCTGAGCTTGTTTCCTCATCTGTAAAATGTGGATAAGGCTGTTGTGAAGCTTAAATGCCATACATATAAAGCACTCTAAATAGTAGCTGGCACACAGCACTCAATGAATGTTAGTTATTGTCATCACTATTATTACAGTTCAAGAAATGCATTATGCTGGTGAACCACTGCTTAGATAAATTAAGTCTTAAATCAGCAGTTACTGTGAAAATAAATGATGGTTCAAAAAACATTCGGTTGATATAACAACTCAACAACAACAAAACAAATCACATGATCAAAAAATGGGCAGAGGCAAGACATGGAAGCAACCTAAGTGCCCATCATCTGATGATTGAATAAAGACAATATGGTATATATACACAATGGAATACTACTCAGCCATAAAAAAGGATAAAATTGTCCCATTCACAACAACATGGATGGACCTTGACGGTATTATGTTAAGTGAAATAAGCCAGATAGAGAAAGATGAACTCTGTATGACTCCACTCATAGGTGGAAGTTAACATATAGACAAAGAGACTGACTGGTGGTTACCAGGGGAAAGGGGGGGTGGGGGGAGGGCACAATGGGTGAAGTGGTGCATCTACAACATGACTAACAAGAATGTACAACTGAAATTTCACAAGGTTGTAAACTATCATAATCTTAATAAAAAGTTAAAAAAAAATGGGCAGAGGATATAAACAGAAACTTTTCAAAAGAAGATATACAAATGGCCAACAGGCGCATGAAAAGATGTTCAACATCACTAATCATCAGGGAAATGCAAATCAAAACTACAATGAGATATCACCTTACATCTGTTAGAATGGCTATAATTACCAACACAAACAACAACAAATGCAGGAGGATGTGGAGAAAAGGGAACCCTCGTTCACTGCTGGTGGGAATGTAACCTGGTGCAGCCACTATGGAAAACAGTATGGAGATTTCTCAAAAAGTTAAAAATAGAAATATCATATGATTCAGCTATCCCACTACTAGGTATTTATCCAAAGAACTTGAAATCAACAATTCAAAGAGACTTATGCACCCCTATGTTCACTGCAGCATTATTCACTATAGCCAAGATGTGGAAGCAACCCAAGTGCCCACTGACTGATGAATAGATAAAGAAGATGTGGTATACATATACAATGGAATACTACTTGGCCATAAAAAAAGAAGATCGTCCTATCTGCAACAACATGGATGGACCTTGAGGATATTATGTTAAGCGAAACAGCCAGAGAGAGAAAGATAAACACTGTATGATTTCACTCATACATGAAAATAAACAAACACACGGACAAAGAGAATGGATTAGTGGTTACCAGAGGGGAAGGGTGTTGGGGTGGGCATAAGGTGACTGACAAATAATAATGTATAACTGAAATTTCACAATGTTATAAACTATTATGACCTCAATAAAATAAAAAATTAAAATTAAAAAAATTAGACAATACACACGCATTTCAAAAAAGTTAGAATTCAAAGTTTATATTAAAGATCCAAGTTTATAAAAAGTACTGTTCTTTTGCTACTACATGGCAATGCTCTCAATAAAGACATTTCTAAGGTTTTCTGAAACCATGGCCAGTTTGTCTCACATTGCAGGCCCCAATTTTTTGAGGCAGTAACTTACAGGTCTTGTAACTAATCAGTTTATAGCACATTCATTGGAATTCATTATTGAATAATACTGGATGCAATTGGTAAAACAGGTTCATCACAAATGCCATTAGCACCTATAACTGTTAGAAAGAAATTACGACCCAAACTAGCACTTCTCAGGGAAATATAAGTAACAAGGACTATAAATCCGAAAACTTAGTTTCTAGTCTGGGCTCTGCCTCTGACTAACTGAATCTAGTCAAAAAAAAAAAAAACTTACTTAATTCTGAGACTCATTTTACAATATATTATACAGGAATATCTATACCTACATTCTCTAGTCACAGGGGTATTAAAAGGGGTATCCTGTGTGATGGATAATGTGTGCGAAAGCACCCTGTAAAGTGTAAAGCACTACCAAGTATCATTAATATTAACTCAGTATAAATTCCAGCCTGAATTTTGAGTAATTTCCAAGATAACTGGATATGTTTGAAGTTAGGGAGTGAGGAAGCCTGTCTTGAAGAAGGGAAATTTCTAATTCCCATTCAAAAGGAGTGTTCTTAACATTAATAACGGCTAACACTTGTACAGCACTTATTATAGGCCAGGTACTATTCTAAGCTCTTTATTATGTATATTAACTCATTTACTCTCCCAACAATTCTACAGGGTAGGTATCATATCCTCATCTTACAGACAAGGAAAAGGAGGCACAAGGAGGTTAAATAAGTTATCCAAGATGACACAGCTAATAAGCCAGACCAGGATTCAAATCCAGACTATTCTCTTTATCATTATGCTACATTGTCTCGCATCGGTTACTGTATCAATGACTACACAAAAGCTTAATTGGGAATGTAACTCTGAATGTAATGAAGACAATTCATGGAAAAAAACTAAGTTGTAAATAGTTTAAATTCTAAAATCAATCAATCTCAATGCATATTGATTTAATTTCAATGCAAATTATATTGATAATTTGATATAAAACAAGGCTAGAGCAAGCTTTAAAGTCCTAAAACTCAGTAATACAAGGCAAACATGCAATGTTCATTCCACTTACTTGCTTCCACAAAAGCTTTCAAAGCTTCTAGTTGTTCTGCCCCAGATAACTGAATGGCTTTTTCCAGGATCTGGCGATACCTAAAACAATATCAAACAAAAATAACGTTCAGAGGGCACTATCTCTTCTAATGCTAACTTTGATGTTATTCATTTCTATTTACCCTGGTTCCTCTCATGGGGCTCTAGTTTGTGGTTTTCTTTACAGCACACCACAGACTTTTTTTTTTTAAGTTTCTAGTCCATCACAAGAAAGACGAAATCTCTAATTCTAAGGTGCCACTTTTAGTTCTCCTTACAGTATAACATAATTTTTAAAAAGTTTTCAAGTCCATCACAAAAAACAGTGCATCTATAACTCTAAGTTACTGGATCTAAGCTGCAATTTTTTTCTTGAAAGTTTTAGTTTTGAATTTAAACTAAAAAGTCAATTTCCTTTCAAACAGCTTAAAAGATAAGCTACATTTTCTTATTTTCTTTAACTATATATTACATAGACACACAAGAACGTTATTGGAGGTGACCCAAAACTCTTTCTCTTGTGAACCTAATGGATCTAGGGTCACCAACAATAGGATAATGTTGACCAGGCAATGAAACCAAATATTAGAGACTGAACATCTTAGGGTGTACAAAATAAACTCCACCAAGCCAAACTCACTGAGAGCACACTCTTTATGCAGTCAGTCAGTGCCTATTAACACTTTACTTGCATTCAGTTCCAATAACTATTCTGCCTAATATTCATGATCCCATAAGATTCAAATCAGCATTCCAAAAAGGATGAGAGAGTCGCTAAAAACAGGAACAATGACAATTATTAGGCAATGACAAATTCCTTCAAAAATCTAAACTCCCTGAGGATGGGGATTTTTGTGTGTTTTGTTCACTGCTATATACACAATGCCTAGAACAGTACTTGGCACATCATAAGCACTCAAATATTCAACAGTATTGATAACATTTTATTCATTTTATTTATTGGGATAAAATTCAGTCATCTGAAAATTCGTTTATATAGAATCTCTCTCTATACACATGCACACACACACACACACACATAATATTTTCCATATCTATATTTGTACATTTACTTTATTGCCTGGGCATGTTTTTAGTTAATATATTCAATGGTTTATTATTGCTTCTTTTTTGATTAGCTGATTTTTCATATTCAATTAAATCAAGGTTAAGCCCTCTTACTCTTATATCCCCACAGATTATTTTATACTAATAATATTATATTCAAGGATGACAATGTCTCACTTATAGAAATTTGTTCATTAATCTAACTTTTAACACACAGTTTCAAAACTTATCAATCAACTAATGTATATTGGGAACACACAAAAAAAATCTGAAAAGTCATACAAGTTTTACATTGTCTAAATTATATAACTTGCCAAAGCCTTAGAAACTGCCTACTCAAATTCTCAACTTTCATAGATCAGGAAAGTAAGACGCAAAGTGGGGCCGGACGCTGCCTTGCTCCTTCTCTAATATGTACATTCTACTACCTAAGAACAGGAACTTACTTTTTCACAATAATAATATGGAATGACTAATGAACCTATTTTAAATCAGAGATTTAAAAAGCCATTTAATACTGCCATATGAAATCATCCAAAAATGCTAATTGAGCACCTAGGCTTTTTAAGATGCTATATGAGACTCTGTGTAGGATAATAAAAAAATTGTAAATAACTTTAGTCTTTGAAGATCTTATAATATAGCTGGGAAAATAAAAATTAAAAAATATATCAAGTATTAAATTACAATAAAACAAAAACAAAAGTTACAATAAAACTGAACAATATGAGAGATACGACAAGTGAAGAGATAATATTTTAATTCAGAAGAGAGTAAAACCAAAATGGGTTAGATTAGTCAGAGAAGGCTTCATGGATGATAATAATAACTTTTTAATGAGCACTCAACATGCACTCAATGGAAGAAATGGAAAAGGTGATTGATGTGGAGAACATGACAAGCACCAAATATTTCTTCCCTAAAAAAATATTATGGAGGAAAGTAAATTTCATTAATTAAGGAACCTAACATCTACCCTATCCATCTATCATTAACAAATGTTTATTGAGTAGCTATTATCTATATAAACTTTGGTATGTCAGTTTCTGATTTCTTGGCACATGAAAGGAATCTGGAGGTAAATAAAACATATACACATGAAAATGTACCAGAGTCACTATTTAGGATCAAAATAAGTGGAATAGGTATGTATTAATAGATTTTTCACTTATAGCAATGGTGAACTAGGTGATTGGATCAACTCTATCTCAAAAAAGAGAAGATGAAAAGCTGAAAGAGGGGGCCGGCCCAGTGGCCAAGTGGCTAAGTTCACACACTCCGCTTTGGCGGCCCAGGGTTTCGCTTTATCGGATCCTGGGTGCAGACATGGCACTACTCGTCAGGCCATGCTGAGGCGGCATCCCACATGCCACAACTAGAAGGACCCACAACTAAAATACACAACTATGTACTGGAGGGATTTGGGGAGGGAAAAAAAGCAGAAAAAAAGAGATTGGCAACAGTTGTTAGCCCAGGTGCCAATCTTAAAAAAAAAAAGCTGAAAGAAATGTAAAAAAATTTTTTTAATAGCATAAGATCCTAACAAGAAAGAGAAAACAGGTGAGAATAAGAGCACAAAGAGGTGAACCATAGCTTCTGCCTGAAAGCATCTGCTGACTGTGGAAAGACAGCTGAGAGGCAGAGAGGCATTTCTGGTGGGGAGGAGTGTGTGGGCTCTATTTTGGGGAGTTCTGCCATCTGCTGGAAAAACTGAGAGGCAAGTTGCAATTTCTTGCCAACTATTAGAGTTAGAATAACAGAGATCTGAGTTCATTGCCTGCCAAAGGAGGAAACACTAGCGCTTTGGAGTAAGGAGTGGAATAAGGTTACAAATTCTATTCCAACGGTCATGTAGGTAAACCAAAAAATTCTGAAGTCTTGGGCCTAGACTGCTAGCACCCTTAGGTGCCTGGCATAAGGAAATGAACGTTCTCACTGAAAGGTAACAATATCCTAGCCCTCCAATTGTTTCTAAAAATACATTTTTAAATAATTTGCTAAAGAAATGAAGATTAAAAGGCATATGACAATATGAGCTAGAATCAAGAAAAGCAACAGATAATAGCAACAAACAGCGACTCCAGATATGAGAGTCATCGGAAAGACTGTAATACAATTCTGTTTATCATGTTTATGGAAATAAAGACAAGCTTTAACTTTCAGCAAGAAACTGATAATCATAAAGTGTCGTTTGAAAAAAGAGTCACCAAAAGCTATAAAACTACAAAATACTATAACCAAACTTAAAAATTCAATGGAGTTCTTAACAGCAGATTAGACACACTTGAAGAAATGATAAACTATAAAGCAGGTTAGAAGAACCTGTCCAGAATAAGGCATCGAAAAGGTTAAGTACAGAAAACAGGGTAAGAGAGACAGAGGTCACAGTAAGGGGGCCTAAAAGGGGTTTCACTGGAGTCCTAGAGGAGAAAACAGAACGGGACAGAGGCAACACTTAAACAGATATAGCTGAAAACTTCTCAGGACAATAAAAGAATCCAATTCATTAATTCAAGAAATACAATAAAGCTCCACCAGGATAACACAGTAGGGCATTTACAAAGAGGCCACAATTCTTTCACTCTTTCTATGCCCCTTGACAATGTGACTTCGGAGCTTTTCACATCAAGAGGTAGAGTTTATTTCCCCACCCTTTGATCTGGGCTTGTTTTGACCAACAGAATGCAGAAGTGAAGAGCCTATTCCGAATCTAGACCTCAAGAGGCCGTGCATGCATTTTATCTCTTGGAACCCTGCTTTTGCCACATGAACAAGCCCAGGCTAACCTATTGGATAATGAAATATGCAGCCTAGTCACCTCTACTGCCCCAGCCAACACAGAAGCAGAGCTGTCTACAGACACATGTCGGAGCCCACGTGGAACAAAGAACACATGGAGCAGAGAAGAACCATCCAGCTGGACCCAGCCAGACTGACAACCAACAGAATTGTAAGCTAAATAAATGAGTGTTGTTTTAAGTCATTATGTTTTGGGGTGGTTTATTTCACAGCAAAAGCTAACTGACATAGATAAGTAAAAAATTCACATAGACATGATGATAAAGCTGCAGAAAATTAAAGACAAAGTCTTAAAAACAGGTAAGTGCTAATATAGGGGAGTTTTTTTCCTTTTTTTTTTTTTGAGGAATATTAGCCCTGAGCTAACATCTGCTGCCAATCCTCCTCTTTTTGCTGAGGAAGACTGGCCCTGAGCTAACATCTGTGCCCATCTTCCTCTATTTTATGTGTGGGACACCTACCACAGCATGGTTTGCCAAGCAGTGCCATGTCCATACCCGGGATCCAAACCAGCGAACCCCCAGCCACCAAAGCGGAACATGCACACTTAACTGCTGGACCACCGGGCCGGCCCCCTAATATAGTTTTTAAGAGAAAAATACTTTCCTAATGAGGTTGATCTTTAAGCATTCCAAATATTTCAACTTCACAAAAATCACTATCTGAAATGTAGTCTAGTTTGGTGAAAAAGGCCCAAAGGTACATGTGCTTAGAGTTAAGGGCTATGAGCCAAGCTGACAGGCTGTATACTGTCTTTGCCGATAGCTATGTGACCTTGGAGCAAGGTATTTCACCTCTGTACCTCAGTTTTTTCATACATAATGTAAATAATATTACTTGTTAAGGATTAAAAAATGTAAGTAACGTTGTGCTTGGCACATAGTAAACACCAGATGTCAGGGAATTTCACTCGAGATGGAAACCACTGAAACTGTTGTGTGTGGGAATAACAGAGATCCAGAGAATCTGAGTTGGAAGGCCCCTTTGAGTGCTGGAAGGGGCCTTTGAGGTTATACAGTATATCCTCCGTTGGTTGGTTGGTTGCATGTGTGCACGTGTGTGTATATCCTCCATTTTTTGACAGTTCTACTCCACTCTATCATTAGAAAGTTCTAATCCAAAGTCTACCTCTGCAAGGCAGAGCAGTCTATTTTCCTTTCTGCAAAATGGCTTTTCTAACAGTCAAAGGCAGCTAAAAGGTCTCCCATTACTTTCCTTTCTCCAGGCTAACAGCTTCTTGTAAAATGAAACGTTTAGGGGCCACCCCGTGGCTGAGTGGTTAAGTTCACCAGCTCCGCTTCGGCGGCCCAGGGTTTTGCTGGTTCGGATCCTGGGCGCAGACATGGCACCGCTCATCAGGCCATGCTGAGGCGGCATCCCACATGCCACAACTAGAAGGACTCACAACTAAAAATACAAAACTATGTACCGGGGGGCTTTGGGAAGAAAAAGGAAAAATAAAATCTTTAAAAAATTTTTTAAAAAAAGAAAAGAAACGTTTATATTCCAAAGGCCCACTATACTGCTCCAGGTACATGCCATACCCCAGAACTGAGAAAAAAAGAAAAGAAACAAGAGTCCTATTTATATAGGATAACTCAACAAAGACCTATAATCCATGACCTCACACCTGCCCTCAAAGAGATCATATTCTAGTTGGAGAAGCAGACAGGTAAACAGACAATTAAAACAATTAAGTGCTATGGTGAAGGCAAATATAGGATGCCACTGGGCATAGGGAAGAGCAACTAACCAGGCAGGTCCTGTGTGGGGTGGGTATGACTATGTGCTCGTGGTTCAGAGAAGGCTTTTTGGAAGAAATAACATCTGAACTGAGTTTTGAAGAACCAACTAGGTTTTAGTCAATTGAATAAGACAGGCTATCACAACAGCTATCTACTCAAATCTCTCTCTCAACACTCTCCTCCTAAAGCTTTATATGAGATACTGAACACAACACATAATATGTACAAAAGCAGTCTATAGAATCTGCAAGGGGGCCAGCCCAGTGGCGTAGTGGTTAAGTTCACGTGCTTTGCCTTGGCAGCCTGGGGTTCACGGGTTTGGGTCCCAGACGTGGACCTAAACAGCACTCACCAAGCCACACGGTGGCAACATCCCGCATATGAAAGAGAGGAAGACTGGGACAGATGTTAGCTGAGGGACAATCTTCCTCAAGCAAAAAGAGGAAGATTGGCAACAGATGTTAGCTCAGGGCCAATCCTCCTCACACACACAAAAAATAAAATTTGAAAAAATGCTTCTCATAAGGCCAATTTCTTATATCAATTTTAAACTGCTGTGTTAATTCAGTTATAGAAAAGCATTTCTAATTGAAGTTTTGGTAAGAATAGTAGTATACGCGGCTAAGGTTAAAAATGAGCTTTTTAGGGGCCAGCCCCGTGGCCGAGTAGTTGGGTTCGCCTGCTCCACTTCGACGGCTCAGGGTTCCACCAGTTCAGATCCTGGGCGCGGACATGGCACTGCTCATCAGGCCATGCTGGGGCAGCCTCCCACATGCCACGACTGGAAGGACCCACAACTAAAAATATACAACTAAGTAATGGGGGGGGCGGCTTTGGGGAGAAAAAGGAAAAATAAAATCTTTAAAAAAAAAATGACAAATCTGGGTTCAAATAGAAGCTCTGCACATTTCTAGCTACTCTTCGATTCAACCAACATTTACTGAATGACTACTCCATTATAGATATCCTGCTAATTGGTAGGAAGACAGAGTATCAATATTTTAGAATGAACTTTCTCCATCATTCCTTAATATGAAATCCTTTGTTAACTCAGCTCCTAACATAAACCCTAAAGCTACTGATATATTTCAAGAGTGATTCTCTCACAAAGCATGTAACTGGCAAAACTGTTGGGTTATGAAAATAAATACCCTGACACATTCTTGCCCAGATAGGACCAGGCAAGGCCAAGACTTATCTCACAAACACTTGCTATCAGTTATCAGGCACATTATTTCATGTAATCTTCTCAATAACCCCATGTGGTATATTGTTACAGTAATGGGCCCCAATGAATCATGCCTCCCTCTGACCATGCCCCTTTGCCATATAACTTGGCTACTCCTCCCATCAAGAGGTAGACTCCATTTCCCCTCCCCTTGACTGTGGGCTGGTCTTGTGACTGACTGGCCAGTACCAGAGAACTGATGCCGTGAGGCTTCCAAGGCTGGCTGTAAGAGACCTTGCAGCCTTCACTCTCACCCTCCCAGAACACTCCTGCGGCCCTGTAAGGAAGCCTCAGCTAAGATACCGAATGAGAGACCATGTGAAGAGAGAGAGACCCAGCCAACAGCCCAAGGTGCATCTGAGTCCGTTTTACCCTACCAACCCCAGCTGAGCTGCCAGCTGACTGCACCTGCATGAGTGAGCCCAGACCAAACCAGCAAAAGAGCCTAGTCGACCCAAAGAATCCTGAGAAATAATAGCTGTTTTATACTACGAAGTTTTTGGTTGGTTACACAACAATAAATAACTGAAGTGCTCTATGAGGATAGGTATTATTGTTTATCTGCAATTCAGAATTGAGGAAAAAAATGTTAAGCTTAAGTTTCAGAATTCTGCAAATACTTGAAAAACTATATCTCTTCTAATAACTAACACACTTATTTTTCTTCAGCAAACAAAAAAGAAAGCAAGCATGGAGAAAAAATAAGCTAGTTTTACTTATTTTTTTTTTGAGGAAGATTAGCCCTGAGCTAACATCCACCACCAATCTGCCCCCCCCCTTTTTTTTTTTTTGCTGAGGAAGATTGGCCCTGATATCCATGCCCATCTTCCTCTACTTGATAGGTGGGACGCCTGCCACAGCATGGCTTGATAAGCAGTGCATAGGTCCATGCCCAGCATCTGAACCAGTGACCCCTGGGCCGCCAAGGCAGAGCGTGGGAACTTAACTGCTGCCACCAGGCCAGGCCAAGCTAGTTTTACTTCCATCTATTCTAAAAAAATTACATGCAAAAAAGATTAACCCATGAAGACATATTCAACTTATTTCCAACTGATGGAGTAAGTCAATATATATTTACTAGCTGTGTAATAATAACAACAACAACAATCTTGTGACACTTGCTAAGCGTCAGGTAGTGTTCTAAGTGATATAAGTATAATATAAGTGTATATAAACACACATACACATTTTGTCCTCAGACAAGAATAAGTCCTATAATTATCCCCACTGTCCTGAGGGAGAAATCGCAGCACAAAATAGTTAAGCCCAAGATAAACAGCTAAGTTTCCCACTGATAAAAGTGGATTACATTTACCACCACCACAGAAAAGGCAGCACAGCCTACGTAAAACACCGTCACGGTTTCAACTGCCAGGTTAGAGCAGGTGTATCTCACCAATACAGATCAAAGTGATCTCAGCTGTCAGGATGTAAATATTCGGATCAATTTGAGAAGCATACATTAAACGGAAGGCACTTCATTATAAAAGAATAGTACCGTGAAATCTACGAAGAGAAAACGGACAACATCTATCTACGATTAACACTGCTGACTAACCGCTGGCAGAACAGGCACAAGTCACAAATTTTAACTTGGAGTGGACCTAAGCCTTCTACATAAATTCCGACAAAATTCCTAAACAATCCAGATTCCTGCAAACATTACTAATCTAGACATCCTGACCCACGTCATGAGGACATGCTGCCTATGCGTCCTTCTGCAGGGTTGGTGGCGGAGAGAGAGTACCCAGAACACAAGGACCCAGAGAAGATGGTCCGAGCGGTTCCGGACGACGTGACAGCGGCCATACCTCCTCAGCCCCCGCCAGCCTCAAGAAGCCGCCTCCCCGTAAAAGGGACTTCTGCATCAAGGTCCAGAACATAAATTTCCCTCAAGCGAAAAGGGGGGAAGAAGGTCCAAAGAGAGGCGAGAATTCGGTGTGAGAAGCCAGCGAGCGGTGGGAAGAGGCGCCAGAGAAGGCCGTGGGAGCAGTTGTCCCTCCGACTGCGTTTCCAGAGACCGGTAAGGATGCTATCAAGGACTGAACGAGTTGACAGTCACCCTAGGTCTATGGCCCCGAGGGCTCCCTGCACAAGGTCCCCTTCAGCTTTCTGCTGCTCCCAACATTTGCCTCCATAACCGACCTGAGGCCCGCCCGCTTGGGGTTCAGGCCGGCTCCAAGCCTCACACGCGAAAGCCGCCATCAGCCCAAGGAGAACAAGCTGGGGTTTCCCTCCCCACCTCCCATGCCCTGGGAAATACTCACTTGCCCGCCAGATCTTTATGAGAGCCGCTCGAATTCATGAGCTGAGCCAAATCCTGTCGCACGGCTGCCGCCATCTTTCTTCCAGCTCAGCCCAGGCTGCTGGGCCTCTCACGGCCAGAAGGAAACCGAGTGTAGTCCTCCAGAGTGCAGCCAGAGGAAACTCGAGATGCCACCGAGTAGCGCCTGTGGGGGCCAGAGCGTCGGCTGTGGGAGCCTGCGCTAGGCCCGCCCCGAGGGTTGAGTGACGCGAAGCTGCACTCCTCGAGCCCGCCGCCCGCCGCGGCTCTCCCACAGGCTCAGGCTCGCACGCTCCCACTTCGGATTGGACGACGAACTCCAAGAGAGCGGCGGCGCCTGTGCACCTCCGGTAAATGTCGGGTGCGCGAAACTACTGCGTTTTCGTTAAGTTCCGTGTCTCACGTCCGTGGTTTGCTGTACCTCGTTCTTTAAGAACGAGTTCTTTTTATTTCCAATTCACCAAAGACTGATACTTTTGTAAAATACGATGAGAAATGACCCCATTCCCCCTTCCACTCCGTATCCTTTGTTTAGGTTGATAATATCCCAGTTTGTCCAGGACAGTGGCATTTTCCATCTGTTGTTCTGGAGTAATTATTAATAACACGCTCGTCCGCTCTAGAAACTCTTCTGTTTGGATGACAAATTATATGGTCACCCTACGTTTATACGTAATGATGTTTATTACTCATGTATCCTTATAGAGTTTCTTTCTGCAAACACAAGTAAATAAATGTACCTTTTTATCCTTTCTTGCTTTCACAAAAGATAACACACCATATCATTAGTCTGCCCTTGATTTTTTCACTTTTCCTGGAGATCTTACCATAAATCCAGAGAGCTTCCTCATTGTTTTGTAGAGCTGGAGAGTATTACATAATGAGGGGATGCCATAGCTTATTTAATCTTCAAGCTAGATGCTTAAATTGTTTTTAGTTAATCTATGCTACAATGAGTAACCTTATACATGCATTGTTTTATATGTGTACAGGTAAAATACATTCCAAGAAGAGAGTCAAAGGGTGGATATACCTACAATTTTGAGAGATACTGCCAGATTGCACGTTATAGGGATGGTGCCTTTTTGCCTTCCTACCAACAACATGTAGGAGTGCAATTTTCTACAGCCTTGCCTACAAAGAATGTCAAACTTTCTAATTTTGCCAGCTTGATATATTATAATTAGCATGTTCCCTCTATTGAGAAGAGGAAAGAAAAGAAGACCAGAATAAGGAAGTTCTTTTAAGAAAGTAATGTGGATAGTGCCCACATCAATTCAGATCTCACTCCATTGGCAAGAACTTAGTCACATGACCATGCCTAGCAACAGTGACGCTGGAAATTGAGTTTCCAATTGGCAGTCTTGTGCCCAGGAAAAAGGAAATGATGGTTTTAGAGGAACAATCAATAGTCTCTACTGCAATCTGTCCTCCTGACCCCCTAAATATCTGTGTATCCTTCCTACAGTAGAACACTCTCACCTCCTACACTCCTCCAGAGCTCAGTTTCCCATTCAGTTTCTATATCAGCTCAAAATCCAGGATGTCTGATAACGCACAGTCCTTTCCAGCAGGGTGCGATATGGCTTGTCATGGTGCAGATACATATACACTACAAAACAAATTATCTGCCCCATGCCTGCACTAGTAATACAAAACAATAGTGGAACAGGAATAGGATAACCCCAGTTAAAACTCAGGGGGAGAAAAGGAAAACATACAGCAGGTCCTGGTCTATAGCTAGAATCCTGGGCAGGAATTACGAATACTCACTACTCTGGTAGTGGAGTTAAGTTCCTTAGCTAGACCCTAGTTCTACCCTCCAGAGGATCTCCGTTGTCCATTGTGTTTTGTGGGCCCAAGCTTTGCCCTCTGGATACAGGTTAACTGGATGTTGGAGAGTATTCCCAACATGTTTGGGGGAATGCCCCCAGGCTTGAACAATTGAGGGCTTTTTTAGGCCATGTTTTTCAATTTATGTATATATATATATATATATATACATATATATATATATATATAATTTCATTGAGTATTCAGTAACCTCTGCTGCTTCCAGACAGTTTCTGCTGCCAGTAACCACATCCAAAGTTCTTTCTAGTAGTTGTTAAACCTGCCCTATTTTCTGGCTTCCATGCTCAGTCCATTCTTAATGTCCTCTTTTTAATGATGGAAGCCTTGAAATCACCTGAAACAATAGGCTTAAATGAGAAGAGAAGTCTATTCATTTGATTTTTGCTTCAGCTTATCTTTGTTTTCTGTTGTTTTTTGTTTATTTTTGTTTACCAAAAAGTCTTAATGGACTATGAGAAATCGCTAAGCCAAGTCCTCTCTTCTGCTGTTTAGGGGTACATAAACAGTTGGCTTTTTCAACTTAGTGAAGCCCCAGAATTTCTAGACATTCTATTCCCTTTTTACTCTGACTTCAAACTTGCTTGTAATACCTTGCTGAAAGCAAAAAGAAGCAGCCACACACACACACTGGCTCTTTCCAAATACCTCCACTAGAGCTGCAAGCTAGGGAGGGATTTGTCTGCCTTCCTAGTTATTGTAGGCAGCAGTTTTACTAAACTTTTTGACATGCCAATGCCTTCCCTTTCCAGACTGCTCATTACCCCTGCTCAACTTCTAAGAGATTACTACATATTATTAGATTTTACTTATAGCAGTGTGAACATTGATAAACACAAACTGCATTAAAATGGAGTCAGGAGTAACCAAAAGGGGGTCTTCTCATGCCCTACGTCAAAAGCAGAGTCCAACAGGAAGAAGAAAGACGTCCTCTTCTTGACCAGCAAGAAGCTCTGCCAATGAGAGACTGTCACAACTCAGCCACCAAGAAGCCACTACTCCTCAAACTCCTTGTTTACAAAAGCCCTCCCAACTTCCTCTTCCCTCTATAAAAGAGTTTCTCCTCTCTTTGCTGCTGGAGACTTGCACATGGCTCACCATGGTTGTGGACCCCAAATTGCCATTCTTTGCTGATCCCAAATAAACCCACTTTTGCTGGAGAAATAACTAGCTGTCTATTTGTTTAAAGTCAACACTTTGGTGGACCATACTGTGATCCAGAGAAGACCTCCAACGACTTGGAGGCTGGTGAGTAAAGGGGTGCAGTACACACAACAGAGCCCGTTGAGCTCCGTGATTTTCTTGCTGACCCTGGGGTTTGAGGGTAAGTCTTCCTCCTGGATCTGAGCTTCCACCTTCTTTGCAGTTGAAGCTCTCCAGGCTTTATTTGAGATCCATTTTAAGGCTTCGTCCTTTTCTGGTTAAGGCTTTGTTTGTGTGACAGTACTCCGGTGGCACCTCGGCCTGACTCTGAATCAGGCCGTTCCTTGGAACTGCGCTAGCCTTCAGCCGGATTCCTTTTGGAACTGGTCTGTTCCCATACTTGAAACTGTGCTACCCTTCAGCCCAACTTTCAGACTGTTTCACTGGAACTGTGCCGTCCAGCCTTCAGCCTGACTCCCTTGGGAGCAGACTGTCCTTTGGAACTGCATTGACCAGCCTTGGGTCCAAGTCCCTTTGGAACTGGACCGTTGACTGGAACAACAAGGTGTTGTTCTCGACCTTCCGTCCAGCTTAATGAAATTGGACTGTTCTATAGGGACTGGCTGGTATTAAGCCTGCAGGCTGTTTGAGCTGTTCAAGCCATTTGAGCTGCCAACTGTTTAAGCTGTTTGAGCTGCTTAGGCTGTTTGAGAATTATTCTTTTACTCTAGAGAAAAACCTCTGAGAATTGGGATCCCAGTTATCTAAATATTTTGAGGGTGCCCCCCATGGGAATCCCAGCCAATTTTTTGTATAAAAACCATGGTCATTGCTCATGCATATTTCTAACTAAATGGACTGATTTAACCAAAAGTGATTTAGATTACCAGTGGCCATTGTGGGAAACTTTTGAACTCCCAAGACTTACTTCTCTTAAAACCAAGTTGGACAGCCATAGCTCTGTAATTCCCAAAATTGAATGGAACACCTGTTTCAATTGGTATTTTGAGGTTTCCAAATGTTATCAGGAGTCTAAAGTTGCCTCTTTGCAAAATAAAATTTTAAGATTAACAGAGGCAAACAAATGATTAAAGAAAGATAAAATGGCTTTCAAAGCCTCATGTTCCTCTTCCCAGGTTTCCGTGTCTCAGGCCCCACCTCTGACACCATCTTCCACCTTCCCTTCTATGTGGTCTACACCTCCTCTATACCCTCAGTTCCCCGATACTAACTCTCTTCCCAGACTTCCCCTTTTCCCTGAACCTCCCCACTCTTCTTTATCTGAACCTATCAGAACCACTTTTTAAAAGTAAGCCTCCTGCATGTGAAAAGATGTTCAACATCACTAACCATCAGGGAAATGCAAATCGAAACTTCAATGAGCTCTCACACCCATCAGAAGGGCTATAATTAATAAGACAAAAAACAACAAATGTTGGAGAGGATGTGGAGAAAAGGGAACCCTCATAAACTGCTGGTGGGAATGCACCCTGGTGCAGCCGCTATGAAAAACAGTATGGAGATTTCTCAAAAAATTAAAAATAGAAATACCATGTGACCCAGCCATCCCACTACTGGATAGCTATCTGAAGAACTTGAAATCAACAATTCAAAGACACTCATGCACCCCTAAGTTCATTGCAGCATTATTCACAATAGCCAAGACGTGGAAGCAACCCAAGTGCCCATCGACTCATGACTGGATAAAGAAGATATGGTATATAAATACAATGGAATACTACTTAGCCATCAAAAGGATAAAATTGTCCCATTCACAACAACATGGATGGACCTTGAGGGTATTAAGTGAAATAAGACAGAGAAAGACAATCTCTGTATGACTCCACTCATATGTGGAAGATAAACAAGCACGTGGACAATGAAAACAGATTAATGGTTACCAGGGGAAAGAGGGGTTGGGGGGAGGGCACAAAGCGTGAAGTGGTGCACATATAATATGACTGACAAATAATAGTGTACAACTGAAATTTCACAAGCTTGTAAACTATCATAACCTCAGTAAAAAATAAAATAGAAAAAAGGTTTCCATCTCAAAACCTATTCCCTTTTGTCTAGGCCCTTTGAGAGACACACACCCTTAGTTCCTCCACCCTGTTCATTTCTTAGACCGAGACATCTTGGAAAAGCATCATGCCAGAATTTCTTTCTCTCAAAAGGGGGAATAATTCTAGAATTTAACAGTAGTCATCAAAACAGCCAACCAGGTGAATTAAATTGTTCCTTTGACATCTTTCATTTGCTGCTGCTTCTGATGGTACGAGAGCTGATTCTGGAAACGCTGTTCATTTGTCTCTGTTGAATCAGCTACCACCCTTTTTGTGGGCAAAATCTCCAACTGATGTTGGTAAAATTCAGAGTGCAGCTCCCACTGAGATTCAAATAGATCCTTCAAAACCTCTCCCCAGAGTTAATCAATACCCTGTAAATAAAGAAGCCCTTCAAGGTATAAAGCCCATAATGGAGGATGACAAGGCTCGAGGCCTCCTTATGCCCTGTGTTGTCCCTGTCATACTCCTATTTTACCTGCAAGAAAACCCAAGGGCTGAGGGTGGAGGTTTGTCTGGAACCTCCAAGCAATAAACAACATTGTTATCCCTCGACACCCTGTTGCTCTTAACCTTTATATGCTACTGACATCCATTCTCACTGGAAGCAAATCCTTTATAGTAATTAATTTATGTAGCATTCTTCATCATTCTGGTTGATGAAGCTAGCCAACACCTTTTTGCCTTTACTCAGACGGAACACAATTCACCTGGACAGTAATGCCTCAGGGTTTACTGAGAGCCCTTCCCACTTTTCACAAATCCTGAAGTCTGATCTTGATGATGTGAAGTCCCCTAGGGGCTCTACTTTGTGGCAATATGTGGATGATTTGCTTCTTTGATCTCCTTCGGAAGTCTCCTCACAGGAAGACAGCCTCCACTTGCTAAAGCTTTCAGCCTTGAAGGGCCAGAAAGTCACCAAGGAGAAATTGTAGTTTGCCCAAACCCAGGTTCGATATTTAGGGCATCTTATATCAGAACAAAGGCTACACCTAGATCCAGACAGGGTTCATGGTGTCCTAAATTTCCCCAAACCCAAAACTAAGCACCAACTGCAAGGTTTTCTTGGGCTGGTTGGTTATTGATGAAACCAGATTTCAGAGTTCTCTCTTCTGGCCAAACCTCTATATATTTTACTAAAGAAAGGCAACCTCAACCCAATTTTATGGGAAGAACCAGACAACATAGACTTAAAGGCCTTAAAGGAGAGTTTAATGAACCCATCTGCCCTTGAACCTCCCAATTATCAGATTCCCATTTTCCTTTTTGTATATGAAAAGGAAGGGAATGCCCTTGGGGTACATGGGAAGAACCATCGACCCATAGGGTGTTATAGCCAGCAACTGGACCCTGTGGCGTGGGGATACCCCCTTGCATTAAGCCATTACTGCTACTGCCCACTTGGTTAAAGCCACCAAGAAAATCATTGTGAAATCCCCTTAAACCACTTTTGTGCCTCATGCAGTAGAAGCCCTCCTGAATTCTCATCACACTCAACATTTTTCATCAACCGCCTCACCTCCTATGAAATCCTTTCGTTAACTGCTCCTCGCATAACTCTTTTACACTCTAATAACCTTAACTCTGCTATTCTGCTCCCTGCATTACCAACAAAGTCCCTCATGACTGCTTAATGCTGACAGCTCACCTCCTGACTCCTTGTGAGGATCTGCAGGAAGCTCCTTTGGGTCACGCCAACTTATCATGGTCACTGATGGTTATTTAAAGGGTGACAATGGCAAATACTATGCTGGGTATGTTGTTGCTACTCCTTTTGATATCATTGAGGCAGCGCATTTACCTATGGCTACTTCGACCCAATAGACTGAATTATACGCTCTTACATGGGCTTGTACTTTTGCCAAGGGCAGATCTGCCAATATTTATACTGATAGTAGATAGGTTTTCAAAGTAGCTCATGATTTCAGAATGTAGTGGAAGCCACGTGGCTTCATTACTTCTAGCAGAAATAAAATTAAAAATTAAAAATTAAATTAAAAATGGGGTCCCTGTGTTCAGGAATTATTAGATGCTATACTTTTACCTGCCACTTTAGCTATTATTACAATCCCAGGGCATTCTAAACTTGACTCTCTGGAAGCTAAAGGAAATCACTTTACTGATATTTCTGCAAGGAATGCATCCCTTAAAGGAACCAACAGCAGCCAAGCCTCTGTCATGGTCCAAAGGGATATTTCCTCAAAGGGAAACTTAGAAAAACTGACTAGAGAAGCCCAACAACTGGCCTCAGAAAAGAACAGGGTTGGAAATTAAACAGTTGTTGGTTTTATAAAAAGAGAAACGTCTGGTTTGGACCAAGTAACAACCCAGTCCTATTGGAGACTCTAAAATTCCCGTTCCTAACCACTGCACATGCATTTAACTGTTAGTCTACTGACAAAATGATGGCATTCATGAATCAACATTGGTGGGTAAATATTAACAAGGCCACAAAAAGTGTCTACCTCCCTTGTCCTACTTCTCCAAAATATCATCTAGGGAAGCCTGTTTGTACTGCTCTTGGACATTTTAGACTGCCTAATGGACCATTTGAGGTTTGGCTAATAGATTTCATACAACTTCCCCCATGTCGTGGATATAAACACATTTTAGTCATGGCTTGTATGTTTTCTTACTGGACTGAAGCCTTCCTTTGTAGACAGCCTTCTGCCTCTCCTGTGGGTAAAGTCCTTTGGAAAAGGATTAGCCTTACCGGGGGAACTCCTCTCAAGCTTCATAGTGATCGAGGAACCCATTTTACTGGTCAGGTACTTCAACAAGACTGCACTATTTGGCCTGTTTTACAACACTTTCACCACGCTTACCACCCTCAATCCTCTGGTTTAGTGGAATGCACTAAGAGCATTATGAAGACTGAATTGGCAAAATTCGTAGAGACCCTCCAAATACCTTGGCCAAAAGCATTGCCCTTGGTCCTTCTAAACCTCATATCCATCCCCTTGGAACTCATAAGCTCTTACCCTTGGAGACAGTCACAGGACACCCAAAGCACTGGACTCCTACTTCTTTCGACCCTCAGCTGATAAAAGGAGATACACTCCAGTATTGCAAAGGCTTCTATGAAAAATAACCACGTTTTGGTTATGTTTGGTTAGAGTGCTCTTTTCACAGTGCACTCCAGGGAGACAAAGACCTTAAGCATCACACCTTGCAGCTGAGATTTCATTTATTGGCAGAGACCCCTCCAAAAGGATGCTCTTCAACCTTGCTGAAAAAGCCTCTATCAGGTACTGGTAACTAACCCTTGTGCCGCTCTAAGGAATAGACTCTTGGACTCACGTGACACACCTGAAGAAAGCACCAAACCCTGCCTGGACTTGCACATCATCTGGTGACATGAAAGTAAAGATTTCCCAAACTGCAGCAGATGACATCTGATGAGACGGCTTTCCCAAGATGTCTGGACCAGGCCTGTCGAAAGTTTGCCAAACCTTTGATGATGACATAATGCTTCAGGTGCTCTCCAGTGCCTATGATCTTGATAGCATACAGACTTTGGAGAAGAAAAATGCCTGAGAGCTCTCCCTGCTACCCCTCCTTGTTACTCAACTGTGGCCACAATAGTTTCCAATCTGTGTACTTTCCCTTCAACATGGGACACAACACCCAGGAAATGTCCTTCCTGGCATCGAGGGACAAAAGGCTGCTGAAACCAGAAAAATCTGACTCTTGATCAGCAATGCTTTCAGAGAAAGATCTTGATCAAAAGGGGAAAATGTGGGGGCTGGCCCCATGGCCAAGTGGTTAAGTTTGTGCACTCTGCTTTGGTGGCCCAGGGTTTCACTGGCTGGGACCCTGGGTGCGGACATGGTGCCACTCAACAAGCCATTCTGAGGCGGTGTCCCACATGCCACAACTAGAAGGACTCACAACTAAAAATATGCAACTATGTACCAGGGGACTTCGGGGAGAAAAAGGAAAAATAAAAATCTTTAAAAAAAAAAAAAAAAAAGGGGGGGGAATGTGGAAATTCATAAACAAAAATCTCATTAAAATGGAGTTGGGAGGCCAAAAGGGAGAGCTCTTGGGGCTACCTGGTGGCATAGTGGTTAAGTTCCCACACTCTACTTCAGCAGCCCAGGGTTCGCAGATTTGGATCCCAGGTGTGGACCTACACACCATTCATCAAGCCATGCTATAGCAGCATCCCACATACAAAATAGAGGAAGATTGTCACAGATGTTAGGTCAGTAACAATCTTCCTCATCAAAAAAAAAAGGAGTGGGGACAGAGCTCTCATGCCCTACATTGATAGAAAGCCCAACAGGAAGAAGAAAGACTTCTTGACCAGGAAGTAGCTAAGCTAATGAGAGACTGTCACAACTCAGCCAATGAAACTCTCTGTTTACAATAGCCCTCCCAACTTCCTCTTCCCGTCTAAAGCAGAGTTTCTCCTCCTTTTGCTGCTAGGAACTTGCATGTGGCTTGTCACTGGTTGCAGACTCCAAATTGCAATTCTTTGCTGATCCCAAATAAACTCATTTTTGCTGGAGAAATAACTGGCTATTTGTTTAAGGCCAACAGCAGTGAGGGAAAACAAACCTGGGTAGCACTAGGAGCTTATTCTCTCCCTCTTTTCAGTTGCTAGCAAGAAGTTAGCTAGGCACATCTGAATTAATTCAAAGAAAGTGCACAAATCCTAGTTTTTTTACACCATGTAAAACCTTGGGTCCCAGCCTCTACCTACTGAGTCAAAATTGTCATGTTATCAAAATCCCTCTTGTAATTCTTGCACCTTAAAGTTTGAGTAGCACTGCTCTGGCAGATATCAACACCACTAGTATATCAGCTCTTCTCACTAAAGTCTTGTCTGGTGAGGCCATTTCCTTGTCCAGGAAACTCCCAGTTTTACATAACCAACTAGATGGTCTCTACTGCCTCACAATTTCCCTACAAATATGCAAAGGAAGTTATCCTGGCGTCCTTTTCTTTCTTTCTTTCTTTTTTAAAGGTATGCCCTTTTCTTGGTGAGAAAGATTGGCCCTGAGCTAACATCTGTTGCCAATCTGCCTCTTTTTTTGTTTTCCTCCCCAAAGCCCCCCAGTACATAGTTGTACATCCTAGTTGTAGGTCCTTCTAGTTCTTCTATGTGGAACGCTGCCTCGGTGTGGCCTGATGAGTGGTGCCATGTCTGCACCCAGGATCCCAACCGGTGAACCCCAGGCTGTCAAAGCGGAGCTCACAAACTTAACCACTTGGCCACGGGGCCAGCCCCTGGGGTCCTTTTCTGACACATCTTCCACTCTATGTTCCATGTGCCCAGCTCAAATACACCTCACTTTACAAGAAAAAAGAGCTTAGCTAATTGTATATATTTTGTGTTTTCTGAGCACTAATCCTTATTCTACATTTATTCCAAATATTGCTAGTGCTGCATGACACAATTGTTCTAGAGTCATTTTGTGTGTTTCCCAGCCTAGACCCAGAATCAGCCAGTTCTCCAAGAATCCCTTGTTCTTTTAGTTCCTTTTAGGAATGATATTTATAGATAAAAACCTTCTGAGTGCTAGGGATGCTGTTGCTGCTGTATTGGTCATTTTGGGACCTTTTCATAGGACAGAACTAGGAAATGGTGAAATATGTATAAGTCACTCATGAGTTACTTATTACTGAAACTTCCAATTTAGGTGGTTTTACTTAACCTCTTCTATATTACATCTGTATCTTGTTACTTCCACATCCAGAATCCTGGTTCATAAGTACATAGGGAATTATAGAATCAGAATATTCCACAATTATTCATTTCATTCATCCCACATTATACACACAACAGCCTCAGAATAACAATACTAATACCACCACCCCCAATAAGACTGTTGAAAAGAGTTTAATGTTTTCCTGCTATTTCACTCCCCATTTCCTCTCTTTTTTTATAATTGACTATATCTATATTGTGAGCACATATTGCACTATAAACTATACTTTCTTCCTGTTAATCCTCATCTAGTCTTAGTTCTATAAGTAATGCATATTTAATGGTCACCATAAGTAACTCATGAGTTACTCAGCTCTTATAACTCTAGTCCTTTTGGTTGTCTGAAGCTAGTGTCTTTAATAGATTTCTCAGGACGGGCTCATAGAAACCAT